>NC_092640.1:29704203-30030867 GCF_039555335.1 Amphiura filiformis
GAGGAGAGGAGAGGAGAGGAGAGGAGAGGAGGAGAGGAGATCGAGAGAAAAGAGGGGACGAGCAGAGCAGGGAGGAGTTTATTCCATTTATTTTGATTTTAGGCCTACTGCTAAAACAGTGAGAGGGGGAGAAGGGTAAAGGAAATACAACATCCAATATAATTCAGATATCCACATAATTCAAAAGATGGCACAGGTGAGAGTTGGGGAGGGGGGAGACAGACAGACTAGAAAGAGAAGAAAGCGAGAGGAGAAGAGGCAGGGGTCCTTTTTTTAAATGTCATAGTAATATGGACCATAATGCCACCAAATTTGAGTTCGGACCTGATGTAAGTAAGAGTGAGTAAGATTGCCCACTTGAGACGCCAGTGTTGCATATAATTGACTTATCCAACCTTTATTGACAGACATAAGTGTGATTGCCAGCACCTATTATTACCTCTTCAAATGAAAAGCAAGATGCCCCAAACGTAACAATGAAGTCAACTTACACACCATCCTACTTAATCCCTTGCGTTTTCGTTTCTGAACAATAGAGCTCCCGAAACAGAAAACTTGAAATGAGGGTATGTCTGTCAAATGGCCAATTCTAAGCCCCCTCCATGACCCAAAGTTTTACACCTACCTTTATTGTGAATAACAAACTTGAAGACCGCCAATGAATTACTCAATCCAACCACCACATTGCCAGTAAGCAGACAACAATTCAGACATTTTGGTGATGTTCTCAAAATAAAGGACACTTTTTACAAAGTCTGTCAAATGGCCAATTCTAAGCCCCTCCATGACCCAAAGTTTTACACCTACCTTTATTGTGAATAACAAACTTGAAGACAGCCAATGAATTACTCAATCCAACCACCACATTGCCAGTAAGCAGACAACAATTCAGACATTTTGGTGATGTTCTCAAAATAAAGGACACTTTTTACAAAGTCTGTCAAATGGCCAATTCTAAGCTCCCTCCATGACCCAAAGTTTTACACCTACCTTTATTGTGAATAACAAACTTGAAGACAGCCAATGAATTACTCAATCCAACCACCACATTACCAGTAAGCAGACAACAATTCAGACATTTTGGTGATGTTCTCAAAATAAAGGACACTTTTTACAAAGTCTGTCAAATGGCCAATTCTAAGCCCCCTCCATGACCCAAAGTTTTACACCTACCTTTATTGTGAATAACAAACTTGAAGACAGCCAATGAATTACTCAATCCAACCACCACATTGCCAGTAAGCAGACAACAATTCAGACATTTTGGTGATGTTCTCAAAATAAAGGACACTTTTTACAAAGTCTGTCAAATGGCCAATTCTAAGCCCCCTCCATGACCCAAAGTTTTACACCTACCTTTATTGTGAATAACAAACTTGAAGACAGCCAATGAATTACTCAATCCAACCACCACATTGCCAGTACGCAGACAACAATTCAGACATTTTGGTGATGTTCTCAAAATAAAGGACACTTTTACAAAGTCTGTCAAATGGCCAATTCTAAGCCCCCTCCATGACCCAAAGTTTTACACCTACCTTTATTGTGAATAACAAACTTGAAGACAGCCAATGAATTACTCAATCCAACCACCACATTGCCAGTAAGCAGACAACAATTCAGACATTTTGGTGATGTTCTCAAAATAAAGGACACTTTTTACAAAGTCTGTCAAATGGCCAATTCTAAGCCCCCTCCATGACCCAAAGTTTTACACCTACCTTTATTGTGAATAACAAACTTGAAGACAGCCAATGAATTACTCAATCCAACCACCACATTGCCAGTAAGCAGACAACAATTCAGACATTTTGGTGATGTTCTCAAAATAAAGGACACTTTTTACAAAGTCTGTCAAATGGCCAATTCTAAGCCCCCTCCATGACCCAAAGTTTTACACCTACCTTTATTGTGAATAACAAACTTGAAGACAGCCAATGAATTACTCAATCCAACCACCACATTGCCAGTAAGCAGACAACAATTCAGACATTTTGGTGATGTTCTCAAAATAAAGGACACTTTTTACAAAGTCTGTCAAATGGCCAATTCTAAACCCCCTCCATGACCCAAAGTTTTACACCTACCTTTATTGTGAATAACAAACTTGAAGACAGCCAATGAATTACTCAATCCAACCACCACATTACCAGTAAGCAGACAACAATTCAGACATTTTGGTGATGTTCTCAAAATAAAGGACACTTTTTACAAAGTCTGTCAAATGGCCAATTCTAAGCCCCTCCATGACCCAAAGTTTTACACCTACCTTTATTGTGAATAACAAACTTGAAGACAGCCAATGAATTACTCAATCCAACCACCACATTGCCAGTAAGCAGACAACAATTCAGACATTTTGGTGATGTTCTCAAAATAAAGGACACTTTTTACAAAGTCTGTCAAATGGCCAATTCTAAGCCCCTCCATGACCCAAAGTTTTACACCTACCTTTATTGTGAATAACAAACTTGAAGACAGCCAATGAATTACTCAATCCAACCACCACATTGCCAGTACGCAGACAACAATTCAGACATTTTGGTGATGTTCTCAAAATAAAGGACACTTTTACAAAGTCTGTCAAATGGCCAATTCTAAGCCCCTCCATGACCCAAAGTTTTACACCTACCTTTATTGTGAATAACAAACTTGAAGACAGCCAATGAATTACTCAATCCAACCACCACATTGCCAGTAAGCAGACAACAATTCAGACATTTTGGTGATGTTCTCAAAATAAAGGACACTTTTTACAAAGTCTGTCAAATGGCCAATTCTAAGCCCCTCCATGACCCAAAGTTTTACACCTACCTTTATTGTGAATAACAAACTTGAAGACAGCCAATGAATTACTCAATCCAACCACCACATTGCCAGTAAGCAGACAACAATTCAGACATTTTGGTGATGTTCTCAAAATAAAGGACACTTTTTACAAAGTCTGTCAAATGGCCAATTCTAAGCCCCCTCCATGACCCAAAGTTTAACACCTACCTTTATTGTGAATAACAAACTTGAAGACAGCCAATGAATTACTCAATCCAACCACCACATTGCCAGTAAGCAGACAACAATTCAGACATTTTGGTGATGTTCTCAAAATAAAGGACACTTTTACAAAGTCTGTCAAATGGCCAATTCTAAGCCCCTCCATGACCCAAAGTTTTACACCTACCTTTATTGTGAATAACAAACTTGAAGACCGCCAATGAATTACTCAATCCAACCACCACATTGCCAGTAAGCAGACAACAATTCAGACATTTTGGTGATGTTCTCAAAATAAAGGACACTTTTTACAAAGTCTGTCAAATGGCCAATTCTAAGCCCCCTCCATGACCCAAAGTTTTACACCTACCTTTATTATGAATAACAAATTTGAAGACCGCCAATGAATTACTCAATCCAACCCCCACATTGCCAGTAAGCAGACAACAATTCACACATTTTGGTGATGTTCTCAAAATAAAGGACACTTTTTACAAAGTCTGTCAAATGGCCAATTCTAAGAGCCCTCCATGACCCAAAGTTTTACACCTACCTTTATTGTGAATAACAAACTTGAAGACAGCCAATGAATTACTCAATCCAACCACCACATTACCAGTAAGCAGACAACAATTCAGACATTTTGGTGATGTTCTCAAAATAAAGGACACTTTTTACAAAGTCTGTCAAATGGCCAATTCTAAGCCCCTCCATGACCCAAAGTTTTACACCTACCTTTATTGTGAATAACAAACTTGAAGACAGCCAATGAATTACTCAATCCAACCACCACATTACCAGTAAGCAGACAACAATTCAGACATTTTGGTGATGTTCTCAAAATAAAGGACACTTTTTACAAAGTCTGTCAAATGGCCAATTCTAAGCCCCTCCATGACCCAAAGTTTTACACCTACCTTTATTGTGAATAACAAACTTGAAGACAGCCAATGAATTACTCAATCCAACCACCACATTGCCAGTAAGCAGACAACAATTCAGACATTTTGGTGATGTTCTCAAAATAAAGGACACTTTTACAAAGTCTGTCAAATGGCCAATTCTAAGCCCCTCCATGACCCAAAGTTTTACACCTACCTTTATTGTGAATAACAAACTTGAAGACAGCCAATGAATTACTCAATCCAACCACCACATTGCCAGTACGCAGACAACAATTCAGACATTTTGGTGATGTTCTCAAAACAAAGGACACTTTTTACAAAGTCTGTCAAATGGCCAATTCTAAGCCCCCTCCATGACCCAAAGTTTTACACCTACCTTTATTGTGAATAACAAACTTGAAGACAGCCAATGAATTACTCAATCCAACCACCACATTGCCAGTAAGCAGACAACAATTCAGACATTTTGGTGATGTTCTCAAAATAAAGGACACTTTTTACAAAGTCTGTCAAATGGCCAATTCTAAGCCCCCTCCATGACCCAAAGTTTTACACCTACCTTTATTATGAATAACAAACTTGAAGACAGCCAATGAATTACTCAATCCAACCCCCACATTGCCAGTAAGCAGACAACAATTCACACATTTTGGTGATGTTCTCAAAGTAAAGGACACTTTAAACAAAGTCTGTCAAATGGCCAATTCCATCCCCCATCATGACATCAAGTTTTACACCTACCTTTATTGTGAATAACAAACTTGAAGACAGCCAATGAATTACTCAATCCAACCACCACATTGCCAGTAAGCAAAGGACAATTTAGACATTTTGGTGGTGGTGTTTAAAACAGACACTTTTTCAAAGTCTGTTGAGATCCTAATTCCAGACCCCCATCATGATGCCAAGTTATAACAAACTTGAAAACAGCCACTGAATTACTCAATCCAACCACCACATTGCCAGTAAGCAGACAGCAATTCAGACATTTTGGTGATGTTCTAAACGGACACTTTTCACAAACTCTGTCAATTGCCCAATTTAAAGCCCTGTCATAACCCAAAGTATTCCACTTACCTTTATTATGAATAACAAACTTGAAAACAGCCAATGAATTACTCAATCCAACCACCACATTGCCAGTAAGCAAAGGACAATTCAGACATTTTGGTGGTGTTGTTTAAAACAGACACTTTTTCAAAGTCTGTTGAGATCCTAATTCCAGGCCCCCATCATGACGTCAAGTTTTACACACACTACCTTTATTATGATAACTTGAAGACAGCCAATGAATTACTCAATCCAACCACCACATTGCCAGTAAGCAGACAACAATTCACACATTTTGGTGATGTTCTCAAAATAAAGGACACTTTTTACAAAGTCTGTCAAATGGACAATTCTAAGCCCCCTCCATGACCCAAAGTTTTACACCTACCTTTATTGTGAATAACAAACTTGAAGACAGCCAATGAATTACTCAATCCAACCACCACATTGCCAGTAAGCAGACAACAATTTAGACATTTTGGCGATGTTCTCAATGGCAACTCTATCAGCTCAAATGGATGTGGATGCAGTAAATCCCATGTGCTACTGCTTGGTGCTTGCCCTGCAATGCGAGCTTTCACAGGACTATCTGTAGAGAGACAGTTCTGCCAGTTGGAATAGATGCGTACATTGGCAGCTTGGTTTCGCTCACGGACTTCAAGTACAGCGATGTAATCACCTGTGATTGGAAAATAAATGGAACTTTTCATTACGAACAATAGGACATGACAGCCAGGGGCTCAATTGGGAAATTTCAGTTGAAATCCATACTCCCCTTGTGGAAGACTTTGCCTTAATCTTCCACACAGGGAGTGTGAATTTCTAAAAGGGGATACCTATAATAGGTGACTCCATTTGACATCTATACCCCCTGTGTAGGAGACTAAAGTCATGTCTTTCATAGTGAGTGTTTGGATTTCAACTGGAATAGCCCATTTCATCACACTTTGCTGGAATCTAACTTGATTCTCACAAACTTATCTTGCGAGAATTGAGAGGGAGTAGGTGCATGGGCCTAAATCCAGGGGGGGTGCCTCCTCCTTTTGGCAAAATGACCCATTTTTTTTTCAGCCACTTTAAAAATATTTTGGTCGGTTATCCCCCCACACACATTTCAAGCCAGATTGCATGTATGTACATGATCCACCAGTGGAGCTTCTGCGACCCCTACGCAGAACATCCGATAGTGGATTATCTGCGCACGGTGGACGCAAGGAATCCACAGTCGGATTTTCTGCGCACATGCACTGAAAATCCCCTCCGTATATAGTTCCGGTGGAGTAATTCTGCGCACGGTCGCAGGTAATCCACGGACGGATTTTCGGCGCACATGCTCAGAAACTCCCTCCGTATATAGCTCCGGTGGAGTAATTCTGCGCGATGACGGTCGCAGGGAATCCACGACGGATTTTTTCGACGCGCGCAGAAACTCCCCTCCGTATATAGCTCCGGTGGAGTAATTCTGCGCCGGTCGCAGGGAATCCAATGACGGACTTTCGGCGCATCGCTTTTAATCATCTCATGAATTGTTATGATTTAATATTATTAAATGGTATAAAGTAAGAAATATTATTTTAGGGCCTATATGTTTAGAGTCAGTTCTGCGCATCAAGTTTCATGTTTAAAAAACATGTTTAAAAAAATAACTTGGAAAGTAAGAAATATTATATATTTTAGAGTCAGAACGGTGGAGTTTTTTCTGACGCAGTGCAGGGAATCCACAGTCGGACTTTTCGGCGCATTATCGCAGAAACTCCCCTCCGTATATAGCTCCGTGGATTAATTCTGCGCGACGGGTCGCAGGGAATCCACTGACGGATTTTCGGCGCATCGATTTAATCATTTCAGGAATTGTTATGATTTATTACTATTATGGTAGAAAGTAAGTAATATTATTTAGGCCTATATGTTTAGAGTCAGTTCTGCGCATCAAGTATCATGATTATCTGCGCACGGTGGACGAAAGGAATCCACAGTCGGATTTTCTGCGCACGTGCACTGAAAATCCCCTCCGTATATAGTTCGGTGGAGTAATTCTGCGCATGGTCGCAGGGAATCCACGGACGGACTTTTCGCGCGACGTCTTGCAGAAACTCCCTCCGTATATAGCTCCGGTGGAGTAATTCTGCGCCGGATCGCAGGGAATCCACGACGGATTTTCGGCGCACGCTTTTAATCATCTCATGAATTGTTATGATTTAATATTATTAAATGGTATAAAGTAAGAAATATTATTTTAGGGCCTATATGTTTAGAGTCAGTTCTGCGCATCAAGTTTCATGTTTAAAAAACATGTTTAAAAAATCATCATTATACCTCTTAAAATTATTTTCAATGCTGCAAAACAGCGGGGTTTCTCATCCCGGCATCATTGATCTATTGATTCAATGGCTAATTAACAATTTTCATGAATCTTCTCATCACGACACACCTTTGATCTTTTGGTTCAATGACTAATTAACAATTACCGCGGAATCGGATTATTCCTGATATTATTTAGATACTTTGCAGTTGGCCTAATCTCATCTCATCTATATCCCACCTATTGTGTAATAAGCCGTCTTATCTTTACCGCCTCTGGTGAAATAGGCCGTATCATTAGCGCCTACTGGGAAATTCGTCAATCCATTAATAACCTTTAAAATCCTTGGAAAAATAATATCTATAATAAATTACTGAGTTTGGCGAATTTGTAAGGCTAAAAACTTCTACGTTTTACATTATTTCGGAAAATGGATTTTTGCGTTTCGTAGAGCAAAGTTGTCCGCACCCCAATAAAACGTCCAATTTTGTTTTTGTTTACGTTAAGGGTGTCAAATTATGTTAATTAGTTTCAAAGGCAGGGCAAAGGCAGTGGCAACGCACCTGCATGCTAACGCCAACACAATACATACACTAATGTTGACATAGCCTGAATTAGGCCTTCTATCCTGTCATCGGTGTGAGGATATTATGCCTGTAGTCTCAAATTACATGACACAGTAGAAGCAACTATTACATGACACAGTAGAAACTAGTCCCAAACAGAAATGTTTGGTAGACTCATAACCGGTGCGATCTTACCTTTCCGATGTTGATTAAGATACTTCTTGCATCGATCCGAGATGCGGAAAAACCAATAGTCATTTTGTCCCACATAAATGAATAAATAACAAAAACCCCGATCCCCGGTGGACTCACCCAAAAGGTGACGTCACACCATATGATCGTCCCTTATCCGACTTGGGATCCCCTACCGGACCAAACTTGTAGGGGTGGCGGGGTCCGGGATAATCAACATCGGAAAGGTAAGATCGCGACCGGTTATGAGTCTACCAAACATTTCTGTTTGGGACTAGACTCAGTACACCGGTCGATCTTACCGTTCCGATGTTGATTAAGATACTTCTTGCATCAACATCTGAAAGATCGATCTAGCAAGTAACCGACGGATGGAGGTACAAGATTGGTCAGCATCTGATCAGGGATCGGGAGCGGGTAACGATGGTTTTCGCGAGGTCAGAAAATATTTTCCCCCAGCGGTCGGGAAACAAAAAGACCACGCGATCACAGACATAAACCTCCTTACTTAATAAGTTTGGTGGTTAAGAATAGCGACACTGGTTCTTACCATGCTGAGTATTCTGTATAGTCTGAAAACCTGGTACCCGTACACCACCGTATTATGATCGCCGAACAATGTCCCGGTAAACCTCCGCCCGTCTCTGATTACTAACGTAAACGGAAGTATCGTAGAGAAGGCGAAGGTGGCTTCCGGGACACCGCCTGCTAGATCTCCTCAAGGGACAACCGAGCGGTATACCCAAGATGATGAGATAGCTCGTGTCGAGTGGGTCGTGGGACGCGAAACCTTCGCGAGCCCCCGGACCCCACCAACACCTGGACCAGCCATTGCGACAGCGGCTGGACCGAAAGGCTCTGTAAGGGTGATGAATGCGGTCGTGAGTCCCTCGCAAGGCTTGTGTTCGGAAGAAATAGTGCTGCAGCGCCTTATCGGACACCCCAGCCTATCTTTGGCTTCAGCGAACCTTGCCCAACCCTGGGGATTGGAGAGGGGCGAATGTCGGTATGCACCGCGCCGTTCGTAGTCACGAGAACAGAGCGCCGAAACAGTGTCGCTCCAGTGTTTGTGAACACGGAAGCTAACCTCGAGACCGTGTGCAACTCAGCACCGCCGTTGAGAGTTACGTATTTAAGCGTCGCTTTTGACGGAAGGTCAAAAGGGTGACCCTTAAAGTAATCTAAGACTGTGTTGGGATCCCTTAGGAGGATCACTTTCCTTTTTGGTAGACACTGCGTTGAACATACCGTCGAGGCGTGAGACTAATAAGGTAACCATCGGCTATGATAGTCGACCCGTCTCAAACCTCGGTGAATGGAGAGGACAGCTGACTTATAGCTGGCCCCAGTGGCCCGCTGAAGTCTTGCTGGGAACTTTCCTGTCAGAAGCTCCGGAACGAGCAGCACAGAGGCTCTAGCGGGAGAGCTATTTGTCTCATTGCACCAAGCGTAGTATGGAGCCAGACTCTGGCTATACGTCACGGAGGGTAGACTTCCGTCTAGCCCCGCGATGAGAAAAACAGCTTCTGATGAAAAGTATCCCTCCGCTGCGTGTTCCCTGGTAAGGGCCATGCAGCTAACTGCAGGTGCTCTAGTGATAGACTGGGTACCTCCGCTCCGGGCATCCGGAGTAGATCTGGTACCTCGGGGAGTGCCAGCGGCCTTGCCGCTAGCAGAATGACAATGCAGTCTTCCCACCCGATCTTGGCCACCACCCTCATGAGTAGTGAGATCGGAGGGACTGCATAAGCTGTCATCCCTCCCCAGTCTATGGACAGAGCGTCCACGGTGAATGCTGGGGGGTCCGCGACCCTTGAGCAGTACACGGCAGTGGATGATTGCGATGAGATGCGAACAGATCTTTCGAGGGTGGTACATCCCTTGAAGATCGTCTGAGCGACCTGCGAACAAGGGACCATTCTGCTGGTCCCGACACCCTTCCTCGTGACAGATTGTGCGCGAGGATGCTGGTGACGCCCGCGATGTGTATCGCTCTCATCGTAATCTGCCTGAACTTGCACCACCCTATCAGGTGTCGTGCATGCAGGCTCAATCGTGGTGGCCCGGAGTCCCCTTGTCTGTTGGGGTAGGCTACCACGGTTGTGTTATCCGTCAGGACAACGGTATGTGATTCCACGATCACCTCCTCGTAAGCGAGGGAGGTTGATGTGAAACTCTGTCTCTATGGCCCCATAGGCCCGAGGCGGAGTCTCCGTGGATGTGGACCCCCAGCCCGTTTTGGCGCTATGGTCGTCACTACGTGACATACCGGGGTGCAGGAAGCCTGACACCCTGGGTCAAATTGGGCTGATGGGTCCACCACCAGAGTTCCTCTCGCGCGATCTCCGACAACGGAACCGCGAGGGATATTGGGTGACGACTGGGCCTGCAAGCAGGCTAGAAGGTGTAGTTGGGTAAGCCTAACGTAGAAACGGCAGTACAGTACGAGGTCTACCATACTGGCCATTAGGCCTACCACCTTCATCCATGCCACAGCGGGTTTTGCCCGAGACTCGGCCAAGAGTCAGGCACACCGCACCATGTTCGTCACCCGCTCGGGTGAGAGCACCGCGAACCCCTCCGTGAGGGTGATCTGGGCCCCTACAAATAGTGGTGTCTGCGTCGGGACCACGCTGGACTTTTTGAGCTGATCAAAAATCCAGGGTCCCGCACCCTACGGACTATCAACCCCATGAGACCCGTAGTCTTCAGTGGAGTGCGTCCGTATATGAGCAAAACGTCCAGGTAGCAACTGATGTTGACACCCCTGTGCTTCAGGTGCGCTGCCACCGCTCTGACCAAGAGTGTTAAACACCCTGGGAGAGATGGACAGGCGGATGGCGGTATCAAAACTGGTAATTTTGATCCTGTACCTAGAAGCGCAGATGCCTCCGATCTTGAGAGGCGATTGGCATATGCAGATAGGCGTCCGAGAGATCTAGCGATGCTGTTCCCATGCCCCTGATGGGGCAGGCTAGCACCGAGGCGAGAGTCCCCATTCTGAACCTCTTGGGCCTGAAGAACGTGTTCAACAGCCTGCGGTTCCGGATGGGGCTCCCGTCGCCGGTCTTCCTTGGAGCCAATGGCTCCAAGATCACCCGTAGAACGGGGGTAGACCGGGACAATCGCCCGCTTCGTGAGAAGCTGTGTGATCCCTGTCAGTAGTGCCCGGCGCTGGGGCCGTCTGGCGGCACTACTGTGGACCTCTGAAATGTGCAGGCGAATGTGGGGAGACTGGGTTGCCAGTCTGTAACCCCCACTCACCACTGACCATACCCAGGCGCTCAAAGAGATGGTTTCCCACCTCTGGGTGAAAGCCATAAGCGGTCGTCCACTGGGAGATCCCCCTGTGGAAAAACCGCTGAGCCCCCCAGGAATGTTCTGCCTAGCTTCCCTTGGAAGAGCCCTTGCTCTTCTTCGGGGCTTGCCAGCTGTTCCTGTGCTACCCTTGCGCCTCCCAGAAATGGGTGCTGCAGAGGTAGTGGGCTCGGGTACTGTTGGTGGTGCACGGCCTGCTGAAGTCGGAGCTCCTACCCATGGTAAGGGCAGTTTCCGACCTCTTCAGAGTGCTCCCGTTGGTAGCTTCTTTGCACGGTCCTCAACCGTAGCGCAGAAGCATCCAAAGAGAAAAAGGACCCTGCCTTTCCATCGCGTTGAGCGATTGGAGTGGCAGGCCCCTCCCCCCGGCGCTGAGTGGACACCCTATGGGCTAGGCCCATGGAGCTCTCGTTGAGGCTAGCTGTTAGCACCGCTAATAGGCTCACCTCGGAAGAGCTCAGATGTTGTCTGGCGTGATACGCTTGACGACATCTGGGTCCCTCTCGGATCCCCTCAGGTAGGTCCCGTGGTCCTCCCGCGTTACACGCAGAGGAGGCGTGCAGGCACGCGGCGTCATAGCTCTACTGAGCTCGACAGCCCCACGATATCTACCCGTGAGGTTTGCCGGGAATGAGAGTGCAGGCGTCCCCTGTGAGGAAGCAGCAGCTGAGCATCCTACTGAAAGGATCCCCTAGTCCTCCTCCATGGACTCCCCCCTTAGGGGTGTCCGGAGGAAGATCAGTGCTGTTGCTCCCCTCGCGGGGCAGCGGGGGCAGGAGATTGTAGTGATGTCACTACCGGACTCAGCTTCCGACTCCTTTCCCTCGCCCACAGTATCCGTATCATGCTCCGAAGATGACGGTAACTGAGGACGGGCATCTGAATTGGGTAAGAAGGCATAACCACTGTGTGGCTCGCCGACTACCTGCCAGCAGAAGAGGGAGTACTCCCGCAAGACCCTGAGGTATCCGCCATGGCACCACTGGGTCCGCATGCTCTCGCAGCCGTCGTCCTAGCGCTAGCAGCCCGGGCCTACCCTGATCAAGATCTGGGTTAGCCCCATGCCGGCTGGCCTGGTCAACAGCTGATGTTGGTACTGCGTGGCCATCGCTAGCCGCCACTTGCCACGGTGCTAGGCCGTGGAAGAAACACCCTGCGGCGGGTACCACGGGCATACCCAGCCGGCAGCTGACCCTGAAAGGATCCGCCACCAGGGTAACCCCATGGTACTGCAGTACCAGCACCGCCTCCCCTTGTTGCCACAGAGACTGTGGCGACTAAAGCGGAGTGCTGCGTACCGGTGCGGTATCAGCGTGGTACCCGTGAGGTTCCCAACTGTGGACCGCTGTACCCTCGCCACACTGCGTTCCCTGTTTGGGGATCAAGCTGTGTGCTGGCGTGGTACCGGCGCGGTACTAGCATGGGTACCCGTGAGGGTTCCGGTTGTGTACCGCTGTATGCGTGGTTCCAGCGTAGGTGCCCGTGAGGGCTCCGGCTGTGTACCACTGTACCCATGCCTCACTGCGTTCCCCGCAAGGGATCAAGCCGTGTATGGGTACCCGCTATACCGGCTGTCCCTTGGCTAGAGGGGAGCTTGCCTAGTACCACGGGTAGCTGAGCGTGCATACCCCGATCAATCACCTCGCCACCTGAATAGGCAGCGTCAATCAATGGAGCTATGCCCTGTTGATTTGACAGTGATCGATCAAGAGAGGGTAATTGACCCATTGACGGTAATGGATCACCCACGCTCCGCTGGCTCTCGAGGACATAAGTGGGTTGTTGATCAGCTAGGCTGTTCAAGCTACTTACTGTACCCTCTAGAGCTTCGCCCAAGGTCGCTGTGTGTGGCGGACCACTCACGGCAGCTATGGGCGGGTGCATAGCGGCTACCACTGAAGTCAAGCCGTAGCTCGTCTTTGTAGCTGCCACCGAATGCACCTGGGTCGCTGTCCCGTGAGAGACTGCGAGCCCAACCCCTGAATAATCGCCAGCCAGTCCCTGTGGACAGTCAGCAGCTATTCTAGGGCCCAGGGTATCACTTTCGGCGGTCCCGCCATGGAACGCTGCCGTGTGACAACCCCAGTTGGTTCTGCTAAGACTACACCCACAGCGTTAGCCGCGTATCGTCTCTGCTGAACCCATGCATGCTAGGGTTCAACCCAGGCAAGCCCGGGTACCCTTGCATGCTGCCCGTCGCTAGCTACTACTGTGGCTGTTTGAGCCCGTAGATATGCCTGCAACAGACGAAGGAACCGCCTGCTTGTCCGGGGACCGGAGCCCCCTTAAGCAGACCTGCCATGACCCATAGGGGCTGTCACAGCAGAATCTACCGTGTCGACTGGTATCCTCCTGCTGCAAAACCCGCTAGGGTTTTCGCTGGTGGTTACCGCTCTGCTGCCTGCTACTTTGCTCCGGCGTATAGTCAGTGCTTTACGCTGGCTGCTGAGCCTTTGGACGCTTCTTAGCAGTCCCGAAGGAACCGCCTGCTTGTCCGGGGACCGGAGCCCCTTAAGCAGACCTGCCATGACCCATAGGGGCTGTCACAGCAGAATCCACCGTGTCGACCTTACCAGTGCCCTTGGTAGATTTCTTCTTCGTCTTATGGCGATGGCGGAGCCTATCCCAATCGTCAAGCTGGAACTCGGAGAGTCCTAAGCAAAAGAAAGACATCTAGAAGATCGTGAGCACTCCCTGGGTGAAACAGAGCGGGTGTGGGTCCCGCTCCGTCACCAGGAAGGGCAAGCCCGACAGGGCCGAGGCGAAGCGAGGAGAAAAGGGAGGGGGCACTACCCCCCCAACACGCGACTCAAGCCCAGTAAGCAAACCTGAGCACGGAGGCTGGTCGCTAACGTTAGTGGTAAAGTAAGGACTGGCTAACTTTATTACTAAAATGTCAGACGGTCCCTACCAATCCCCACCGTATGAATATCTGATTAACTTCGTCTTTATTGGGCGGTAATGAAGACATAACGATAGAGTAATCACCCTAACATAGCAACAATAACCTACCGTACATGAAATACAATGTGTATGTACAAACATCTATTGTAACTTACAGGCTGCAATGGTTGTTTTACGTGGGAAACAAAATGAATGGCGTCAACGAGCGGCCATTTTGAATTGCTCGTGTGTCCCGTATACAAACGGAGGCACGATATGTAGTTAAGTTTTGGATCGTTTTTTGTCACTTTTTCGCCAGAAAATGCCGTCAAAACTATCCTCAGCCGAACAATACCGGTTTGGTTTTACCTAAGGTGTGAAACTACAACCGTATATCTCGCCTTTGGTCGAGAAATTGATACACAGTGCTATGAACAATCGATAGGCACGTCTGTGTCAGTCGGAGACCAAGGAGGATAAGGGCGATCATATGGTGTGGCGTCACCTTTTGGGTGAGTCCACCGGGGATCGGGGTTTTGTTATTTATTCATTTATGTGGGACAAAATGACTATTGGTTTTTCCGCATCTCGGGATCGATGCAAGAAGTATCTTAATCAACATCGGAAGCGGTAAGATCGACCGGTGTACTGAGTCTCAATTAACATCTATTGTTTATTCAACTAATTGATCAACATTAGCATGTATTCTGTGTTTTTATGGAGAACCTATAGTTAAAGTGAAACTTTTGAAGGTCAAATTTTAAGGGTTGCCAAACCACACCATGAATAGGCCTACTCTGCTTTGTGGTAGTGCTAATGCTTTGTTTAATGTTATCAGCATAATGTATGATCAGGTATGATCATAACTTATATGAAATAGAGTATAAGGAAATGTGAATAAAATTGTTTCAGCTGCACAGTGGTGTAGCCAGGTAGCAATTTTCAGCTTAATATCTTTTTCCTAAAGTCAAAATATGAGTGTTCCAAAACGCGACAAATTCAACGACGCGACTCGCGAGAGCAAAAAGGGGGGGTCTGGGTGGAATTTTGACAAGCCGTATCTCCGAAACCGCTTGGAGTTGAGCGCTAATTTTTTCCATGTGTTCATTATTGCCATAGAGGTATGCTAGAAATGATTTTCAGCAAAATCTGAGGGGGTGACCTGCCACGATTTTCAGCAAATTGGTTGATTTGATATGGAATGACTCATATATTAATATTTCTTACTTTCTAAGTTATTTTTTTACACATGTTTTTTAAACATGAAACTTGATGCGCAGAACTGACTCTAAACATATAGGCCCTAAAATAATATTTCTTACTTTATACCATTTAATAATATTAAATCATAACAATTCATGAGATGATTAAAAATGTGCGCCGAAAATCCGTCCGTGAATTCCCTGCGACCGTGCGCAGAATTACTCCACCGGAGCTCTATACGGAGGGGAGTTTCTGCTCACGTCGCCGAAAAAGTCCGTCCGTGGATTCCCTGCGACCGTCATGAGAATTACTCCACGGAGCTATATACGGAGGGGAGTTTCTGAGAATGTGCGCCGAAAAATCCGTCCATGGATTCCCTGCGACCGTGCGCAGAATTACTCCACCGGAACTATATACGGAGAGGATTTTCAGTGCACGTGCGCAGAAAATCTGACTGTGGATTCCTTGCGTCCACCGTGCGCAGATAATCTACTATCGGAAGTTCTGCATAGGGGTCGCAGAAGCTCCACTGGTGGATAGCTTACATAACTCCAGATTGGCGCTAGTGAGTAGGTGTAAATTTACCTTCAGCACATGGATAGTATTACAATTAAGGTCTGTTTTCCCTAGGCCACCCAATATGCCCTACATTAGTAGGACTACAACTGGTCAGTGAGACTCATTTCCACATCTGTATATTTTCAAGTGATGGTATATGGGCAAGGACTACAACTACTGGACTGAAAATTCAGCAACTCAAGGCTATAATACGTTTACGGGACCTTTGGACGTCCAACCGATTGATTTGAACATACCATTGGCCTGGAGAGGAGGCATCTCTGTAGACGATAAATCAATATGACCTTCATCAAGTGAGGATCAGCCAAGCACGAAAAGTTTCTTGTTTAGCGGAACTAGCATATTATCTTACAAGTATTTTTACTGTAGGCCTTATAATCATAATACAGGCCTGCCTCAAGTGTAATGTGCGAGTAGGATGATTTCTTTGATATTCTTCTTGATTTGATTAATATTATACCAATTTCTTTTCTTTTAAGGCCAGAGTAATGGAAGACACATTCGTCCACGACCGAATTTAAGATTTTTTGATATTTATCAATACTAAGATGTATTCTTTCACTTGAAACTGATAAAATACAACTTGCTAATATTTATTCGTCTTTTTGCTTGATTTCTTTCACTCTTTTCAACTCTAAAAGTCACATGGCTCAAGACAGCTTAGTAAATTGGCGGAAATAATGAGTCAGAAATACACGAATGCAAAATATTGTGATTCTGCAGCGATTAAACCAAGCGTGGACGTGGCGCAACTCTCGCGTATGTCCAACGCAGTCAAAGGCGCATTCGGTATGTTGTTAACGCCAGCAAATGTGGTGTAAACAAAACAAAAATTTGCAGTCAAAATGCCACTTAGATTTTTTAATTATTTTGAAATTTGGCGCACTGAAAGCAGAGATTATAGATTCATTGGTGCAAAAAGATGCATATTTAGACCCTGCACCAGATACAGCTTTTACAAGTGTGAAAGTCTTACCGCTTTTAAAATTTAAGGATCGTTTTGTGCATAATTTTGACATTTTTTACTAAAACGTCGATTTCTCAGAGTTCACTTTTGACAATATTACTTGCGATTTTTGTGACAAGATAACTTCGAAAAATATGCAAGCAAAGGGTAAACTTTTTGCACTATCCTTTAGAGTACATCAAAGTCTAGGGAAGGTTTTTCATTTTTTCAAAATATTTGTTTTAAACAAAAATATACACCATTATGTGCAATTTTAGCTTAATAATGTGACAAAATGGCTTTTTTCACGTTTTTTTTTTTAAAAAAAAAAAAAAGAGAAGAATTTCAAAAAAATAAAAAAACCTACCCTAAGTTCATGTCTCTTCTTCATGAAAAGCTAACTGAACTTTTTTTACTCCGAACGGATTTTTTTCTAAGTTGTCACAAAAAAATTGGGGCAAAAAAGTGAATTTTTGTGATTTTTTCAAAAACTTGAGATTTTTGAACAAATCTGACGTCACCATGGGATTCCTTGACTCATTTCCTTTCCAAAAATGTATAGTTTTATATACTTTGGACATACAATTCAGAAATAATGAAGCTCGAAAAGGTCCATGTTCTCTCCCATTACTCTGCCCTTAATACCTTTACATCATAGGCCTATAACTTGTATTAGTGAAAACATAGTCTAAAACAAAATGGGATTTCCCTCCACCCTTTCTTTTTCAAAGAAAGTTTTCAAGCTGGAAATAATGTCACAGATATTTTTGCTGCCATGTTTAAAGATATGAAATACCTGTGTGATGGTTGATGAAGGGTCTGATATCAACTGTAATGGCATGGGAGATATATCAATTGTGTGAAGAATACTTTGTGGGAACAAGTTGCCGTTAAACATGTTTAATACACGCCTGCATTTGTAATGCTTGTCGGGGAGTAAACAAAATATTCTGTGTGCGTGGCCTGAACTAAAAGTGCAAATCTGTCTATTTATTCAGCGTTTAGAGAATGTGTACTCAACCGTTGCTGTCAAAAGACCTTTGATTCTGAATACTTGTCCGAGTGTTTGATGACATTGTATCATATATGCCTACCGCGGATGCGGTGGCATAGCATAATTCTCCACTGACGTATAACATCATTAACAAACTTTAGTACTTCTCGGACCTAAAGATTATAAGAGATTATACACTTCGTCGGTCGCAACACATAGTGGCGTAGAGTGATTTTCCAAATTTTTCGTTTCACATAGTGGCGTATAGCTTTAGAGCTAACTATTATCCTATAACAGTTATTCCTTGTTAACTATTAAAGACACAGTTTAATAGTTTGAACCTTAAACTTCAGTTTCAAATTGAACCGGAAACTGAGAGATAACAGTGGAGAAGTATAGACCCCGTTACTAGTAGCATATCCTTCAAAAACGGTTTGCTCGGAAACATATTTTGTCCTTCACGTACGCCACTATGTGTTGCGACCGACGACTTGGATGATGTTGTATTCATACTTGCATCTACCAACATCTACTGCGACGTCGTCCGAAGCTAGCCTTTCGAATATGCTTCTCGTGTGGCGTGTGTAAATAAACGAATTAGGTATGAAGCATGCACGCAAGGTTAACATCGTCACACGTCTGCGCATGTCCGTAGGTGCTAGGCCAAGTATAAACTTTCTAACCAAGCACATGCACCTCAAATCTAACCTCCTACCTCTCTTCCGGCAAACATAGTCCAAGGGTCCCTTAAACGTACTATAGTAGTTGTTGATTTATTGATCAAATATTGGTTTTCCCTCATTTTTGACTGTAACTCCACAACTGTTGTCTGTGCTGAAATACAATTTCCAGTGCAGTAGTTGTAGTCCTTGCCCCTATAATATACATATCTTACTTGTCACCAATGCGCTATATTTTTGAGAAAAATGCAAAAATAGTCACAAAATTGGGTAGGGGTGTAGTACCCCCTTAATCTCAACCATGGCAATAAAGGAAGTAAATCTCTGGTGATGTCAAAGCTTACCTGTAGAGTTGAACACCCCTTGTTTGACCAGACCTGCTGTACTGAACGTCTGAATTAAACTGCATTGCTCTCCATCTAACTCGTACACCTCCACATTGCGTTGAGTTGTAGCAACACACAATGTGTGACCGGCTGAAAATATCACAAGAGGTTCTTGTTTGGGGGCAAAGGTCACGGGGTCAGAAGCTGGTTGATAACAGTTAAGAACTTGCATGTTGATGATGGTGTCCCTGTTTACTAGGAATAAAAGCAACAATTATTAAAGAAATGTATACACTCATTTTACCCCCCAGTGTCAACACAGCCTGTATTATAAATATTTTTCCATACTCCGTTGGTGAGCGACGGGCGATTGGTATTTCACCGAATGCAAGAAAAGGAGTCCTATCTGATTGGCTAGAAATCGATCGCTAGATCGCTCAGTGGTAAAGTACAAACTCAAAATGTATTCATTAATTATTCAATTCTATTGAAATCAATATTTTATTATTGACACAGATAAAGAAAGTTTACATACGCATTGTGTTATAGACTTGTGATTTAATATTCTATACAAGCACCTGGATCTTAGCTGAATGGGCTATACATGTTCCTTTATTGTAATTCTCAAACAGTTAAATATATCACAATTTTGATGAACGATTTAAAAATTGTTACGGATAAAATGCAGTAAAATATATCCACAGCAAACAGCAATCGCCGCTAATTAGTGTATTGCATTTCAAGTTAGTGTATTGGAAACAAAACCTGGGTTTTACCTGACAACAAATCAAATTTGAAATTTAGTGTGCACTTTTTAAAATAATTTCGATTGTTTTAAAAGGGTTCCAGCCTTTGTTATCAACCATTGTTGACTTGTTTTGCATACAGTAGTTTCTTTTTTTGGCCAAAATATTTTTTTAATGTTTACACGTTTAGCAATTTTTCTAAACGTTTAAACGGCTACCAGGCATTTAAACGTTTAGTACCTGTTATGATATTATGTTGATGATCATGATTTACCACATCACCATTCAGGATGTGAGCCCTAAAGGGAACCCTCGTAAATAAATGCTGATCAATATTGACTGAACCAAACTGAGTCGTGTTACATGGTAGGCAGCTCGGGATTTTCACTTTTTCGCCGTTTTAATATAACTTTATGAAGTCCGGGTAAAAGCGTTTTATACTCGCAGTTGTAAAGAAGGTTTCTAAACGGTGTTATTGTGGATTCGTTGTCGTGATGCCCCTCAACGAAGGTGAGAATGGAGCCGGTGACGGCGGCGCACATGGCAATGAAAATGGTGGACATGATGATCCAGGACATGGCGATCAGCCCGGTGCCGGTGCTGGAGCAAAGCTTAAAGCAGTGGCCGGTATACAGGCCCCAGGTCAGTTGGTATCCATGGAAAAATGGAAAACCTGGCGCCAGATGTGGCAAAATTATTCAATTATAGCCAATCTGACAGCACAAACGCCGGAATATCAGACTGCACTTTTTCTGCACACGATTGGGCAAAAGGCCTTGGAAATTTACAACGGGTTTGATTTCGCGCAGGAAGCTGACAAACTCAAGCTTGAAATTATAATTGAGAAATTTAACCAGTATGCTATTGGTGACATTAACGAAACGTATGAGCGATATATGTTCAACAAAAGAGACCAAAAAGAAGGAGAAAAATTTGATGATTATGTTGCAGGCCTCCGCATACTTGCGGAAACATGTAACTTCTGCCCCTGTCTAAAAGATACATTGTTACGGGACAGAATAGTAGTAGGCCTAAGTAGCGCCGCATGCACGCCAAACGCCTTCTCCAAGAGAGAGCACTCACACTGAAAAAATGCATAGATATTTGTAAGAGTGCCGAGACAACTGAGTCACAATTAAGTGCATTTGAAACTGAAAGCTCCGCTAAAATACATGGCATAAAGCCAAAGAGGAGCAAACAGATTAAGCCTAAGAAAAGTGAAAACAGTGTCAATGACAAAAGTACACGTAGGCCTAAGTATGATCCCAGAGAGTGTAAATACTGTGGGCAAAGCCACACAATGGACAAAACAAAGTGTCCGGCATACGGGGTCACCTGCAATAACTGTGGGTTAAAAAACCATTATGCCAAAGTCTGTAAAACTAAATCCAAAGTGAGAACCGTTACATATGAATATGACTCAGACTCGGACACAAGCACCGAATACATCAATGTGATAAAGCATGAGTCTGAGGATGACACAATTAATGGGGTTAGGCCTACTGAGGATATCTTTGCAGAAATGCTCATCAAACCACATGACAAAGTTGTGAAATTTCAGGTAGATAGTGGTGCCAAAGTAAACACAATACCCAAGAAATTTGTGGATGAAAAAGACATTGTTCCTAGGCCTACAGGTAATAAACTGAGAATGTGGAACAATGCCACGTGTGAAGCACTCGGTACATGCCGACTGAAACTACTGAATCCCAAGAATAGTAAGAAATATTCGGTTGAGTTAGTGGTCGTCAAAGAGGACCTTACACCGCTGTTGGGTAGTAAAGCCAGCCAACACATGGGATTCATTACAGTAAATGAAGAGAACTCCAATAGGCCTAAGATATCAGCAGTTGATAAGCCCAAAACCAGCGTAGACCTCAAACCTGAAGAGAACTATGCAAAAGTGTTTGATGATTCACTAGGGTGTCTGCCCGGTGAAGTTCACCTACAAACTGACACAAGCGTTGAGCCAAAGATATTGCCTCCTCGCAGACTTCCACATGCAATCAAACCCAAAGTCAAAAATGAACTTGATAAATTGGTGGAAGCAGAAGTCTTGGTACCAGTTGAGGAACCAACTCAGTGGGTTAGCCAGTTAGTGGTAGCCGAGAAGAAGAACGGTGATCTTCGAATCTGTATTGATCCCAGGCCACTTAACAAGGCATTAAAACGCCCTCGGTATCAACTTCCAGTGATCGATGATGTGTTACCGCAATTAGCACAAGCCAAAGTATTCTCAAAGTTGGACTTAAGCTCAGCCTTTTGGCAGATCCAACTGGACTATGAGTCCAGCATCTTGACCACGTTCAACAGCCCTTTCGGACGCTATAGATGGCGCCGTTTACCCTTCGGTACTTGCGCATCGTCCGAGATTTTTCAACACCGCATTCATGTAAGCCTTAGAAGGGTTGACCGGTGTTATTTAAATCGCCAGAGATGACCTAGTAGTCTCACGGTAACGGTGAAGACTACGAAGCAAGAGTCAAGAATCACGACGCTAACCTAGAACAGCTGTTGAAGCGCTGTACTGAGCAACACATCCAACTCAACAAGGAGAAGTCCATATTTAGAGCCAAAGAAATACCATTTCTTGGCCATCTCCTATCAGATACAGGTCTGAAAGCAGACCCAGCTAAGGTCGCGGCAGTCGCTAACATGCCAACACCGACAGATGTACATGATGTTCAGAGACTGGTAGGATTCGTGAACTACCTGAGCCGTTTCCTTCCTAGCTTATCAGAAGCACTTGAGCCACTTAGACAATTAGTCAAACCAGAAGTGCCATGGCACTGGATGCATGTACATGATGACGCACTTGACAAAGTCAAGAAGATGGTCACTGAAGCACCAGTGTTAGCGTATTACGATCCAGGCAAAGACCTCATGATTCAATGTGACGCTAGCGGTAAAGGCTTGGGAGCCGCACTCCTGCAAGACGGTAGACCCATTGCATACAGTAGTCGAGTACTCATCGATGCAGAGACGCGATACGCATCCATAGAAAAGGAGATGCTAGCGGTAGTCTTTGCATTTGAGCGTTTCCATCAGTATACCCTTGGTAGATTCACACAGGTGATCAGCGACCATAAACCACTTGAAATGATCGCAAAGAAGCCACTGGTGAAAGCACCAAAACGTCTCCAAGGGATGTTGTTAAGACTACAAAGTTATGATTATGACATTCGGTATAGTCCGGGTAAGACTATGGTCCTCGCTGATACGCTGTCTAGAGCGTACTTGCCCAACACAGAAAACATAGGCCTAAAGTTTGAAGAAATCAACATGGTGAGTTTTCTACCAATACGGGACGAGAGACTAGAACAGCTGAGACAAGAAACTGCAACAGATGAGACACTACAAATGCTGAAAAGACAATCATCAACGGGTGGACAGAACAGCGTAATCAACTACCTGAGCAAATCACGCCCTACTTCCACTACCGTGATGAACTGTCCGTACAAGGCGGACTGATCTTCAAGGCTAACTGTGTGGTGGTACCACAAAAGCTACGCAATGAAATGCTGACAAAGATCCACTCATCACATCTTGGGACAGACGGCTGTCTCAGACGCGCGCGAGAATGTCTGTTTTGGCCGCGTATATCAGTGGAAATCAGAGAATACATAGCATCATGTGATACCTGCCGCACATTTGAAACCAGCCAACAGAAAGAGACATTGTCTAGCCATGACTTGCCCACCAGAGCATGGGAAAGAGTGGGTACAGACTTATTTTCATGGGAAAACAAGGACTACTTAATCACAGTTGACTACTTCAGCAATTTCTGGGAAGTCGATCCACTACCAGATACCTCCAGCGCAACAGTGATAGAGAAACTGAAGACCCAGTTCGCCAGGTACGGAAGCCCAACCCAACTGGTATCCGACAACGGTCCGCAATACACCTCTGAAACCTTCCGTCAATTCATGAGTACATGGGACTTCAACACCTCTGCAGTAGTCCAGGAAACAGCCAAGCCAATGGCAAGGCTGAGTCTGCAGTCAAAACGGCCAAACGCATACTAACTAAAAGCAAGAAGGCTGGAACAGACCCATACATAGCCTTCCTAGACCATCGAAATACGCCAACGCAAGGACTCGATACAAGTCCTGCACAAAGACTTATGAACAGAAGAACCAGAACACTTCTGCCAACCTCAGCAGCATTGCTGAAACCAAGAGTGATTGATGAGACTGCCAACATGAAAACCCATATCAAGAAACAAGCAGAACATTATGACAAGAATGCCAAAGACTTGTCTCCCCTGCAAGAAGGACAAGTTGTCAGAATGAAACCACTTGTCCAAGGACAGAAGACATGGCAGAAAGCCATAGTCACACGACGCCTAGACGAACGTTCTTACATAGTCGAGTCTGACTCTGGAATTTATAGAAGAAACAGAGTCCATCTAAGAAAGACTCCAGAAACACCACCAGAAACTTTGATAAACAAAGAGAAGGTACCTCAAGACACAAGACAAGAAACTATGCCTGCTGCAACAAGCAGACAAGAGACTTTCAATTCCCAAAATGGACAACAGCAAGACAAGAACAAGAACTTGCAAGATAACAAGAAAACCAAGAACTCAGATGCAACAAAGAAACCAAGAAAGTCAACGGCACCAAAACAGAACTTGAGACCAGAGATGAAGACAAGTACCAGTAACCATGGTAACCAGAGAAACCAGCAGCAAGAACCAAGACCAATGCCAGAACCAAGACCAATGCCAGAACCAAGACCAGTACAGGGACATGAACCAGAACTCTCTACCAAATCCGGAAGAAAGATCAGATGTCCTAGCTACTTGAAAGATTATGTTTAAACCTGACCAAATTTTGGCACTTGATTAAACCAAAAGAAAGAAAAAAAAAGAAATCTTTCAACAATTTTGAAAATTGAGTTGAAGTTCAAGTAGTTATAGAAGTTTTGGAAAAGTTGATCTTTTTCAATATTAAAACTTTTCAGAGTTAAAGTTAAAAGTTTTGAACACACAAAAATGAAAATAGTCTAAGTACAAAAGAGACTATTAGAAAAAAGACAGTCACAGACATTTGCTTTATTTAATAGTGAAGTGATCACAAGAAATAAAGAACAAGGGCTTTTTCAAGATTAAAAGAATAAGCCATCCAAATTAATCTGATCTCAAAAGAGAGATCCAAACATTTACTTTTCTTAAGAAACTGAAAGAAAGAAATCTTTCAGGACAATTTTAAGTGATCACAGGAATTTGAGAAAAATGACTCTTTTATGAAAAGAAAAACATCTAAAAGAAAGGGGATGGTGAGATATTTCATTTAAAAGAAATTGAGAACAATAACTTTCCAAGAGGAAAAGAACAAACTCGTAAAAGAAGGGGGATGTTATGATATTATGTTGATGATCATGATTTACCACATCACCATTCAGGATGTGAGCCCTAAAGGGAACCCTCGTAAATAAATGCTGATCAATATTGACTGAACCAAACTGAGTCGTGTTACAGTACCGTACTGACAGCCTTAAAAGTAACTGAATTACACAATTGCAGGATTTCCAACTTTATATGAGCATTTAAATTTTTTGGGAGGAAGAGAATTCTCACGGTAAATCAGTGCCGTACTAATGCTGTAACTTTCCTATTCGACGAGGATAACTATTTTGACATCCTCATCTGTTTACAAACAGAGAGATAGACAAAAGACCTGTCAAAACTGTTCTGGTTGTCCAAACACTCAAGTATCAGAAGGATGGTCCACAATAGAGTGCTTCACGTATTAAACATGAATACCGTATTTAGTCAAATAAACGCCCCGGCGTTACATTTTCCCAAGGGGGGGCGTTTATTAGAGGTCATTTTTAGCACGACAATTCCCGTTAAAATCATTAGGTAAGCTTAAAAGTCACGCTAAAATGACGAACTATGAACTTTTGACGCTGACTTTTGGTTCACTTCCGGGTTTCTGATCCAGATTTTCGCCAATTATTGACGCTATTATTGACCATGTGCGTGGTAAGCTTACTATACAAGATAGCATGGAAATATCGGCATTTTTGAAACATCTTGTTTGAAAAAAGTGGTGGGGGCGTTTATTTGAGGGGGGCGCGGGTGACTATTTGACGAAATACGGTACCGGTAGGGGATTAAAAAGCCGTGAAGTACATCTAATGTGCTTCTTTTGTCCAATTTGCCATCAAGATTTCGAATGGAAACAGTTCAGACCCAGAACACATTCATGTTTGTTCTGGGACTCAACTGATTATTCGGACTAAAGCGCCCATCATACTTTCCTGCCGCTTGCCGCTGCGGCAAGCGGCAGGGCGTTTCAACCAATGACAAGCCTTTGTTGTGTCCATTTGTCTGCAATGCGTGTGCGCCACGCCGCTTAGCGGCAGGGTAGTATGAAACCAGCATAACGGTAAATCACACCGTATTCTTCCGGTCGAGCAGTGCAACACAACGTGAGACTCTCGACTTCATTTAATGAAGCAGCACTTAACACAGAACTTCAGAAGAAGAAGAAAAATGCCTTAACTGCTCGACCACCTCACCCTCCATGCCCTCTTTTGTATCGTTCAACCATTCATTGATTGAAGTGCTTTCAACTTTTATAAGCTTACTGGCAACTGGTTCGTTCAAGCATTCCCTCCCCTTGCTCCCACTTTATAGTCTTTTTAATTGATGTAAAGCCCGGGATGTAAAGTGTCTCTGGCATTTATATGATGTACGTCTGGCCCTTAATAGTAATTTAAGTAAATACGGATTATGGCCACTACCAGAGTAAACTAAAGCTTATCATATTAAATCTAATTGAACTGTGATGTGATGAATGGAACTTTAACAAACATGACAAACGTAAACAAACATGACAAAATCGGTATTTTTTCCACAAAAGATGCTGAATTAAGCACAACTCATGAACTTGATTACCATTTTCCAAATGAATGAACAGTGACCAAAGAACGTTCAAGTCACTTCACGGCACCACTAACACTTCATTGTCACACAGTCCGTCACAGTGTCCAATTTTACAAACTTTCGCAGTAAGCTGACATAGTAAGCGATTCCTTCGTCAGAGGAGCGCCAGTTGTATGGCAAGCCAATGTGATCAAAAATGCACTGAGGCCTGGGGAATAATATCAGTGCCTATTCGCCACTTGCACGGTTCCGCCATTATGCACTCTATGCGAGGAAAGCCTCGAACTGACAACATACATGAAAGGAAGAATTACGTAACCTTACACAGAATGTTATATGACTGGTTCAATTCCCATTCATGTATGCTGCCAGTTCGAGGCTCTCCCCGCACATAGTGCATAATGGCGGAACCGTGCAAGTGGCGAATACACCAATCCGAGAAGCGTTTACTGTATTTGGCCCTCTATTGACGGCAACACAGATGTACCAGAGCGGGAGATTTAATTCGTAATTCAATACTCATGATTGTGTATTGAATATCACTGTTGTGTACAATTCCCGGGTACAATTCTGTATAGCACACAATAAATAATGGATGGAACCCCCGACCTCGGGACACCGCAGTTTTACATCGGGGACACCGCAGTAATGGCGAAGTCGGATAGGTGTATAGATAGTAGGCAAGTACCTGCAACTGTAGGCCTAGTAGCTCCTAGTACTGCACTGAACAGACCAGATTGACTCGTTGTATAAGGAATATTGCCGTAAAAACCCAAATAATTTCATTATAATTTCAAGTTTCTACCCTGCATGGAAAACTGAATCTGACACAGTCCGGCCCCACTTTCCACTGGTGATTGAAAGCATGTCCCATCCGGCCATCAGGCAGCAATTCACCTGTTCAGCTCAATGTAGGAATTCAGTGTGATTACTCTATTTACTCACCTTATAATATACTTTTGTCCGCCAGTGGTGCCTTTCATAGTGTTGTGAGAAAATGTAATCTTCTTGTTTGGGCGAGTTGAGTTGGAGCTAGTTGGGTCATGGTGATTCTACCATTTTCAATGTCTTGTGGGCACTTCATCCGCGCACTTCATCATTAGGCCCCCATCTGCCCACCTATTCCTTGGTCTTCCTCTTGCCCGGGCCTCTTGCCCAAGTTCTTGTTTTCTGGATGTTCTTGTTGTAAATTGTACATACAAAACATACTTGCTTGTTTGTCAGTATACTGGTTTATGGGTCATATAAAACAGAAATCATTACTGCATGGTAAAATGATTCTGTGGGACGCTCTTTCCCCTACCATGCAGGCCAGGAGCTATCAGGGTCCACATGCTCCATGGACACGGACTTTGACAGGCAGCAACTCCTTAAGGAGGTCATTCGATGACCAGGCATTCAAGTTTCCCCCCTTGGAACACTGTTTGATAATAACTTTTTCCTATTATCCCAATTTGTGGGAAATTCTGCTGATATTGGCTGTTTTAACAAGGACATTATGTTACATGTTCCCACAAAATCAGTGTTAAGTCACAAGTTGGTGGTTTTGAGACCTTCCAATTTTTGATTTGCTGTTTGTTTGAAGACACCTGTATTATAGTCAATGGTATGTCCCTTGTGAATGGGACATAGTATGCTGTACTCTGTAGGCCTATTTAATTCTGTCCCAATTCATTAAGGACATATACCACTGTGACTGTCAATACTGATTTCAAGCAAAGAACATCAAATCAACAGTTGGAACGTCTCAAAACTCCCAACTTTACACTCATTTCATGGGAGCAGGTCATGTGTGAATGCAGGGCCTCACTTTGGAAAGATCTGGGCCCTTCAATATTGAACATTATGTTTTGATGAATCCAAAATAAATTGGACTAGACTACATTTCATCCAATATTTTAAAACTCATCGCTTGACCAATAAATATGGACTCAATCCATCCAATTTTATATCATTATTGGTTCTAAGAATAACATCAGGATTGTAACATGCATGTGGGCTGAAACTGCAAACCAAATTCACTTTCTTAGTACCTCACGGATACAAACTTTTGATTTTACACAGGCCATGTCATTTTGAGAACAGTGAGAAAAGTAAAGCTTGGGAGGCTTGTGATCACCATCAATTCCGAGCCTTGTGTCAGGAAAATTAAAATTTGTTATTCAATTATAAGACTGTTTCTAATTTGTTACGAAAAGACAATGGTGTTTAATGAGCAGTTTGGACCCACTGATTGCATTGATTGGTCTCAATTAAGATGGGGGAGATTTTAGTACTCAAAGAATAGATTTCTTACCCTTCCCATAATCCTTTGCAACATGATCTGTCACCTCATTTCATCAAATGATACTCTCATTATAAGACGGAGATACAGACTAAATCGCGTCTGACGTTACTGTCAATTACGATCCTTGATTGGTTAATAGAGCGTAAAAGGAAGGCCGATTTATCTGATGCTGATCGGAGAAAAGGAATAGCAGAAAATGGCGAAAAATTACATACTTTTCAAGGCAAAAACCAACTTTTCTAGGCATTGTAGACAGAAAGTTTCCTATATAAAGACCTATCTTTTGGGATGGTTTGTATGTTTGAAGGTGTAAAATTAACATAAACCGCCGCATTCAGCAAGTCATCATCACGACAAGACACAAACCGTGCTTGAGTTTGATTGACAGATGACGTCAGACACGATTTAGTCTATCTCGATACGAGTCAAAAAATAAATATATTTTTCAAGATCTGGATGTGCTGTACATCGAGTTACTATACTTTTCTAACTATTTACCCATGTTGCACTAGATTGAAATGGAAGAAATGCATTGTGGGAAGTGCAAGATATTTTCTCTGCTCGGTGCTCATTCCCATATTGCTGTTAATTATGCAAAATAATATTCCAAAGGGCTCTCCTCGTCAGTCCAAAACACCGTCAGTCTGACCCCCGTCAGTCCGAAAACCCGTTTGGGTTAGGGTACGGGTTTCCAGACTGACAGAGGTTCGTATTGACTGTGTTTCTGACTGACGGGGTGTCCCCATTCTAAAGCTATTGCACACACACAAAAAAAGACAAGATGACACAATTTTTTTTGTTCTTTCTCTTGCTTGTTTTTGTTCAAACCAATGCATACTGTAGCGTTTAACAATATCATAATTAACAATTCATTAGCCAATTAATCAACACCTTTATATTTAAAATTAAGAGGATTATCAATAACAAAGGGCTTATTTTTACATAACATAATTATATATACACACACAATTGACTGATTAAAATAAGCAGAGGTTATACATGGGGTCAAAGGTTAAATATTTGCATCTACAAAACTAGTTCTTTCCTTTATGCTTTACAATTAATACTGTTTTTCCTTCATACAAAATTATGTGGTATGATAAGCAATTTAAAAAATATTATTGGCATTTTATACATCATAGATTTAGTAAAATAACTCTTCCGAGTTCTGATATAAAAAACTAGAACTTTTTGATAGCATTAATTCCTCATGCTTAGTGTTTAATAACAATAAATTACATTTGCCATGATTCAAAATTAATATGCATCATATAATCCATGCCTGCATAGAGTTTAAATAATAACAAAAGGATTAAATAGCACAGAATACAATTTTTTGCAAAAAACAATAAACAAATAGGCTTTGGTTTCCTTGCTCCTGTAGATATTAAAACACTTTTACAAAACTAGACGGCTCTTACAAATACATTACCATTTCAGTTTGACTCCAAACAATCCAAAGTTGAATCAACAATGTGGAATATTCCAACTTCTAAGGCTGTGACCTATCGGGTAATGACGTATTCGGTACCGAGGTAAATTTCGGCGGGTAACCGGTACCCGAAATTGCAAAAAAAAAAAAAAAAATTAAATTTTTGTTTTGTTTTTTTTTTTTTTTTCAATTTTTTTCAAAGTTTTTTTTTTCGGTTTTGTAGTGTTTCTGGACCTAGACCTAAATGCTAGGATCATGGTTGACCTAAAAAAAAAAAAATTGAATTTTGCACATTGTTTTGTAATTTTAATATGAAAATTGATACTAGTTTTCATGTCATACTCTATTAATGATAGCATTGAATTTGAATGCATTTTGATATCATTAATAGAGTATGACATGAAAACTATGTATCAATTTTCATATTAAAATTACAAAACAATGTGCAAAATTCAATTTTTTTTTTTTTTTTTTTTTTAATTCGGGTAATCCGTAAATGGAATTTGTATCCGGGTAGGGAAAAAACGGGCGGGTACCCGAATATCCGGGCTTGAGTCACTGCCTTACCAACTTCCCAGGAAACACAAAATGTTTTACAGAACATGCAATGTTATAACATTCAGAATTTATTTGGTGTTGAGCCAAAAAATATTTTGCAATAACATTTTGAAAATGTTGTAGTATTTTATCATATAAAACATTTTAAAAATGTTTCATACTCTTTATAACCGGACATTTAAATGTTATTAAAACGTTTTTGACTAAAACCAAAACGTGTTTTAACATGTTTATAACATTTTAAAAACATTTTGTGTTTGCTGGGTCTTTACCTTTTACAAGAAATGGGCTTGCTGAATTCATCAACATGATCAATACCTTCAATGATGGCATTTATAGGAATTTCCTTGTTGAAAAATAGGAAATTGCCCTTGTTGATGCAAACTACAACAAATCTCTTGTAAACACATCATCCAGGTCTGGAAAAAATGCGGGAAGTTCTTTGTGCGGAATTTTGAGATTTGGAAAATATTTTGGAATGTGGAGGGAAATTTTGCTTGCCACATGCACAAAATACATATGGCTAATGTTATTACGGAGAAAATTTTTCTTATCTTCCCGAGCAATGAACACTTTTCCAGCCCTGTCCACATTTCTTGATTCAACTCCTTTCCCCCATCAATTGAAGTAATCTACATCATACAGTGGTGGAATCAAGTGTGGTATGGATGATGAATTTCTCGCACCATGCACCTAAGATCCCAAAACCGAGCACGCAAATTTAGTCCCAGAATATAGTATGCAACCTATATTTGCCCATAAATTATTTTACAGCAAATTTGAAAGCTAGCGAGTAATTCCCGATTCATCCCACACTTGATTACGTACCTCATGCTTGATACCTTCATGATAAAGCCCTAGTATTTCAATAACAAAAAAATAGCACACTTACTGTTATTGAATTGGGTTATATCAGTTAAAATCCATACACCCCCCTATGCATGGCAGTCATGACCTTAATCTCCCACACAGGGAGTGTAAATTTCAAATGGAGTCACCAATTCAGGTAGCCTGTTTGATATTCACACCCCTGTGTGGAAGATTAATGTTATGTCTTCCATAGGGGGTGTATGGATTCAACTGGAATTGACGATTGGCAACTTCATGATTAAAACACCATGAATACTAGTTGGATCTTGCGACATCAGTGTGCACGTTACAATATCATTCATTCCATAATAGTTGTTTCAGAGAAAAAAAAAAAAAGGCGTTTTATAGCCTTATTCTCCAGGTTGGACATCTGGTAAATATATATCCTTTTCTGAGATTGCGAACAAAACGAATAACAAATTACAAAAACAAAAGAATGATGTAGCCTCCTTTATATCTGGCTCCGTCTTTAGATCTAGGAGAGTGAGATCAGTGTATCAATCTCCTGAAATACTGCAATCGGCTCTCCTAAACAGCCCCAGAAGAGCTAAGTAAGACAGTACCAGTACAAACACCCTGTCTCAACGATGCCAATGTCATACTAGAGAAGTCATTCCAATATCTCTTCTTCGTCCTCTCTTACATCATACAGTATGCTTAGGTTTGAACAAACAAAACTTGGAAAGTTTATTTTTTTTAATTTAACACGTTTTCTACTACAAATTACAAAGCTTGTTTGGTCATTTTCTAATTTCTGGTGGAAATGTTTGACACGTCTATTGGCCCTCTAATACAATATAGTTTATTCACTATAAAAGGATTTACGACTTTTCGTATAGCCCTGGATTTTGTGAGGTATATAATATCCCATTTGTGTTGTACAAGTTGAAGATATGTGCGTAAGCGATTGGCTTCCCCTCTTTTTTATACCCATTGCCTCATTTGTAGCATTTCGTACAGTAATTTAACATAATATCCTCCCGATACACAATGGTCATTTATTTTGCAAATTTACTGCACACCGTCTTATCAATGATTGCATTAATATTACATACAGAAAAAAATCTTACCGAACATTTTTCGTTCATAGCACAACTACCAAAAAATAATACAAAAGAAAATATGTTATCAATTTACTATGGTATACATTGATACTTAAGCCTATTTTATACACGCAACTCATTTAGCACATAATAAGCTATGATTGATGTAACATCTAGATATGGAGTGAGGTAATTTGAATTTATTTCCCATTCAACGTAAAACCAGATTCACAATAATCACCGATTAAAACTGTTACTTACCGAGTTGTAGCAATTTTTTGTGCATATTTCATAATTGTACACACATAGTTATACCCATGCAATAATAACCATCGATTTAGCCGAATTCACTATGACATCAAATATGATTGGAATAATTGGGCTATTCCCATTTAAAAACCTCACCCCCCCAGGAAAATGTTTGGAATTCCATCAGAATTGGCCACTCTTCTAGATCCAACAATTTTCATCACCAAATGGTAAAAAATTCCAGCTGGATCGACCATATCATACAACTGGATTTGAGGCGTTGGTGATATCTTTTGCAGGGGTGTGTGGATTTTAAACGAACAGCCCGTTGCATACAAACAAGTACAAAAGGAGTTGTTGGCAAGCACTGTACACATACACAATAAATATAATGCTTGACAAGTTTTCAACCGTGAACATTTTTTTTTGTAAGTTTCAAATTTAAGCATCGTGTTTTAAAAAAAATGCTGCGTGGTTATATCGTTAACATTCAGAATTCTAAAAAATTGAGTTGAATCAACAGGGAGATGCTTTGGTAATATAATAATAAAATTCAAAATTGTTTACTTATAAACAAAAGTGACTTTCATTAACGGGATTTATAAACAATAATTATATCATCAGCTTTTGGATTCTCAGTTGAGTAATTTTTTGTGCTGCTGGCTGGTGGTCTGTTTGAAGAGCACTCAGAGAAGTATTGAAGCAGTCTAGTTGTTAACATTTTATTCCGCTGGTCCCCTTTAAAAAAAACCACAATATTATAACCGAAAGTATTACTGCATAATATTGCATAGCATTGCCATTTTAACAACTGGGGTCTATTTGACTAAACTTTTAACCCTTCGTAACTCAGGTAACCGTTCTTAAGGTTACGAATACCCAAATACTAGCCGTAACTTTACGAATGGTCCCTGTAGTAAATCCTTATTACTTACGAAGGGTACCATTTACGACTCATCGTAAATTATGAAGGATTTCAAGACTTACGAAGTTTCGTAAAGTTTAGTGAAATGGACCCCAAGACTACTTTTGGGTAGTATACTTCAGAAAGTTGGTCCCTCTAAAAACAGCAGACCCTTCGCAGACACCATCCAGCATAATCACATAATGTTGAGGGCAAAAAGTTGCAGGAATATTGTACAGTACCCGTTTGAAAGACACTCACCCATGTAGCACCACACAGCATTTTACACTCAATATTTTTCGAGGCTTATAATATGTGCTAACATGTTTTCTCCAGAGTTTAAAAATAAACAAAGAGTTGATGTTACATATTTCAGGTATCATTAATAATTTCTTTGGACTAAATTGAAAAAAGGCAAAATGACTTAATGAATACTGATATATATGAATAATATTTCAGATATTGTAATATCAGACGTATTAATTGAAGAAGTTTGAATTGGAGCTGTAAATTTCTCGTCAAACGTACCTCAATTTCTTGCAAAAGTTAACACTGGTGAATCGATCCTCTGTAAACTAAAGAATATTAGGTCATGAGCGCTGCAGTTAAATTTGGTATAAGCGAAACAATTTTATTGGCAATTTTAGTTTTGGCACTTCAGGCTCAATCTGCTTGAGGCTCAATGCAATTCCATAAACACCTCCATGTATTTGATGAAAATATATCTTCTTCAGTTTTTTTTTTTTTGGCACATCTCTTAATTCACCAAGCGAACTTTACTACAAGAAATCAGGAATGTAACTTTTTTACTAAAATATATATCGTCTCTTTCTATATAAGTGGTCAAAATTGTTTTGAGTTGAGGTAACGACAGATGCTCCGATTAACCCCATGAGAACTACCTGCCGATTGGCCAAAAAGAAGGTTTCATTATCAATTGGACCAATCAGTAACATTGTTAGAATAATTTCACCATACAAAAAAAAATGGGGTGAATTATTTGCAAAGCTCCATTCTGATTGGTGATTAAAGTGAACATATCATGTAATTGACCAATCAGAGGCAATGTTAGATCGGCAGGTAGTGTTCAGGGGATTAAACAACATTTAATGACAATGTCATTTTTTTCAGTAAATCATCTATGTACAAACATGCATTGGATTCAGTTTCCGTGATATGAGATATGGGTCTGCATTACCATTTTATGAACACAATTCAGAACCCATTTAGTATGTTGTTATCAGTGGTTCCACTTCCACTGATAGCCCCCCTGGATGGCAAATTCTGATATACAAGCAATATACTTTCACATGCCAAATTCTACAGATCGTCAAATCTACATAAACAATATTATATTAAGATTAAAAACACAAAATACAAAATAATGATCAAATCAATGCACTCTCTTGCACACATTTTTCTCTCTCTCTCTCATAACACCCTTTTTGTAACATTTCTTAATGTTTTATCTGGGTAACATTAAAATATTTTGCCTCTATTTTAGGCCTAACAGTTACAGCATCTACAAAAGTATCTTTTTCATAAAAAGTGGTCCATGATTTCTTTGTTTTTGTTGTGTAATACAGTTTAAGGACATATAATACAGTATAGGGGTATACAGGGTGTCCCAAAATCTACTGTACAGAAATGTATTTTAAACTCACACAAATAAGATTTTTTTGGATACCCTGTACAGAAGGACAGCTCATTGGCAACTAAAAAAATGCACCTCAGGAGAAAATCCTAATTATTTTCAATACTTCCTTTTGCTCTAAATCACATTCAAAATTGGACACCTTAACTGCCCTTTACCATAGCTTGAATAACATCTAACTGTGCAATTGGGCATTGAATGTGACCTTATTTTAACAGTGCAAAAGGAAGTATGTTGGAGGATCACATGAGGCACACCTTTTTTACCATTTTGCGGAATCCTGAGTACATGTTGGCCACACACACATGGACTCACTGGTCATAAACACATAAAAAGAGTTCAAATTTTTGTTGTTTCTGATGAAATACATACAATACGATAAAAATAACACAATAATCATAGAGATGAAAGTGCAGAAGATAGGAGGGAGGGACCGGTAGGTTGAATGACAGGTTGCACCGACTCCTAATCACTCATCATCTCCGTCCACTGCTACTGTTTCTTCTTGGGCCTCCGCCGCATCGCCATTGCTGGTCTTCTGTTTCTTCAGGAACTCCTCTCCTTCCTGCAGGGTGAAAAAAAAATCAAATTGTAAACAATTTTGTACAATATCAATAAATTCAGACATGTATGAGGTCCTCCGTTGATAACAAACTGGGGGTACAGTACAATGATCGCACAGGGATGTGCCATAAATGCAGCACATCAAAAGGAAAGACTTTTAGCAAAGTGCTTTTTTAAGATAAACTAGACCGAAAAAAAAAAAAAAAAAGAATTTGGGATGCTTTTTTATTTTTTTTTTTTTTGTCAATTTTAGCAAATGATGTGTCATTTTAAAGCTTGAAAAATGGTTTCAAAGCAGAAATACTGAACTAAAAATTGACTTCACCTGCAAAGTCCCCCCTATGAGATGCTGCATCACAAATGGGTCTGTTTGGGGCCCCTGGTACCGTACTTAACAGAGGTGCGAAGAACTTTTTCTGGACTTTCCAAAATTAAGGTTGGTATTCTTTTACATAGTAAATAAAAATAAAAACCTTATTTCTAAGATTTCCTGATTAGGTTTGCTCCGATGAAGACAATCAATTCTTCTTTTGTTGACCCTAATTACTGTGTTTTCAATGGAAAACTTGTACATTTTTGCACAAAACTAGAAGAACACTGATCTACTGACCTGTAGTGTTTCTGCCATGGTGTGAGTTCGCTTTAGAGATTTAGCCGCCTCGTCTTCTTCCTCCGCCGCTGCCTCCTCTCCGTCTTTCTTCTCTTCTGCTTGTTCTTCCTCTGCTGCTTCTTTAAGAGCTTTTGTTTGAGCACGAGATTCTGCAATGGGCTCATCTCCAACAATCTCAGCTCCCTCCTGCAAAATTGAATCGGTGAGCATAATATATCACTGACCTAGGTTGTTTCAAAATTTCTGAAAACAGGCCGGGCATAAATCAAAGAGCAACAGGTGGTGCCCCAACAGGCAACAACAATGTGATATAAAATTGGATTAATTGAGCCCATATTTATTGGTCGAGCTATGAGTTTTAAAATATTGGGCGAGGCGTGAGTCGAGTCAATATTTTAAAACTCATAGCGAGACCAATAAATATTAGCGTAAAGCATCCAATTTAATCATTATTATGTGTTGGCTCCAATATTTTCACACACTTGGATTCATCAAAACATAATAATGTTGTATATTGGATGATGATTCTCATTATATTCAAGAGTGTCAATCAATCTATTGCCTGTAACAAACAGCATACACACGTTGTTGATCAACCCTAAAATCAAGGCTTATATTAAGCAGGCACCCAGGCTTTTTTTACCCCATGGTTGCCCAGTTTTGGCTCCTGGTGTGTCAAACTACAAACTATAGGACCAGGAGCTATCTTTGGGACCAGGAGCTCATTTTAGCTCTTGGTCCTGGCATACTTAACATAAGGCCTGCCTAAAATAATGTTTGGATGTACATAATTGACATTTTCTTTTTGTGAATCCGCCGATTACTCGTTCACATGCATGAACGGAAAATACCACGCCAGCATGCACGTTCATTGCTTACCTTTGCAGTTACCACCATTGTGTTGTCCTTTGTTACTTTGGGTGGTTCCGACTCCTTCGCTGCCTCTGCAATAGCTTCCGTCTCTGCCCTTGTGCTACCTTCAATCTTTCCTCCTTCCAAGTACGCCTCTGCCGCCTTGACGGTGGCTTGGATGGTGGTGTCTCTCTCAACTGGTGGCTTCTCTTCATCCGCTTCAGCGATTGTTTTGCGACAAGGTCTTCCGCCCCTGACCTCTTCAAGAATTCAGCTCCTTCCTGTAAGATAACATAAATAGGATTCATTGCCACAATGGTATCCATGCAAGGTTTTTTAGATCAAGTATTCAACAGCAATTGCACAATGCACATACAGCAAGTTTAGCCAGCTATTTTTCATTTGTCACATGCAGCAGTTGTGATGGCATTTGCTTAGTACAAAGTGTTGCAACTTTGTGCTCCTAAGGGACAGAGAAAAGGGTGTGGTAAGTTTGTATACAAAGACATCACTTAAGGTGAATGTCAGTACTGGGGAAAGAGTTAATTGGGGGGTGCTACAGTTCTGGAAAGAGCCAAGAAAAGTTTTTTGGTATTAAATCCTTTGCAGTACTGCGTACATGCCTACTAGGCAACAAAAGCTATTTCATTCAATGCTGCAACAAATCATATGTAATGTACATTAAGTGAATGCAATATAATATACATTAAGTGAATACAATATAGTGTACATCAAGTGAATGCAAACAATTTAGCTACAGGTTCAAATCAAGAGCATACAGAAGGTGTTCAATGTTGAGTTGAGGTGAAACCATGCTGCAATAGAATGTGATTGATGAAATGATATTTGCTGCTTCACAAAATTCACAGATAACATGACTGCACATGCCTACATAAACACAAAACCTGACAATTTCTCAAGTTAGGGTGATGAAAACTTGTCACTTCTTCTTATGTGATTCGTGCATCACCTGTGAAATTACATGGTATGAAAAAGGCACATCTTACAACAGGTACAACAGACTCCAATAACATTAACAGGCATGATATTTATCCTTTGTCAAAAAATAGGGAAAATTAGGCATAACAGAAATATGTAATAAAAGAAAATATGTAAATATTGACTATAAAAAAGTAGGAATTCCTATTTAAAAAGGAAAAATATTATGCCTGATTAACCTTTGAACTTTCTGCATTTTGTATGTACCTGATGAAATTGCAACGTTCACATTACGAGCAATCAGCAACGGCATGTACACAGCGGCACGGCTATCTATCCCTGCAACGAAATGCTGTAAGAGGACAACTTTGTGCCTTTTAATAGTCAGGAATTCAGGACTGTCCGTTGTCATCTTGTTGATATCTTGTAGTCGTATTCTCCAAATCTGTCACATGCATAGAGGAGAGGGAAAACAGAAAAGGAAAGAAAATGTGCTGCTGGGTTGTTGGATGAAAATCACTCTCTTCACGTTCTAATCCCTAAGTATTTGAAGCTCCAATCCAGATGTACTTGAAGTTGAAGCTCCAATTCCTGCGTACATTTGCTCTAGATTTAAGAAAACAGTCTAAGATCATCTTATCACAAAGTTTAACCAACCTGGAAAATAAATGAATAAATAAATAAAATTTTATACTTGTGTTTTCAGTTTTCATAATCTGCAAACAAAAACCCAGATAATATAATAAAGAGAAAAGTGCAGACTGCTGACAGTTTGTTTCATGCAAAATGATCATTGATGAGTGGAGGATAGGAGGTGAGCGAGGGAGCATGGCCTACTGCAATTGTCTTTGGTTTTTTTCTTTAGTAGCGAGCGAGCTAGTGGTTCAAATACCTTGGCTGTTTCAACCATTGTGCTGTCTCGTGGTACCTTGGGCTTTGACGATTCTGCATCTGTTGATTTTTCTCCTGTGGAAATACTTTCTTCGGCTGTTTTATCCTCAGCAGATTTTTCTCCTGTGGAACTACTTTCCTCTACTGTTTTGTCTTGGCGGGTTTGTCTCCTGTGGAACTTTCCTCAGCGGATTTGTCCTCTGTTGAATCTGTTGAATTTTCTTCTGTGGGTTTTTCTTCTGCTGCTGCTGCTTCATTTCTTGTCCGCCCTTCCACTTTACCTTCTGATTCTAAAAAGGCTTCTGCCTCTTTGACAGTTGCCTCAATAGTTGTATCTCTGTGAACGGATGGCGTTTCCTCTTCCGGTTTGGCAATCAGGTCTTGACACCTGACCGCTTTAAGAACTCTGCCCTTCCTGCAAAAAGCACAAGATAGTCATTTGTATTAGCAGATACTACAGAAAGCAAAGTCCATCATACTATACCCTAATTGTTATTTTGTCTCTGCTATTATCTAGAATTTTTAAAAAAAGTTTCAAGTAATACTATGAGCAGTACATTAGGTTCAAAGGTAAGTAAAAATAATGAATTAAGTATAAAATTATATCAATTATTATTAAATTATTAGCAAAAGTTAATCACTTGTTAACATCCTATCTTACTTAGGTACCGGTACTGTAGTGTATTTATAAGTGGTAATTTTTGTGAAGATTTTATTTTTTTGAATGGGAGTTCCAACCATGAAATTAACACCTTGCGAAATATGTTATTAACGTAGACCACTTGACATTGTTTATCAACAAAGGCGAGGGGCTGATCTATCGGTATGCTTGAACGAACCGCTACACTGTTCAATGGCTTTCTTAGATCATCGTACGCAATGTGGTGGGCTATTTAAAATGCATGTGCCCTGAGCAAACTACGATGCGTACGCACATTACTGGTGCAGGGCAAAGCACTTGTAATGGAAATATGCATAATTCACGCGCAAGCCGCACATACTGCCGGGCAATGACGTCACATGTCAAGTGGTAAAGGGTTGGGAAATCATGATGAAAATAACACATTCTCTGCACTCCTAATTGCCAAAATAACTGTTCGGCTGTGTACACACAAATTACCACCTATAACACTTTGTCCCAGATCCTGCAAAAGTATGACTGGTGGGCTCTCTCTAAGGCTTCTGATTTAAACCTAATTTGATACAAAAATAAAAATTCATAAATAACTTAAATTAAAAATGTAAAAATAAACACAAAGCATGGAAGTAAGAGTAAGTCTGCTACTAAAATTTACAGTCTGGAGAAGAACTTATGACTTATGAATATTAAATGTACTTGTATAATATAACTACAAAGAGAAATAAGAATACAAAATTTACGGTTAGTATTTTCTATTAGGCAAAATAAAAAAATTAACATGTTTCACGTCCCCTCCCGCTTCCTTTTTTGAGGTTTCCTCAAATATATTTTTAATTTTTTGAAATTTAGTTATAACTTTTCAAAAAATATGTCTAGGATGTTGAAATGCTTTCTATAGCCTTGTTAAGACACAAGAAACATTTTAGGATGGTTTTGTGATTACTGGAGGGGGTGTAACTCTCAGAACAACAAATAAAAAAGGGCCTCCTCCTCCTTTTTCCAGGCATTATTGTATACGCTAAAACAGCTCTAAGTATGGGTATTTGCACCAATTTTGCGATAAAAAATAGTAAATAAAAAGCCCCCTCCTCCTTTTTTTCGAAAACCCGGACGTGAAACATGTTTTATTTTTTACTTGGCCTTACTACTAACAGGCCTTTGGATTGACTTCTTATAAATTAAATTCACAACAAAAACATACAGTGTCTTATTCCAATTATTCCAAAACAAATTTTATAATTAAAATAATACATTTAAAACTTAACTAATCAAACATAAAAATATATTTTTAAACAATTTATAATAGGCCTAAATAGAATTATGAATTATAACAAATTGTGTAATTTCCCTAGAATTACAAGTTCAGTAATTACAGTAATCGATGAATACCTATAATTTAAAACTAACATCATTGGACAAACACAGGCTAAAAATGTCTTGGTCACAATGTCACTCACAGTCACAGATTAACAATGGCATTTCAAATAAGGGGCACTAATATGTTTTTTACTGTTCAAACGAGAGGAAAGCTCATAAATTTACATTATACACTAGTAGGTTGTGCATGAAATTATTCATTGGCGCCAAACAAAGGATTTGAACCGGTGTCCATCACCGTATGACTGTTCTTGTACAATGTACAACTTACCGGTACTTTTTGTGCTTAGAACTTATTCAAGTGTTTTATTGATGTAAGGCTCTTCTTCACAATAATATTAATTCTTAGTTTCCTGGTTTGATTTTTAAAAAGGCACAAGGTAATTTTTAATTATTAATGTTACTTATCATTCATTTTCTTTATTTTGAAACATGGTCACAATTCGCTGGCATAGTGCACGTTAGAATATGGCCGTTGCTAGGTCAACTGGCTCACGCTTTCTTTGTTACGAACCACTGATCGATATGATTACAACACAAAGCCTATGGCATATCATAATTCGGAAGAGGTGTATGAGCCCAGGCTTGAACCAGTAATGGTTACTAACGTGCACTACGACAACGAATTACACAACCCAATGGTACATTTTGGCACTGCAGATTTAATTATATTGCAAAATTATTGATGATATTTAATCCATGGATGCTATTTGAAAATTGTTCAGCATCAGCATCATAGCATCATTCCTAATAGATATGATCAACATTAGGCCAAAAAAAATAAATTGTTTGGTTGCCCTTCCGAGACAAAATTTGGAGGGTCAGTATGTCGATCCTTTTTTTTTTTCATGGACTCTTCCTCAATTTTTCCTCCATTTTGAAAAGGCTAGTATGGACAAATGCTTGATCATTTTAATTATTATGGTTAAAAAATTGTGTGTTTTGGACAGGATTTAACCAGAAATACTTCTTGTTTTCAATCAAATATGCATTTAATAATTAAAATGAGTGAATAACAAATATAAAATTAAAAGTCCTTGATTCTGTCTAAAAAAACCTAACATCATAACATTACATGTACGTAATATGTAGGTATGCCAGGTGAATTCAAATTTGCCATCAAACTGCATCATTTTATCAAATTAAAGCCCTTGAGTAAAGAAAGCCAACACTGAAAACCTTTTTGTCATAGCACTTTCCGTAGCAAAGTTACATCTTGTCAAAGATTGACTTTCATCAAAAAGATTCTCCTAGCAAAATTCCCCATAACAGCACGGGGGTGTTTCTAGATCTTAGTCTCATGACGATAGCACCTTTTTTAATGGAACTGCTATCAAAATCTCTCTGAAATTCCATGTGCGAGTCTCTCATCACCAAAAAAAATCATATATTTGGGTCAAGTGAAGTATAGACAACATATTTATGAAGGTTTCCTTCTTAAAAAGGTTCTTTGGCCACGTGTTTTGAACTCGCCACCCTTAGCGTTACATCACAAATATTATGAATTTTTACACCAATCAAGTTTCAAATTAGAATATCTCCACAACTATCAACCCTAAACTAGCAAAAGTATACTTTTTTGGAAAGCTGAAGGCAAAAGCAATTTAAATATACACATTTCAACTCACTGTACAGGGTGACCTTGAAGTTATACAGGGTGGAATTAAAAAAAAATCCAAATAAAAAATGGGTCATTTAATGCATTGCTTATTACTAACTTGCAGTTATAAACTGAAAGTAAACAACATTGATTTGGTTAGAGGTTAGGGGGAGCCTACTGACTCTGGAAGAAAAAAAATCACAGCTGTTTGGTAATCTCGAATACAGGGTGTCCCAAAATATGTTCAAATTTTTTACAATTCAACATATTTTGAACTGAAACATTTTACCCCTAACCCATACAAAAAAAAGTAAGTCCATATTTAGATTCCTCATCAAATTTCCTCTCAGAAAATGTAAACTTTGACTATGATAGGATAAGTAATTAAAAATTTACAGCAACTTTTAGATTTTGAAGACATCCGCATTGCTTACTACAGTATTTAATATGAAAACGGGTAGTTTTGTACATAAAGTTTGCATTTTATAGACTAAACCAATCATAAAGAGTTAAAAATGATTAAAAACAATTAGCAGAATTAATAATCTTTCAAAAGAGCTCTTAACCATGTCTGTAGCCCATATGGATGCAAAGATATGATCAGTTGATTCAACGCACACACACAAAATCTTTATTTCCCATAGACTTTGCACATACCGCCACCGCCTCATCCGCCACCGCCTCATCCACCACCTCGGTCATTCTGAACTCAAACAACTCTAACTCCACTATCTTAGCTGATAAACAATTCTCCTTTGGAGGTCTGTTAGGGCACTTATATAGCTACAAAATGACACCAAACACACTTCAATACCTTTTGTTTAAAGCAGAGATATAACAATTTGAACGAGTCTCGATTTGGAAAAGCGTAACAACACCACCATTTTTGGGTGGCGAGTTCAAAACGCGTGGCCCTTTTTAATTTCAATGTAAATTTGTATTGCCGGTTTAGGCCTATTTGATTGACTAACAAATGTGTTAACCGAGGTTTCCCTGTGATACCTATAAGGCCAAATAAAAAATAAAACATGTTTCACGTCCCCTCCCGCTTCCTTTTTTGAGGTTTCTTCAATTTTTTTTTTTTTTTTGAAATTCAGTTATAACTTTTCAAAAAATATGTCTAGGAAGTAGAGGTGCTTTCTATAGCCTTGCTAATATACAAGGAACACTTTTATAGGTTTTGTGATAGTTAGAGGGGCCTATCTCTCAGAACAACAAATAAAAAGAGGCCTCCTCCTCTTTCCAGGCATTATTGTATCCGTTAAAATAGCTCTAATTATGGGTATTTACACCGATTTTGCGATAAAAAATAAAAATGATGTGAGTGCGCATGCGCGAGTGATCAGTCCCATCTTCAGATCGCTCTGATTTTCTGGGTGTAAATTCCACCTTTTTCACCCATATTGTTATTCCATCTACAAACTAAGTGTTTCATTATATATTTTGAATCATCTTTGGCGTGATTGTACTGTTCCATCGTGACTTGATCCCGATTATTTTAGTTCTTCATCAACTGTTGACCACTCCCTTTGTTTACCCAAGCAACCATCAATCCATCATGGCGGCCTACATGAACTCGATGATGTGCTAGTTACGGCGACTCGTCGGGCGTGAGGTCAAGTATTGCTGGGTTGGATTTGGTGACCTGTATGTATGACTCTTGTTCAAAATGTCGAACTTCATTACTGTGAGTACTCTCATATTATTTACTACCATAATCCTGACTGTGGACAGCTTCAGAAATAATAGCTACCATGACGAAGCTTGCATTGATTACATCATGTGTACCAACTCTACGATGACGAGCTCATCACCGTGCTTGTTTGATCTATGGCATGCGAGTTGCGGTTCGACTATGTTTACTAATATCAAAGTGAATTTTGCCTACAAATATCTCCCGGCAGTACCCTTGGTGCTACGTAAGAGTTACAAACTGCTATTTCCATGTAACCTAAAATTTGATGGCAATAACTGTAAACTGTTTCTTGTGTATTATTGCATTATGATCATCTCCCAATCTGGAGACACTGAAGTTAATCCAGGACCAAGCACACACGGCAGCCTTGGTGACTCAAGTGAAAATCCTTTATTTCCATGTCAAATATGCCATCAACCATGTACGGGAGGACAAGGCAGTGCAGTGTGATGAATGTGATGAATGGTATCACTCAAGTTGTATGAATATGAACACCCTTGTTTATGAAGCCCTTGGTAGCAGTAAGGTATCTTGGGTTTGTTGCAGCTGTAACATGCCAAATTTTTCTAAATCATTCTGTACTCTAGACTCTATTAACATGTCTAATAGCTTCAGCAGTTTGGATGACGAAGCGAATATTCCACCACCCCTAGCCTCTTCATCACCTGCTGCCACCAGCATCCCCCAAGCTAGGGTGAAGGATAACAGTACTAAGAAGTCCAAACCAGTGTTCACTCTCTCTGGAAATTGGGTGGGCCAAATGAAACATTTTTGTGCCAAATTGACCCAATTTTGGCTCAGTAATTCCCCAAATTGACTAATTGTAATACAGCATTGCAAATTTGTTTGCGCCAAAAATAATTTTCACTGGGCCAAAATTGAGACATACGGCCTCTGAGTAAACACTGGTCCAAACCTACCAATAGACATCACCTGAAAGTTGTTATTATAAATTTCCAAGGTATACGGAGTAAAAAAGCTGCTTTGCAAACATTCTTGGACATTAATCAGCCTGATGTGGTAATTGGTACGGAGACCCATATTGATAGTACCATCCTGTCAAGTGAGATATTTCCGCCTGACTACAACGTAACAAGGAAAGATTGTGACTTACATGGAGGGGGTGTGCTAATTGCTCTTAAGGGTGACCTTATAGGCACGCACAGACCTGACTTGGACACGAACTCAGAAATATTATGGACTCAGCTAGATATAATGGGGTCCAAACCCCTGCTTATTGGGGCATTCTACCGCCACAGATTACTACTCTCCCAGAATATGAATATCTAAAGCAGCTTCAAGCAACTCACTGGATAAAATAAAACTGTCCAAAGGTCAACAGGTGTGGCTTGAGGCGACTTCAACCTTCCAGGTATTAACTGGACCAGTGTTTCTACCACACCAGGGGCTACAAACCAGGCTTGTCACGTGAATTTATTGACATTGTGAATGATAAGTGTTTTGAGCAGATGGTTACTAAGCCTACCAGGATCAACAATATTCTTGACCTGTTTCTCACCACACACTCTACCCTGGTGGAGAAATCAACCGTCCTGCCAGGTATGAGCGACCACGACGGGATACCGTTCATCATTGTCAACACAAGACCACGCAAGACCAAGCAAAAACCAAGGAGAATTTTCCTGTACAGGAAAGCAAATGTCTCCAGTTTGAAGGATGCGATCACTAAATTGTCTGACAACATCACCAGGGAGTTCGATAACAGTGACTGCTCAGTTGACGATATGTGGAATGACTTCAAAGAAGGACTGACGGATGCTATGAACAAGTCCATTCCCTCTAAGTTAATCACCAAGGGTAAACAATCTCCATGGATTAATCAAGACATCAAGAGACTGCATAGACGCAAGCAACGGGCTTATAATCGTTATAATAAAACCAAAGACCCAGAAGACCATGCAAGATTTCAAAATCTTCGGAAGGAGGCTACAAGGAAGACAAGAAGGCAGCATAGAAGTTATGTGAAGCGCTCGTGTTCTGCAACTTCAAAAGTTTTTGGGATTCATCAAGAGCCTAAAACAAGACTCCTTTGGTATTTGCTCCCTCAGAGACAAAGGTGAACTCGTATCTGATAGTACCCAAAAGGCTGAAATACTTAACACTCAATTTCGCGAAGTCTTTACTCAAGAAGATATGACCAGCATGCCTTCAATGGACTCTGAACCTTCTCCAGCTATGCCTGAAATTAAGATCAGTATTAAAGGTGTTCACGAACTTCTTGCCAACCTAAAGCCCAATAAAGCAACAGGTCCAGACGATCTACCAGCTCGCATTCTCAAAGAATATGCTCAAGAGATTGCACCCGCCCTTACCTGCATTTTTCAGAGATCAATTGACACGGAAGTTTGCGGAAGATTGGAGAAGAGGAAACATCAGCCCCATCTTCAAAAAGGAGATAGGACGAAAGCCTCCAACTACCGCCCTGTGTCCTTGACATCGATATGCAGCAAGACATTAGAACATATCCTTCATTCATGCATAATGGATCACCTTGACCAGCATGGTATTTTGTGTGATGAACAGCACGGCTTCCGCAGAAAACATTCTTGCGAGTCACAGCTCATTCAGACAGTTCACGACCTGGCTCAAGCGCTTGACAAGAGGAAACAGGTGGACGCGGTGATTATGGATTTCTAAAGCGCTCGATAAAGTTGCCCACAACAGATTACTCATGAAAATCAACCATTATGGTATCAGAGGAACACTTTCAAATGGTTATCATCCTTTTAAAAGAGCGCCATCAAAGAGTGGTTGTTGACGGTCATCACTCGGAATGGATCCATGTCGACTCAGGGGTTCCCCAGGGCACTGTTCTGGGTCCCCTGCTCTTCCTACTTTTCATAAACGATTTGCCTCATAACATCTCGTCATCTGTCAGACTTTTCGCAGACGACTGCATTCTTTATAGAACTGTCGGTGGACCAGAGGACGCAGAGCAGCTGCAACAAGATCTCAACATGCTAAGAGCATGGGAAACTAGGTGGCAGATGGCCTTCAATACGGAGAAATGCTTCGTCATGAAAGTGACTCATGTTAAGAACCCATCTACCCATAAGTACATGTTGGGAGGATCCATCCTTCAGGAGACTTCAAACCACACCTACATGTACTTGGGAGTTGAAATTACGTCTGACCTCAAATGGAACCATCACATGGACAAGATCACTGCCTCTGCCAATCGTAGTCTAGGCTTCTTACGACGCAACATCTCCATCTGTTCAAGAAGAACTAAGGCCAGGGCTTTCACCACATTCGTAAGACCTCATCTGGAATATAGTGCCGCTGTTTGGGATGCATATACACAAGATCAGATTACTCAGTTAGAAGCCATCCAACGCAGGGGAGCCAGATTTGTCTTCAATGACTACCAGTATACAAGCAGTCCTACATCTATGATCACCGCCTTAAAGTGGGATCCTCTCTCTTTGAGGAGGAAGGAGCGTCGCCTGAATGTGCTGTATGACGCAGTACACGGTCACCTATCCATCCCGGCAAGAACCATCTTACGCCCGACCACACGCTCATCTAGATTTGTCAACATAAACAACACCTACCACCGTATATCTACGAAGAAAGACTGCTACAAGTTTTCTTTTTTCCCAAGGACCATAGTCGATTGGAACCAATTACCTTTTCACATCACATCAGCAACTGACCAAGAAGTATTCAAGCAACAACTCCATGAACACTTAAAGGCCCTTTCAGTGATTTCACAGGAACATTAAAAAAAAAATGGAAATTTGTCAGAGTTGCTTAGAAATAAAGAATAAGTCTACAGAATTTCATTAAACCACTTTTCCCTGAATACATCGACAAATTAGTCAAAAACAGAAGTTTTAGAAAGGTTTTCTACTTCAACTCAGATCGACTCGAGAAAATCGAGATTTTCAGTACAGTCGCCACCAATCGACTGGAAAAACTTCCTAGTCCAGTGTTTCTAACACGGGGAAGTAGAGTCTAAATTGATTTAAAACAGACGCTTAATTTTGTAGTAGAAAACAAAATAAGCAATTAAACATGTTAAAGGTCACCGAGGCAAACTAACGGTCAATTCAAATATGAAAAACAGTTAAAATTGTGTATTTTGTTTAAAATAGTAGCTACTGATGTAATAAGTAGTAGAAACAATACGCAACGCGTGTTAGTGCGTGGAGAGCGAGCTTCTTTTCGATCTCGAGTCGGACTTTTTGTACTGTCAGTATCAAAAGTCCAGAATCATGCAAATGCTTTATTTTGTCTAAAATACACGGCTTTCGACCGAACCACTAGCAGGCTATGTTAGCACATCTATGCCAATTACAAAGGTACCAAAATCTGAATTTTGATGATTTTTACGATCGTCCGGATGAGCAAATCACTGAATGGGCCTTTAAGAAACTAAATCATAACTTGCGCACTCACTAAACCCTGCTCGGATTACTCCACCTGCATACAGCAACAAGGAGTGTTGGGCAGTATATCAGCAGATGCAGATGCCCCCTCTTCCTCCTTTTTTTCAAAAACCCGGACGTGAAACATGTTTTTTATTTTATTTGGCCTAATATGAATGATGGTTTAACTTTAAATTTTAAGGCCTGGGCCCTGGCCCATGCCTATTTATTTAGAAATAAGTCACTAGTGAGTCCCCCTTCTCAGCTGTCAATACTATTTTGTCAACATGCAATCATGTGTGTTTGTGTGTGAAGTCCAGTACAGTTTGACACTGACCTTGTCCTGACAATGACTGGGCCGGTACGTGCACACATGACTGTCACTGTGACACAGCACAGACATGACAGACAAAGAACATCCACCACTTCACAACCGATTTGTTAACAAATCGAATGATCCAATTCACATCTAAATACATCCCGATAATATCTCTTCAAGTGGATAATCTGGTTGTGTAATAGACCTATCAGTGTTTCACGCGGTGAACAAAGAACAAGGAAGCAATTTGATCGCCACGCGCCGTCGCTTTTCAATGGGCTTTTTGTATGCACGGCCAATCAATGTAAAACAACATGAACAACAGGGTAACCAATCGCAAATCAGCCGATACCAAGACTGAAATATCAAAAATTTGAAGCAAAATCAATTTACCTGTGCTGTCACTTCCATAGTGCTGTCACGCTTGAGATCTGGTGCACATTCTTCTGCCATTTTTAGATTAGAAATTGTGGTTTTTACAAGAAATTATGAGCTAAATCCGGACAAAGCGTTTTTCCCACCAGTCGAGAGATTCAATTTTCACCAATACTCGGCAGTGGAAAAGCTCATTTCTTTTCGCTTCGATTCTGTGTGCTACAGGCGAAGACAAAGGTATATTGGTACCAGCAAAATCTCAATTTTGTCGGTTGTTAAATATTTTTTTTATCCGTTTCCCGTAGCATTTAGCTTAGACTGACATGAAGACTTGAATTGGCAGAAATCGATTGTCAACGAGTGAGTAATAATTGTAAAGCATGACGGACTGGGGGGGTCTTGAAATACAGTGAATGCAGCAAAAGGGCATTTCGTGATCCACAGCAATACAGCATCATCCCCGCGCTTTTCTCCAAAATAAATTGAGATTTTTATACCACTGGAACTTGGCTGACATGAGAGCACATCCGACATATCGAATTGCATTCTGAATACGAAGAAACAAGAATGTCTTTCTGATATCAAATAATTTTCATTTTTTGAAATTCACGATATTTATGATACAAATTTTATGACAAATTATTAAAATTTGATATTTTTCACATTTTTGATATAGCCTATTCTTAAAGTGTATGTAGCTGGGAGGAAAAGCCGACGATCAATTGAAAATTTTGACCTTTCATATTGAAGATATGAATTTTTTTCCCCAAAAGACCTAATTTTTTTTGGTGTTTTGGAAAAAAAATCCATATCTTCAATACGAAGGGTCACAATTTTCAATTGGTCGTCGGCTTTTCATCCCACCTACATACACTTCAAGTATAAATCATCAGATTTAAAATGTTTACTTCGAGTACTAATTTATATCAAAAATATCAATTTTTAATGATTTGCCAATTGCCATAAAATGTGTATTACATTGCAAATTTCAAAAAATCTAAATTATTTTGATATCAGAATGACATTCTTCGTATTCAGAATGCAATTCGTTATGTCTGATGTGCTCTAATGTCCCACAATAAATACTGTCCAAACGTCACATACCCCAGGCCCTTAATGGCTAAAACGGCTGATTTTCGACACTGGAATACGTGGTTAGGGACCGTTCACAAACACTTGTTAGGGGGCTGATGCAAAAAGGGGGCCCTAAAAATGGGGGGGGGGGCTGAAAAAATGACCACAAAGTTTCCTGGGAAGTGAGTTTATGCCCTATATACCGTTACACGGCATGCTTTTCTATGGGGTTGACCCATAATTTTCATGTCAGAAGGCGCCAGGGAGCTCCAGGGGGGCCTGAAATGATATTTTTTGCATCAGGCCCCCAACAAGTGTTTGTGAACGGTCCCTTAGAAGCTGTTAGAGCGCAAAAACTGGCAATTTCTTTTCAGCTGAAAATAGGGGAAGGGGCCTCAGTTTTTTATGCTTTTAAAACTTGTTAAAGCTTATAGAATAAGATAAATAATTGTGTCATTGTCAATAATAAGTGTCCAAAGATTAAACCCGGAGATAAACGGAAAAATCACGGGGGACAAATGCTCATGCTGTAAAGACGGTGACCGACACCAGCTTTTCCAACCGGTGTTATTAAAATCCCGGTTAAAATAGCTCAAAATGCTCAGAACTGAGATGAGCTGCTTATAAGACCCGGGGGGCACTCCAACTTTGGATGACGCGTATCGGTAGGGCTGTTAAGACCCCCTTTTCAGCATCGCTGTCCGCACCCAAAAACCCCGTTTTACGAACATATGCTCTGTCACCCGACCCCCTATTTCCATTTGATGTCACCCAAAGACCCTTACAAGTTTAATTTGAACAGCAACTTTCATTTATCACTGATTTTGTTACTTATTTTGAAAAAAACAAAGGAATTTGAAACCATTTAGAACTAGAAATTCGATTTTCGAGGTTTCTGTGGTGCTGAGTTTCGATTCTCACCCAAAGATTCCATTTAAAAAAAGGTCATGTTCTCACCCAATGACCCAATGCATATTTTTACATTTTGCTCTCACCGAATGCCTAAAATCATGCTCTCACCCTGAGTCACCCAATTCAATGACCCCATATTTTTTACATTTTGCTCTCACCGAATGCCCCTTAGCAGCTCTTAGCATGCTTAGTGCGAAAGTGCCAGCCCTACACCTATATCCATTAGCTCTTCCATTTCAAATTGAAGTGCCCCCCCCCCCCCCGATAAGACCCTGAGTATTTTTATAACCTATCACTATTAATGGGAAAACGGGGCGCCTCCAAAACTATAAATTATTTACGGTATGCGATTTATCACTAAATCAACTCTAGCGGTTAACCGTTAAAATTAGACCGGAAGCTTTCAGTTGACATAATAGGGTTAATTGATTGAAGACTGCACAAAGTCTATGTCACAGTTATATCAACTTTAAACAGATACAAAATAGTTTGATGTTTTGTTTTTGTTGAAAAACAAGACCATGATTTTATTTATGCATGCGAGTGTGGTATGATGTTAAAATCATCAAATGCAAAAAATGATAATTTCTAATTTTCTTGATTTTTGCCATTTATATGTTACATTCATACAGTATGTAAATTTTTTTATGTACTATGAATACGGCACAATGAAAAGAAGAAGGAAAACGAACTTACGAGATTAATGGCATGCATGCCAAAGGCCTACTACGCGCGTGGTGGAGCTATGGTCATGCCCGGGCATTTTGACAATCCATGAATGATACTGAGAATGTGGGCCTACCGAGGCCAAACAGGCACAGAAAGAAAGGCAGAAAGAAGGAAGGAAAAATGAAAGAAACAAACAAAGGTGCAAACAAAGAAATAAGAAATCAACATCGCGTCGTCGTCGCATAGGGTACAATCTTGTACTACAGTTGTAGGCGTTGTTGTTTTGTCTTTTGTTGTTTTATTTTTGTTTTGTTAGGGGTTTTATTTTTTGGGGGGCTGTTTGTTATTTTTATAGGCCTATATGTGTCTAGGCCGGATTGGACCGGGCCTACAAGGCCTAAAGGTAGGCCTAGGCCTATTTGCCATTTGCACATCATCAGCAATTCCGATTTTTTTTAAACTCAAGTTGTAGGCCCATGATGATAGTTCAGACGTGATAAACATCACTATAGGCTTACGGTGGCTAAGCCGAGAGCCGCGTAGGCCTAACGATTAAAAAGGATCGACATGACGACATTTTATTTAGGCTATTTATTTATTTTTTGTCAAAAGCTTTTTAACAGTGAACACATGAAGAAATAGGGAAGAGCGGGGTGAGTTTTTACATTTAGCCTACTTTCACTACGCTCAAATAGGCCTAAATAAAGCAGAACCCAAATGCAGTGTTACAAATGAAACATGGTTTATGACACAATTTTAATCAATATTTTGCACTTTCTCACAGTGAGACGCCAAAAATCATTTGCAAATTGGCTCAGCTTACCGGGGTAAGTTGAGCCAGTCGCGAGGGCAAGTTGAGCCACAATAGAAATGCACGGTAGGCCCTATAGGCCTAGATGCCATGGCATAGCTGTAAAATTCAATTTTACCTTTTTTTAAAATGTTGTCTACAGATATTTAATTCGAAAAATAGTTTGATATATAGGTATACTACCTAGAGGTAGTTTGATCTAAATATTGCATAAAAGTAATTTCTGACAAGATTTTACTTTGAATAAAAAACTTGGGGAAATTTCTGCAGGTTATTCCTATGCTCAACTTGCCCCATGGCCTGTGGCACAACTTACCCCATGTGACCCTTTTTGTCAACGACCAAGCCTCCCGCGGGACTAAAACTTGTTACAGTTAACCCTAGTTTTCTAAATAGTGTTCATATAGGCCTATCCATGATATATCACATCCTCAAATCCAGAATGCTATCATTTTAACCTTTTTCTTTCTGGGTGAAACCATAAAAATTGGTTTTTTTTTTTTTGCGAAAAATGAACTTTCTAATGCAGCTTTCGTATACCCTATGTGCAAGAGATTCCATATTACACTTGAGAAGCCTCTGTTACCGGTATGTCAGATAGGCTAAAAATAGGGCCTAAGTGCAAACTAAGATCAGTTTTAATTTTCTTTCTAGAGAGGTGGCTCAACTTACCCCGCTCTCTGTTTTTATTAATGATAATCATCATGATCATGTAATATATTGATTTCAAGTGAAAGGCCCTATTTTCTCATAAACATATTGAAATTAGACGTTCTAACTCGGTGTATTTCCGAAGATATCATCAAAAAATTGCCTAATTAGTCTCAAACCATATTTGAGACTAATTCGACAGTTTTTTGATGATATCTTCGAAAATATACCGATTTGGAACGCCCAATTTCAATATGTTTATGAAAAAATATGAGCTTTCATCTGATACCAAAATCAGCATTTTGATGAGGTAAAGTGTGTGTGTGTGTGTGTGGGGGGGGGGGTGAGGTTGTCGATCAGGTTACCCATCAGACTTTTGTTAGTGTGATTTGAACATGTTATTAATTTTGTTTTACTTTTAGTACACCGTTATACGTAACTTTTTAAAATGTCTTTATTGGTTTTTTTTTGGTTTTTCATAGGCCTACAGGGCCCGCATAACCCTGGGTCAGGGTGAGCTGGATGGAAAAATCACGGTGTGTACAAAATAAGGGGCTGGCATTTTCTTCGGAAGTGGGGGGGTCACAAATATACTGGGGGGGGTCATAGAATTTTCAGACCAAAAATAGGGGGGGTTATAATTTTTTAACACCCAAAATAGGGGGGGTTATAGAATTATTTAGGGCTGGTGACTTAAAATTTTCGCGCGCTGCGCGCGCATTCTTTCACTTCGCAGTCAAAATGTGTGTACAATCTATGCAAAATTGTTACACGCTCCGCGCGTCTTCTTTACACTTACAATAAAAATTTTACCGCGCTCCACACGCTTTCTTCACTTTTAAGTTTTGACGCGCTCCGCGCCTTAGTTCCGGCAATGAATAATTTTTCTTGAGTCTGTGTAGTTGGAAGGGGGGTCATAAAATTTTTCGACCCGCGATAGGGGGGTCGTAAACAATTTTTTGCCCGCGATAGGGGGGGGGCATAAAAAATTGACTCCGGTCACCGACATATTTGTGACCCCCCCTTCCGAAGAAAATGCCAGCCCCTAACATGAAAATAGAGAGGGGAACTTACTTTTAAATTTGCGATTCAATAGGCTACTCTTGAGAAATCAAATGTCAAATCAAATCACTATTTGGCCTTTAATACTTGAGTTTTACTTTTGACCATTAGGCCTACATCATGATCTGTGATTTGCTTTTAGTGCGGCATACCCCCTCATTCTTGATTAGCATTCAAGTTTACTTATCAATCAACACAAGATGTTCAGATTCAGCGCGAAATATGACGTAATACGGAAGCCGCTACCATGGCAGTCTTCGCAGGGGGTATGATGCCAAGAAGTAGTGAAAAAGTCGTCTTCCTGGCACGTCCGCTCAAAAGTAATCCTCAAGATCGGAGTTTGAATTAGGGTTTATTAAAACAAAACATTCAACTGATAACTTTTGTTTATTTCTAAATAAACATTTAAATCGAGTTTGTTAAAATTCTGACAGCTGAAATCTGATTTGAAATGGATTAAAAAGTTATTTTCATACGAAAATATCAATCCGCTTGAGTAAACCGGCGGTATATGTGCAAGTCCCAAATCCAAAATGGCGACCGAGGAAAGCACTAGTGTACTGGGAAGTAGCTTGACTTCCATGGACTGGCTGCCTCGATTATCAGTTGGAGGGGCAATAAGTGGTGCTGGGCCGAAAAATGGACCTCCGAAAAGTCCATCGGATCCCACTAAAGGAACTGTCGCAATGCGTAAACCGCCCAGTAGCCCGCTTGACACATCTGCAACTTATGAAGATTCGCAGCCTAAGGATGGTAAACCACCATACTCGTACGCAAATCTTATAACTTTTGCTATCAACAGTTCTACAAAGAAGAAAATGACACTTAGCGAAATTTATCAGTGGATATGCGATAATTTTCCTTATTATAGGGATGCAGGGAATGGTTGGAAGGTAGGTGCAGTCGATGACAATATGTCACTGAATGTTAAAAAAATCAATGAATACATTCCCAGGCATGCATGATTATGATAGCAGTAGCATGCCATTGCTAGTACATAGAGGGCCAGGGTATGAGGGTTCATCACATGTTGAACACATGAACATGTTGTTCAACTTTCAATTAATAGTACCGCACACTAAACCATGGATTGAGTTTTTAGGCACGCAAGTGCGATTACACACCTTAAAATCACCTGTTCTGTGTGCGATTTATAGCACACCTCTCCAGTCTCCAATTCCTTTAAACTTCTTTCCGAGTGCAATTTATGTCTGACAGTCCTAAGTCCGCCGTATAAACATTTCCATGATTTCCAGAAGTGCGATTTGTAGCATACCTGTTATTTTCATAACTCAACCCCTGCTAAACTGTATCATGACACATGTCCCTGTATATACTTACTGTCATGACCGCAAAGCGGTGCAAACTTCAGAAAAAGATCAGCTCACTGCAGATTTTGTGAGATTAAAAGCTTGGCTATATGAGCAAACTTACAATTTTGATGAGTCAACTATACCTTCTTGAATAAAGATTGCCTATTTTGAACAGTTTAAAATTTTGTTGAAGAGCAATTTTAGCAACAACACTTTTGATATGATCGCCTGTCCTGATCGGCTATGTTTACTTCTGAACTTCCATTGCCACTGTTCCATTTCACACTGACAAGGGTGGGATTTCATTGTGCCATCGTTTATGACCCATCAGTAATGTGGTGTCAGGAGTGGGATTACTTTTCTAGTGCCATCATGGCCCATCAGTAGAAATTTGGTGTCAGGAGTGGGATTTTTTGTGCCATCATGGCCCATCAATAATTTGGTGTCACTGTCAGGGGTGGGATATTATTACTTCGTGCCATCGTTATCTTGCCTGCATCTGTACCATCCAGCACGAACAAGTCTCCGTTCAGCATCTGATACCACTCGACTAAGTGTACCAAATATACCAGACGCCATCTTCATTCTGCTTCAAATCGCACTTACTCATACTGCTCCCAAAACATGATGCTCTCCCAAAGTCTGTCAGAAACTCTGATTCCATATCCACTTTTAAGAAGTCTCTCAAAACTCAGTTATTTATGCATTAATTGTCTTTTATTCCATTGTTCCTGCTGTTTCTTGTGTTTCCAAGTGCATTGTTCTTGATGTAGATGCGCTATATAAATGCTTGTAATGTAATGTAATCGTATGGCCCATCATTATATTTGGTGTCAGGGGTGGGATTTCTCTGTGCCATCATGGCCCATCAATAATTTGGTGTCAGGGGTGGGATTACTTTGTGCCGTCAATGGCCCATCAGTAATTTGGGGTCAGAGGTGGATTTCTTTGTGTCATCATGGCCCATCAATAATTTGGTGTCAGGGATAGGGGTGTAAAATTAACACTTATTTGTCTATTATCCGGTTAAAAAAACGGACCACATGTACAATCCGGTCAGTTAACTGTGTAAACGCACATGTAAAAAAATTTACAATTTGACAGTCTGGTGCAAATACGGTGTGCACTTTACCACTTTTCTAATTTTGTGTGTACTTCTCGTAAATAATTTAAAATTGATTTAAAAGGGTCCAACATTTGCTATCAACAATTGTAGACTTGTTTTGCAACTCCAATAGTTTTTTTTTGGCCGAAAAAATGTTTGTTTTTTTTACGTTTAAACAGTTCGTGATTTTCCTAAATGGATCTAGTGCATTTGCGGTCATTGACATGTGTAAAACGTTGACACCCGCTAACGTGTAGCGGTGTCAGTAAAACACCCAACACCGCCACCGAAAATAAAACACCGAAATAACCGGGTCAACCGAAAATGAATGACTGGCATGTCAGGCATCAGAACATCACATGCAATCAATGATGGCAAGTGTAAACACCGTCGAAATCACCGTACTCGACAGACTGATTATTGATTTCTGATTCACTTCTGCCGATCATTATAATAGAGTAAGCATGCCTCCTGTACAAACAAAGTAATTTGGGAGGCCAAAATACGCACCTTGAATTTTCGAAATACGAAAAAAAAAAAAAAAAACTTTGAAACCGCAAATTTATGCGTTTTGCCAAATAAATACCCCGGATAAATACCCCTTTCGTCATGCTCAAATCCTTGAAAGGCTACATTTTTACCCTCATAAATAAAGTTGCATTTCCCTCACATCTCGCAAAACATTTCTTACCTATTTAGATATATATATTTTCCACCAAGATCGTTGTTTATATCCTGGGAATTGTCTATCGTTGTTATTCTAAATTCTGAAATTATCAGGTAATTATCCTGGCACGAATTCTACCAAATCAAAACCGGGATCAAAACACGTGTACGGTACTTTCCCACACATCGCGCGGTCTAAATATAGATTGGGGTTTGACCTGACATAGATAATCTAGCGACCCTGGAAGCAAGTACCGTCAGCTGGACCAACTGAATAGATGAGAATATTTTTCGTTGTTTTAAATATCCACAATAACAAGAGAAGTAAATAATACACTCAGACATCATTTTAACATACATGTGTTTCTTTCTTTTTTTCATAATACTATAAAAACAAAACTAACAAACGAACAAAAATGCTGTGATTATTTTTAAAAAAATCTAATTCAAACCTGAGAATGGAAAACTTTGATTTAAAAACATTATACGCAAGCGCAGCACATGACAGCAGTGCCATAAATTGAAATAAATAAATAGATAATCAAAAACAAAAACAAAAAACAGATGAATAAATAATTACTAAAAAACGGCCTAATTTTTCAAGAAAACACGCAAGGCATTGTGAAATTGAGAAAAAGAAAGATAAAGAAACACGGCAAGGACTCAATTTTTTTTTTAATTTCGTTAAAATCATGCATGGATTTATGATCACAATGCTACAAAAAAATCAATGTATCAAAATATAATAATAATAATATTAAATAATAATAATAAATAAAAGCAAACTAATTAACAAAAGCTACGTAAACATGTTGAATATTGTGTTCTAAAAATTGATCATCATGCAGATGGACCTCATTAATCCATTTAATTATTTGTATTATTTTTCCGACGACAAACATTTCATATTTATAGAATATCGAGGTAAAAAGTTCCCCATACTTTCCCGGTCCCACACTCACAGCGGAAAGGTAGACTATTGCTCATGCTGTAAGAATTTTCCACTGTGGGAATTTTCCATATAAAAAGTATCTTGACGTTTGTTTGCCTAATTAATTATTCATGAGCTCATCAATTGAAGCATTGGGATGTCTAGGGATTTTCCGTTCAAAAAAGGGGGAAATCCCTTGGTTTGTCTTGGTATATTAGCTTTGTCACGCCCAATATTTCCATATTTGGGTATTGTTGACATCATCAAACAACACTAGGCATCCAAATCTGACCAATCACAATCAAGATCTCTAAATGATACGGGCGCCCGCCCTTGCTTACTAAATAAGTCAACCCCGCCATGTGGTCTTCTGTGGGAATATCCCTATCAGTAGGTATATCACCCCAAAAATAAGTGCAGCAGAAACATGTTATTTGACGCTTTTAATTGAATCATCGTTATGAATGCTTCAAAAAACAAAAAACAGAATTGAAATCGGATAATGCAAAGTGATGTAACGTCAACTTGAAGATACCCGGAAATCGAGTGAAAACCTGCCACAAATTGCTATAAATGGCAAAATGGTAATTTTTGGGATTTGTAATGCTTATTCGGACACTTACTTGAAAAGGTAGCATTGATTTAAGTATCACAGATTAATTGCATATCTTTCCGGACTTCGTTAAAAAAAACAAGATTAAAAAATCTCTCCTCGAATAAATGTAATAAATCCACCAAATATACAATTTTAGCCATTTTGACCAATCTGCAGACAAATAAAAGCTTAAAAATGACTAAGTCCAGCTAATTAATATGCAAAAATAATGCCAACAGAGAACCGTACATGATATGAGGATGCGGGTTTTTTTGCACACATAAGTACCCAAAGTTCTTTCATTTGGTAACAAAAAATACACAAAAAGTCATTAATTATGCAAATTAGCTAATTACATCTAATTATATATTTATGCCATTCTTATGTTAATTAGGCATATGTAATTTTTACTTTTTTCAATGTTTTATTTATGTTTTATTCATACAGCATGATTTTGTCAAATATGAACCTGCTGTGATGTTGAATAAAGAAACTGCAGTTAATTGCCTAAGTGCACCGAGTTTTCAATTGGTATAGGGAAGTGTTTCACTCATTGTCCAAGGAAAAAAATACATGATAACAAACACTGGTATTTCAGACCGGTGGTACTAGGTCCTCTATTTCGAGAGACCTATATTTATTGATTTATGGACGATCTAAAAAAATTCATAAAACAGGTCTTAACTCTTAAACTAGGCAGTGTTTAATTTCAGGAGATGATAGTGATTTAGGAAATGTTTCACCTACCATATATTAAAAAGACAAATTATTGTGATCAATGAAACATAACGAGGAAATCGTTTTTTGACATGTATGTTTTCAAAAATTGGCCAACTTTGATCCGCGCGCTTTTTGATTCACTGTTATGTATGCGTGCACAGTATGACAGAATTATTGTGCAGCCACTGTGACATACCTACTATCAGGGCTTGGCTTGGAGCCGGCCGCCAATGCATTTGAAACTTTTGAGTGACTGTTCGCCGTGACTAAAAACCATGCGCTATTTTAGCACTCTGTGAATGGTAAACAATGACAAATCGGGAAGAGGCTAGACGTGGACTGGAAGAATTGATAACTCGTGAATAATTTTCCGATTTTCAGAGCAAGTTTGCACTATTATTTTTAATTTATTTATTTATTTTTTTTTTTATGTGGGAAATGGTCTGGGAAAATCAAAGGAATATTTGAGTATTGTTTGACATTGTGATTTGAATCTTTTGAGTGTGTCACTTTTTGTTTTTGGTTTTTTTTGCTCTCGTGGTTCATTTTATACCAGGGCGATTCTAGAGAGTTGGAGGGTGAATCGCCCATCGTGTGATGGATGCCCCCCGGACATGCCACTGAACGCTGCCTGTATTATAATAATGCTTTGTAATTGTAAACAGCTCATAATCAACACAAAATCGATTGCCGTGCATGAATACACGGTCTTGTCGGACGCTTTGAGAAATTTAGCGATCTCAAGTGTGATTCCAAGTAAGTACCCGGGGTAAGAACTCTCTTTTAAAACATCAAAAACCGCCCGATGGGCTGACGGTGTTTAACTTACTTTTGAGAAACTTAGCGATACTCAAGTGTAATTCCAAGTAAGAACTCAATTTTAAAAACATCGATTAAACATAAACATCAAAAACCACCGATGGGCGACGGTGTTATTAAACTTAGTTTGGTGTCTACCAAACCATCAAAATTTTCAGGTGTACACGGTGTATAACGCTTTGATCCACCGTCGAGTGGGTGCTTCAATAGCACCGGTTTTATTCGGTGTACCGAAACACCGCTACACGTTAGACACCCCTACTGGTAATAACATCGTAAAATGATACCGTACACATACATTTTTGGGAAATACACATTAGATTTGATGCAGCACATCAAAAGGGGGGACATTTCACTGAAATCAGGCGAAGTCAATTGTGAGACCAACTTGTGTTTGTCCAGATTTGCCTTTTAATATGTATGCAAATAATATCAATAAAAAATTAAATTTGTTTATTTCTTGTATTTATTTTGACAGAACTCTATCAGGCATAATCTATCTTTAAACAAGTGTTTTATGAAGGTTCCTCGTTCTAAAGATGATCCAGGAAAGGTAAGAATCAATCCGAAATTTATCTGTCTCTGTGTTTTTGTTGCATAAAAATTAGTGTGCATAAATTATAGCATAATGTATGATAATGTATGCATCGTAGTTTACTCAGGGCATGTGCATTTTAAATCGCCCACCACATTTCATATAGTACTAGTGATAGGCTGTATAAGGGTTTAGTTGCAAACAGCTTAGGGTACCAGCTTATTTAATGCATCTTGTTGTTCTGAGTAATTTGACACCAATTTTATTGAAATCGGCCAAAAATTGAGACAGTGCCGACCAAATAACTACACACAAGGGGGGGGAAATTTGACCTTTATTTTCTAGTTTTAAGGGAATTTTATCACATTATTAAAGATTATGTAATGCATTTTTGGTATTTACTTACATAGTTTTAGGTCCAGGAAGGTCATTTATGACAGCGTTCAAGCTTTGACTTACGTTTGGCGGACAAAAGTTATGAAAATTTTTTTATTTAGGGTTGAAAACAATAAAAATTCTTGATTGTTTAGGGCCTATATGTTTCCAAGGGTAAAATATCACATAGTTTCAGATTTTGGTACTTAAAACTCCCTATCTTTTATAGCTTTCAAAAAAAATTCAATTTTATGTCAGATTTTAGCCGAAAATAGCCATTTTGGGGTGACAAAAAAATTGATTTCCTGTGAGTGTATGAACATGAACACTATTAAATAGAGCCTAATTTTCTATATTAATTGTGTAACAAGGGTACAATTGTGATATTAAAAGCATTGAATGGGATCAACATATTTCTTTTTTTCGTAGCAGCAGTAGAAACTTGAGCGTTCGGGTGACAAGTGATTTGGAAAAAAGTACAATATTTGCCTCATTTTCTATTTGAAAAGGCCATATATCTCCACAATGGTATGAGCTATAGGGATGCTTAAAGTGTCTTTTTGCTCAGTATTGCAATAGCTAAATGGTAATATAATAAATAAGTAAGCTAGATTTACAGAAAAGAAAATAACTTGCAATATGCTACCCCCACCCCTAAGAATTTTAAGGGTGTGAAAAAATTAATGGATTCTCTAAAAAAATAAGTCCTTCAAAACTGGGGGTTTAAGGCTAAACAAAGTCAAACACAAACTTGCTCTTTTACCCATACCTCCCTCTAGAGCAAGTTTATGTTTATTTAGCCCTAAGTATTCCCATTTTGAAGGACTTTTTTTTTAGAGCACATTTTCACTCATATTTGAGGATTTCGGGCAGAAATATGATTCAGTTTCTACACAAAATTTCATCCTAGAAAATGTTCCTTTAAGTAGGATATCTTTCACTTTATGTTTTCACCATTCTGGCCACAAAAAGTAAGTCAAAACTTGAATGCTGTATGCACTTTGTGTCAAATGAAACTTTTTAGTGTCTTTAAAATTAATGGTTTTGGGTAAAATTAGGCCATGAGGGCGCTTTACCTTTTAGCGAAAAGAAATCCCCCTTATGCGTATGCGTAGTTTTTTGGTCGGCACTGTCTCATTTTTCAACCGATTTTTTTTTAAAAAGGTGTCAAAATGCTCAGGAGGAATAGCTGCTTCAATTCATTCATCGGGTACCCTAAGCTTTTTGAAACATCACCCTTTTTTTGGTTTCACTAATAGTACAAGAAAGCTATTGAACAGTGTAGCGGTTCATTCAAGCATATAGATAGACGAGTCCCTCGTCTTTGTTGATAAACAATGATGTCAAGTGGTCTATTGAGAAGATCATTGTCAGAGATTTGGTAATCAATGACACACACTGATGACTACCACTCATTGCAGGTGAGTGGAACATGTTTAAAACTTTATGTACCGTACTGGTAATTTTGTACGTAATCATTTTGAATTTGCAACTTTCAAATCATATCAAATTCCATTCAAACATGAATTTCACAATCATTCTGATTTTACACAAAAAACTGCATTCATTCATATTGATTCTATTGAGGATATGCTCAATGTTTCCAGTGGCGTAGCATCATAGGGGGCATGGGGGCCCCCAATCATGGTCGGTGCCCACCCAACGTGATGACCCATGCTACGCTACTGAATGTTACAGCCACTCAAAGTGGTGGGAACTTTTTTTTAATGTGTTTATATGCACAAAGAAGTTTTTGGAAAGAGAGAAGGAAATAAAACTATCTGTTTTCCAAGTTCTTTAAATGTGACTGACCTGAATCAGATTGACAGCCACATCACCCACTCAAAATTGAGTGGAAATTTTCCTGGAACAAACAAACAAACAAACTTGGAGCTTCCTGGATTCCCAACTTTTCAGGCCATTATGAAGTAAGCATCTGCATTTGAAAGTGATTACCTATGCAGCACACATATAGATTTTTATACAGACGCTAAGTTGTATTGTAGACTAAACTACAGTACATATGCTGTATTCATTCTAATAAGCGCCCAGGGCGCTTAATAAAGTCATTTTGGGTGGGCGCTTATTTTTTACCTGGTTTACCTAATTTTTTGGTTAGGGGCGTTTATTAGAGACAAATTTATGTACCGTAAACCGGGGCTACTTTGCCACATTTTTTGGATGTTGTGGTGCGCCCTCTTTTTATGTTTGCATGAATTGTTACATATAGGTGTTATTAGGAAAGCTATATGCCAGTGCATTTTGCATATGTAGTATGAAAACATTTGGGGCACTCTGTGTCCCATTTTTTTAAAAAAACATTGGGTGGCAAAGTAGCCCCATGGGTCGGGGCTACTTTGCCAGACCTATTTTGAAGCAAGTTCAACTTTTGATTAAGGCTTCTTTGCCACCCTTTGGATCTTTTAAATATAACAGGAATGACAAAACACCTGTCTGAACACATCTAGAAGTCAATACATTGGGTGGCAAAGTAGCCCCATGGTACTGATGTGATATGACCTGAAATAATAAGAACTATTAGTATGGATAACTCAGGAACACCCTTTGAACCATTTAACTTACAGATTTCATTCTGGTTTGAAGGGTATTCCAGAATTAATCTATAAATCTATTCGAAACTGTCGGTGTAACATATGAATTAGGGTGGCAAAGTTACCCCGGTATGGGGTGGCAAAGTAGCCCCCAACACTTCACAAGGCTGTGAGGGTACAAATCTACAGGTTGAGGGTTTTGATATTTTATCTCAGTAGTAAGGACATAATAAAGTATCAAATTATACATTGGGTGAATTTGTAAAGTCAGTACTTGCGGCTGTGGGGTCGATATTTCGCAAAATATGAAAAACGCGTTAAAAAAACCCAAATTTTCAAAATGATTTTCCAAAGTTACTAACCACCATATACATGAACTACTTATGTACAGGTATATGGCATATAATGTATTTTCACATGGGCAAATTGGAATCCTTGTGTTATTTTTGTGTACTCTGCACTAAAGGCATATATCATTTTACCGGTCGGGTGGCAAAGTTACCCCGGTTGTGGCAATGTAGCCCCGGTTTACGGTATGTTATAAATGGGTCCTGAGACGTTCTAGTAGCTTTTCTGATGTAAAAAATGTATTGGAAGTTTACACAGGACTTCTAGTCCTCCAGCTATTTCACTGTATCGACGCTCATCCGTCACTTCAACATTGATGGTACCCTTTAGTAAATTGAAAATATCCTGGGTGGGCGCTTATTGGGGCATGGGCGCTTATTGGAATGAATACAGTACACATAATTTATGTAAAACCGTGAGTTTTCTTTGTCACTTTCCATTTTCTTATGGCTTTCCTGTTTTGGTAATTTTACCATGTTTTGTCTGTTACAAGATATAGGCCCTACCCATTTTTTACACATTTATTTTACTTAAAACAACAGCAAATTCCGCTTTCTACCTCCGTATCACAGAAAACTTAAATGGATTTGACCATAGGTGTATTTACCGCCATACAAAAAGCAAGTATATTATTATTGATTATGACCGACTGACCAAGTGACCATATATATATATATTTGTTTGCATATAATTGGAGCATTATTAATTTTTAATTAATTCTGAAATAGAGAAGTGGATGAGTGCAGCAGAGCATTGGAAAACAAATTATATCCAAGTGCACTAGCTGTAATGCAGGCTATTTCTTCCAAAATTTGTTGCAACTTTCTATGTCGCCCTTACCATGTTTTATCTTGCTTTTGGCGATGAAATTAAAAACAGCTTTTTTTGGCCGAAGAGGATTAATTTTGATAGGATTTTATTTGAAAAATATTCAGAAATGGTTCGAAATATTCTCCAGATTTTCTTTTTTCCAGATTTTTCATGCTTTCTGTGATCATGTACAACTTACTTTATAAGCCTCTTCCAGAAAAAAACAAAAATGACCGACCAACCAACCCAACTTGGCAAGTCCGCAAGGTTCGGTTTTTGCCGAAAAACAGGTTTTTGCTGGCAAAGTGGCTTGTTTTTACCTGGTTTAAACCAGCAGAAAATGGCAAAAACTCATATAGTCAGTCAAATATTGAAAAGTAATACAGAAAGCCCATAAACAGTAACAGTAACACACAACTTTCAATGAATCATTCAACATTTTTTTTTCTCTCATCAACTTCAAGTCCTTAAAATGAAAAAGTTTTGAATTTGATAAGCCACATATCACTAGCAGTTTATGTACTAGTGAGCAATGAGAACCCATGCCTTTTATTTCTTAAAGTATGTTACTTATAGATACAAAATGTGGCCTTGTACAAGAAAGTGTTTATTGTAAAGATCTGTGCAAAAAAATTTCCGTATGGCCTGCCAAAAATCGCTTGCCCCCCCCCCCCCCCCCTCGGCCTGCCAAAAATATTTGGGATCCCACTTAGCAAACCTTATAATGGTCCAGATATATGTTACGAGCTGGAAAATTCGCATATTAAAGCATTTCCGAACTGTTTTCACAAGCCTTTTAGAATGTTTAATTAAAAGGCGCCCATGAATGTGTGCCAAAAAATCGCTTGCCTCCCCCCTCTCTCGGCTTGCCAAAATTGCCTGCCCCCTGTTGGCTTGCCAAAAATTTCTGCCCCCCAATTTTACCCTCCCAGGGATTATAATTATTGCACAGCCTCTAACTTAATAATTTGTTTTGAGATGAAAAAGTGAACTATTTATCACTTTTTAGTTTTTGCCATTTTGCCAACAAAATTGTTTTTCCCAAGTGGTTAAAACCATGGCACGAAAAAGTGGGCAATACGGGAAGCCCATTGCCGGGAAATTTTTGGTTTTTAACCAAAAAAATAAAGAAATTCATAAGGGAAATGCGTCATACTGGAGGGAAGTTTGGTAAAACTGGAGGGAAATTCTGGATTGCTTGCAGGAAAAAAAACCATTTTTTCAGTCTGTGGTTAAAACCACAGTTTTTTCTATGTATAATATTTCCCAGTATGTCATTAGTGGTATTTACCCATTTCCTACCCGGTTAATTATTCCGCACACAAAATATTGCTAGGATTCCAAGAACTTGTTGATGCAAAATTACACGATCATTATTAATTATTTCAACTCATTTGAAAGATTTTGATCAGTGTTTTGTATTTAAACCATAGAAAATACAAAATGCTTTCACATAATTTGCTGCGAATATCATGCCAATGTTCACTTTTAAAATCATACGCATCCTTAAACCTTTCACGAAAATACCCGGAAGATCATGGAGAAATCAATTTGTTTGTGCATGGACAAACAAATTGATATACCATACTAACTGTGAAGCACAATAGTTTCCAGGCATGAAATTTTCACATTTCTGGAAGAACCGTCATTTTTGCAGCATGGATTTTTGAGAATAATCAATTTCTGTTAGTTCCGATATTATAGGAAAATTAAATATATGCCAGCATAAAAACTCTTTGCCAGTAGAGAAATTTACAAAACTTTCCATGCACACAAATATGTCATGCTTTAGAATATCACATAAAGCCAGGAATAGAATAAAGCTAAGATGCATACAGCATGACAAATTGAAAACAAAATTGCCAAAAAAAGAAAGAAAGAAAACGTGCCTTTTTATTTAGACCTACTTCCCAAGGTCAACATTCATTATTTTTTTATGTTTAAAATTTATAGCTGAATGTATACAGATAGGGACTGTTCAACATTTACACAGGGGGGATGATGACCTGGGATGTAACACAATTATTTTATTTTCCCCCAAACAAAGGGAAATGTGGATTCTGTAAATTGAAAAAAAAAATGAGACACATAATTGAACACAATTTTTGTCAAAAGGCCAGGATGGGAAAGTTATTGTTTTTGCCAAGAAAACCAAATGCTCCCCCATGCATTTTCCCACCTTGCTTTTAAAATTTGATAAAGTTATATACTGGTATGTCCTGGCCTAAATGCCTTCAAAGGGGTACTACACCCCTGCCTAATTTTGTGTTTATTGTTGCATTTTTCTCAAAAATTATAGCGCATTGGGGACAAGTAAGATATGTATATTATAGGGGCAAGGACTACAACTACTGTACTGGAAATTTTATTTCAGCACAGACAACAGTTGTGGAGTTACAGTCAAAAATGAGGGAAAACCAATATTTGATCAATAAATCAATAACTACTTGCTTTGAGTTGCTGAATTTTCAGTTGTAGTAGTTGTAGTCCTTGCCCCTATAATATACATATCTTACTTGTCACCAATGTGCTATAATTTTTGAGAAAAATGCTAAAATAGGCATAAAATTGACCAGGGGTGTAGTACCCCCTTAAGTTATTATTAATGTGTTATGGACTAGCCAATGTTTTTGCTTGGGAATGAATGGATTAAAAAATAATAGTGATTATCCTCTTCTCTTTTTTCATCAAATATTCATTTTGGGGATTGATACATATTTGTAAACTAAAGTTGGGGTGGTTGAGATGAACTTGACTTTTAAATAGTTTTGCTTTTTAGAAATTAAGCATGAAGATGTAATTAATTTTGATACAGTTCACTTACAAGCAGGGTTCCCGTTAAGGATTTAAAAATGTGCGTCATGTGTGACGCAAGTTTGCTGACAAGGTTGAAAAAACTTGCGTCCAGACATATTTTTGTGCGTCCATCTGAAATTCACGATCAATCATACCGGGAAACGCCGCGGAATTTCATGATCAGAATGGCAGCCCCTTTTTGCTAACACACGTACCCGTACCCCGGTCTACACTTCATCAAATGTTGACTGTTAAAATAAAATAAAAGTGCATTTTCGCCATGATATTCCATCTCCAGTCGCTATGATAATTTTTCTCATTTCTGTGTCAGTTTTGGTAGGAAACGTGGTCAGAAACAGCTGCAAAAACATGCGCAAATTTTCGTACTTTTACTTCCGGGTTTCTTTCATTTTAAAACGTGTTGTTGATGCTATAAAAGCTAAAACACGCTGCCACAAATAATACAAAAAAGGTTATCATTTGGATTTTGTCTTTAAAATTGCTTTTATTCATCGTAACAATAATACTAATAAAGGAAACGTAGATTATTTATGAGAAAATAAACTTAAAACATTAAAAACTGAATATTGTCAGCTTGTGATAAATATTTAATAAACAGCAACTGCACGGTAGCCGCACGTCATCAGTCCAGCAAGCTTTGTAAACAAAGCATCAATGGGGACTTTCCCATAAAACAACGATCGTACGGAAAGCTTGCAAAAAGTGCACGATTACCTGACGTTGCATTTACAAATATTGCAGAATTTACTACAATTCTTAAGCAGGTGGGTTTAAAAATATAAAAGAATAAAAATGTCTTATTTTTATCATCAATTAATGATTAAATTTCGAAGTTTTGTCTGTCCACAACTCCACATGCATGTGATATGGACGCAAAATACTTGATTAGCCATGTGAACTTACGTCCAAATTTGTAAAATACGCGTCTGGACGCAATGACGCACACTAACAGGAAGCCTGCTTACAAGTAAACACTCAACCACAATCCTTCGCTTTCAACAAGTGCCTGTGCTATGTCTTCTATGAAGGTCTGGACACTATGTATTTTATATTGTGTATTGAAATGTTGATATTTTTTGTGACATTGTTTTGAACAGCAAATTTATGTGATGTTTCACAGACTTACGATATGTATATGTTTTTGTTTCTTCTCAAACTGCAGGGTTCAGATTGGGCCATAGATCAGAATCCTCAGGACTGACTCATTAGTGGCAGTGGCAAAAATAAACGAAACAGACATGGAAGTAGGGTAAGTTTGCACTGGAAAAATATAAGGGACCATTCACAAACACTTGTTAGGGGGGCCTGATGCAAACAAATGTCATCGCAAAAAATTGTCGGGCCCCCTTAGATCTCAAAAATTTCAGGGCCCCCATTTTTGACATGAAAATTATGGGTCATCCCCATAAAAAAGCATATAACTCAATTTTCCCAGGAAAATTTGTAGTCATTTTTTTCAGGTCCCCCCTTAGGAGGGTCAAAAATTTTAAAGGGCCCCTTTTTGCATCAGGCCCCCCTAACAAGTGTTTGTGAACGGTCCCTAAACACAGATTTCCACACATGATTTGGATAAACTGTTGATATAGACCTGAAACTTTTGATTTCCTCTTTTTTTAATTCCAGATATTTTACGCATTATTTGTTATTTTGAGCCCAATTTGGGCTTTTTTAGCATGATTTTGCTCTATTTTCCTCTTTTTTAAAGCATTTTCCTCTTTTTTTACAAATGGTCCGTTTCAGAGATTTGTATTTACATTGTACAGTTAATGTACACGAAAACTCAATATTATTATTTTAGAAATAATAATTACAATCGTAAATCTATTTTTAATGCCATTTTTACGTTCAATTGAAACAAAACTATAAATGGCATATGACATAGGAGCCATCTTTTGTCATTCAAATCATTGTCAACTACTTTCACTTCTAACTTGTATTATCCAAGAGTACAGTGTGTGGAGTGAATCGCAAAAAGTAGCATAAACTTTAAACATTTGCCCAAGTTTTTAAGTTATTTTTAAAATTGTAATTTCTGGGGCTTGAATCATTAATTCTGATCCTCACCCATAAGTTATGCTATTGAAATTTGTTTCATACCTGATTTTTTAGCATATTTTATTTGTAATGTTTGCACAATTTACACCTTAATTAATTATCAGCCAAATTTGTTGTGCTTGTCAAGTCAACATAGGAGCAATTTTGACTAAGTCATACTCCATGTTAAAGTAACAACCAAAATAGCCAGTGGGGTTTCTATCGCTTTACCTTGCTGTTTAAAATTGACAGAATTTACTAATAATATTATTTTACCATTTTGGGTTTTAAAAAATTACAAAATTAAAATTATTTGATGGAAATGGATGGTACATTATGGCTTCACTTATAATGTCTTGCCCTGCTAGAATGAAAGCATATAGGCCACATCATCTCTTTATCGTGTAAATATTTTAATTTATTCACAAATAAGCTCAAAATGTGCTAATGTACGTGTAATTTAGACATCCTCTAGTCATAATCATGTGCAAATCATGAGGTGGGGGTAAGACTGGTGATGTTTTGTGTATGTATGTATCCATGTTGCCATGACAACCAACCTGGTCTGCAATCTGCATCCATTGGTCTTCAAGACCAAGGAGGGTGAGCTTGGCTTGGGAGGGTAGGGGACCATAGTACAACTACATGTAGTCAGCTAGGGTCATTACTTTTGAATTGATGCATGTTCCTGTTGTACCAGGATGTAGATATTATAAATTTGAATATTTACTGGTACCCCAATTCACACAGTCTACTTTGTCATTATTATTTAATTTTTGGTGGAATGCTTTCAGTTTACAATAAACATTGTACTTATTTTCTTTAAATTCTATCAAGTATTTGTATGTAATTTTATGTTTCTAATGTATCCTGTGAATCGTAATGCCCTCTGGCAAAAATTGTTGGGGTTATTTTGAAGTGGGTTGACAAAGAATTCAAATATCACAGTGACACATTTGCAGGTCTTGTGGTTCTTGTATGAAGTGAAGAAATGTCAAAACGAAACATCTTCATAAAACGACATAGATAAGCATTTAAGCAATTTTTGAAAGTGCATGTTTTGCATTTCATACCCATTCAAATCATCAAGGATTCAAGGTGTAACTTTTCGTTAATTCCATAATCTAGACAATAAAAATTGACTATTCCAACAAGGCAGTGAGCGGCATGAAAAACAGATGTCAAAACTGCTCACACATACAGCACATACATGTATTTTGTGCAATAAAAGAGTCCTGATCGTGAAGAGCCTGTCGTCTAGATTAAAAAACCTGATTTCTTGATCCAAAAAGCTGTTTTGTCGATCAAGGAACCAGGATTTACATTGATAAACCTGGTTCCTTGTTTGAAAAACCAGGGATGGTCTCATACATGTATCCCTGGTATATACCAGCACGGTATATTGGCTTACTCTCTTGGTGCACTACACGGAAGTGAATTTAACCCCCTGAGCACTACCTGCAGATCTAACATTGGCTCAGATTGGTCAATTACATGATATCTTCACTTTAATCACCAATCAGAATGGAGCTTTGTAAATAATTTGTGTGGTGAAATTATTCTAATAATGTTGCTGATTGGTCCAATTGATAATGAAAACTTCTTTTTTGCCAATTGGCAGGTAGTTCTCATGGGGTTAAAACCGTTATGGTGACACTTGCCCAGTAAATTAATTCAATTTGTACTGTAATTAATTTATTAGTGGGGTTCATCAAACCCCAACAGTCTTAGCTTGCTTTAATATTATTTATTAATGTTATACGATGTATTGTTGGTCGAAGCAGCAGAAAAAAAGTAGTTCACAGCATCTTGCGAATGGTAGTGAGCTTTACCAAAAATTGCATTGCTCAATTCATAGCAAGCATGTAGAAGAATTCAAATATCACAGATATACTTTTGTAGGTCTTTTGGTTCTTGAGTTATGTTGTAAAGAGGGCTGAAACAACAACACTTTTGTAAAACGTACATAACTCATTAACAACAATAAATTAAGCAAGTTTTCAAAGTATATGATTTGTAGAATGAACTTTTGCAAAACACCAAAGTGTTATTTTTCAATAATATATTGATTCAAATAATGAAAATCAATTTTTTTTTGGCTTTTCGACAAACTATACCTCGTATACCCTTAACATACTTGTTTTGTTTGTGATTTTGTAAGCATTTTAAAATTTCATAATAATCATATTCAAATACACGGTTGATAAAGGAAAATCCTTTATTTAGTAAATTCATGCCACCTGACTCCAACGGGCCTTAAATTAAATAACAAAGCAACATTTTCCATTTATTTCCTTTCAGTCTCCGTATCATCCAGACGATATACAAATTGGGAACAGTTTACCTGGTTTACAAGTATCACCATCACACTCACAGATTGGCCTACATGGGGCACCGCAGGTAAGATCAAAAGCACTCTCTAGCTGATGTCTTTGAAATCGGGAAAGGATGTTGTAAAACTTGAAACCCATTGTTTCTCAGGTGTTGCCAACAGTCTGCCTGCACCATAAGGTATATTGCAGATAGCAATTGTTAGGCAAATATGATGTGACCCAAGAGTCGTTCCATATCAACTCACCTAATTTTCAGAAAAGGTTGGCTGGTCACCCTCTCAGATTTTCTTTAAAATCACTTATATCATACACCTATGGGTCAAATGAACACATTTCAAACGGTAGGTCTCAACTCCTTGTCGTTTCTGAGTTATGGCTCGTTGAATATTTGATGTTTTTTGTCTAAACTCGGAAGAAAACTAATGTCGCGACACATGTGTCCAAAAAGGGGGGTCTGACCCAATTTTCAATAGGCCGGTTCTCGGAAACGACAAGGAGTAGAGACCTACTGTTTGAAATGTGTTCATTTGGTACATAGGGCTATGATATAAGTGATTTTAAACAAAATCTGAGAGGGTGACCAGCCAACCCATTAGGTGATTTGAGATGGACTGACCCCCAAGACAAGCGGTTCGTTATTTATGATAAGAAAAGAGGTACCGCTAGAATGTACCTCATTTCCTATCATATATACTGAACCGCTTGTCTTGAGTCACTGAAATATCTATGTAGTAATTGGATTCCTTGCCCCAATAATATACATCACTTTTGTTACCAGTGTGTTATTATTTTTTGAGAAAAATGCAAAAATAGTCACAAATTTACCACAGGGGTGTAGTACCCCCCTTAAGTGGTTTCTGCCATGTAGAAATACGCCAGATTATTGATAAAATTTGTCAATATCGCACAGTGTATTCTACATGTATTGAGTTGGGTTATTGATTAATTACATGTATTTCACCGTGAAGCATTTTCATGGAACGTTGGATTGTAAACAAATACTTACCAGATCGAGGCCGTCCAGTCTATTGTCACATAAAATGTTACTATAAATAGCGTGTAAATGTACTTATTTCGAGAAATTTTTCATGTAGATCTTAATGTAGAGTTGTTTCAAGAAAAATTTTAAATAATAAAAATCTGTAAAGATTTTTAAACAACAAATTCAATATTTTATAGCTCAAGCTTAGAGCTCTTTAAGGGAAGGGGTATGAACGTTTGGACAGTATTTATTGTGGGACATTAGAGCACATCAGACATATCGAATTGCATTCTGAATACGAAGAATGGCCTTCTGATATCAAATAATTTTGATTTTTGAAATTCACATTTTATGGCAAATCATTAAAATTGATATTTTGATATTTAACAGTACTCAAGTAAACTTTATAAATCTGATGATTTCTACCTAAAGTGTATGTAGGTGGGATGAAAAGCCGACGATCAATTGAAAATTTTGACCTTTCGTATTGAAAATATGGATTTTTTTCCCAAAACACTAAAACAAATTAGGTCTTTTTGGGAAAAAAATCCTTATCTTCAATATGAAAGGTCAAAATTTTCATTTGATCGTTGACTTTTCCTCCCAGCTACGTACACTTTAAGGTGGTATTGGATGCATTTTCTAGAAATTAGAAAATGCTTTGAGCATGTTTTAAACAGATTAATTGAGTAGGGTAAAGTACACTGATCAACATGCCTTTTGTTTGGAGTCAAATCGGACATACGGTTTCCATAATATACCAATTTATATTTTCTTTGTATCCTATTGTTTTTGTCAATAATCAATGTAGTTAATGAGCTAAAATGACTGCAAAGGCTCATGAATATGTAATTTTAGCCAATATTCTGCTAAAAATCAATGCATAAATGTTCAGGGTACTTTTATTTTACATAATTTTGCCCTGAAACTTGGTCAAAGTGTTTCTAATATATCCTAATGTATTATATAGTGAAGCCGCCCTCTAATTTGCATATTTGCATAATTAATGAGCTAATTTGCATAAATGCTAATTAATTATGCAAATATGCAAATGAGGGGGCGGCTTCACTATATAATACATTAGAACATATTAGAAACACTTTGACCAAGTTTCAGGGCAAAAGTATGCAAAATAAAAGTACCCTGAACATTTATGCATGGATTTTTAGCAAAATATTGGCAAAAATTATATGTTAATGAGCTTCTCCAGTCATTTTAGCTCATTAACTTTATTGATTATTGATAAAAACAATAAGATACAAAGAAAATATAAATTGATATATTTTGAAAACCGTATGTCCGATTGACTCCAAACAAAAGGCATATTGATCAGTGTACTTTTGCTCTACTCAATTAATCTGTTTAAAACATGCTTAGAGCACTTTTATAATGCCTCCATATTATAGGGTGCATACGTAGCCCTCATAGTTACCAATTAACTTCTACCTAGTCTTAAAATGTTCCATTGGTTAAGAAAATACCCCCTATGAAATTTAAACGAAATCGAAAGTCGTTTAGGGGTCCCACAGGGAGCCCAAAGTTCGGAATCTTCTTCCTTGCCTGTGTTCATAAGGCAGCTATTTCTAAATGCCTCATTAATGTATTGCAAATGTAATAGCTGCCTTCTCTGTGTTATTTGTATTAATGCTGTGAGATCATTAGTTATTACTTGTTGAAATAGAATAAAAGGAAAATACATAAAGCAGCTTTTGGGGCTATTAATATGTACACAATTATAGCTGCCACATGTATTTTAATATGTTTCATGGGAAAAGTCTGTGATTGAAGGCCTATAATTTGTATTTTATAACTATAAGTGTTGCACATGAAGTTTTGATTTCCTGTTAATTTCTCTGAAAGTTAACATGGTATTTGACACCACTGGAAGCAACAGAGTCTAACATGTGACACAGCCTGTGTGACCATTCAGCAACACCTAGGCCTGCAATCCTGTGGTCAGGTTGTATGCATCACATTGGTGAAATTATACTCATATGTTCAATGACTTAAAGATTGAGGTCTCAAAGTTGCCTGATGTATCTCTTCTCTTGCGATTTCTTTGAATTACTGCCATAAAAGAGTGATCGGCGTCTTTACTTAGTTGAACCTTTCCCCATACAGAAAGCACTCAGAAGATGATAGAAGATTGGCATGCTTGGAGACTTTGGAGAGCTAGTGCTCAGTAAACCTTATACCCCAAATTAGGCCTTCAAAAGATGATCATCAAGAGTTTGTGGAACTATGTCTTGTATTTTTAGGTGGCAAGGACACCGTGAACTTGAGGCAAACCAGAGCCCGCCCCGAGCAGTGCACAAAGCATGTTTGATGGCCAAGCTTCTATGATGCCATAAAGATCTGTCTGCTGGAATCTCCATTGAACTTTCCCAAGGAACAATTACAACAAGACAACAATTGCCAAGAGTGAGGGATTCATTTGCTACCCTTATCTATAGCAGCTTGTGGTGGTTTCCATGCAAGTCTGCTGTCAATGCACCATGGAATGACTTGAAACTGTACCACTCTCTGTTAATGTACGAGGTCGTAGATCCTGTGGTTTTAAGAAGTGAAATCGGAGCTTTCAAAGGCATCTCTGCACATCAATGCAGAGATGGTACCACATGCACTCTTCAGTAGTGTTGTACCGAAAGAGGAGAAACAAGCACTAGCTGATGGACTCTTGGCTGTTAGGCCTCAGCATAGACTCTAATGCATGCACCAAGTGATCGTGGTACGGTACTAGGTTTAGGAAGCCCAAAGTCCCCAAATGCATAGACCAGTGTACTACCCTTGCTGATCTAGTCAACCAAGATTCATGGTTCACAAAAGGTTACAAGTTTTACAAATAGACCATGAGTTTCTCACAGAGAATGTTAAAAGCTGGTCTAACTTTGCTGCATACCAAGCATCTGCTCATAATGTTGATACTTTGAATGTGATAAACAAGACTTATGTCAAACCTTTGGAAGCGGAAATCTGAAGAGAAATATGACAATAAAATATAAAACATGCAAGAACAAGCAGTCAACCAGGTATTTACAGCTTCCTTTTTAAGTTAGTGCTCAGCAGCATAGTTAGTACCATTTCTGACATTGTTCTGCCTTTGGGATTAAAGTTCTGTGACTTCAGCATAAATTCATGTAGCCGTTGTGCCATATATTACTGTGTACATGAAGCTCCAGTGAAATATAGCATACGGCAGCTATTGATAACTATGTACTTTACATTGCCCAAAGCTGCTCTGCATTTAATTTTGTGAATTAGGACTCTGAAAAACACTTAGAAACTATGGACAGGGTAGTTATGCAGAATGAATCATAAAGCAGCTATCATTTTCTACATACATATATTGCATTCCAAATAGCTGCCTTTTGCGTTTAGTGCTACAGTAGCAAAATACTTTTGAACGGCCCGTGGGACCCCTAGACAATGATCGATTTCAACCAAATTTCACATGAGGGGTTCTTTTAGGAAGTGGAACACTATAGGGGTAGGTAGAAGTTCAATGCTTACATTTTTGAAAATTAGGGGGCTACGTATGCACCCTACTCCATAACCACCTTAAGAATATATCATTAGATTTATAAAATTTATTTCGAGGACTGTTATATCTCCAAAATGTGAAAAATATCAAATTTTAATAATTTGTCATAAAATTTGTATTATATCGTGAATTTCAAAAAATGAAAATTATTTGATATCAGAAAGTCATGCTTCGTATTCAGAATGCAATTTCATACGTCTGAGGTGCTCTCATGTCCCACAAAAAATACTGTCGAAACGCCATTGACGCTCATTCTAGATCCCTTAAATGCTAAAATACAATGTAGAATGAAAACAAATTTTGAAATCTTTCTAGAGAAAACAACAAATGTGGTGGGATCAAGCAAAATCATTCTGAAGTTGGGCATATCAATTTTCAGTTTTTTACATGATTGTATAAAGCATTTGCAAAGCTACATTTTGCAGAAATCCCAATTACACTATTAGACCTCCTTGAGCGACATGCAATTGTGGCTCCTAAGTTGATACTCTTTTGTTATACCATTAGTGATACCAGGAAGATGGACAAACAGGTTTCTAATATTGTTTTCATTTTTTTTTTTCAATTCAACAGGTCCATATCTCATCAGTGCCCACACATGAAATTAGTCAGAGGCTACTACAATCAACAAATGTGGAAGATTTAAGTGCATCATTTAGAGAGCTTTATAAATCAGTATTTGACAGCTCACAAGGTAAGTCCAGGGAATAAGTATGATTGGGATTTAACATCAGGCTTCAGCAGTAGTACAAAAATGTACAGCTATCATAATACAACTTGCCATTACAGCACCATTGTGTATGCTGGAGCAACTTGTTGTGTGGGGTCATACTAATTTCAGATGGGTTGTTACCACCCCATATCCCAGCACCCTCATGGTTAGGCATGATCACAAAATTTTCAAGTAGGTTTTTTCACATGGAAATTATTTTGTTTAAAAAGGTGATCATATAACTTACAAAATGAGGGGTCAACCATGTCTGTAGCGCAAATATCAGCAAAGTTATGGGCAAATGTCTGTTTTTAAAAATTTTCATTTTTCTGCGGCCATCTTTGACAATGCCTTACAATGACTTACTGTACAAAAGAGCCAGTAATGCATCATTTTTCACCACGATGATCCATTTTACACAAAGGAAATTTTATTTTATGAAATCTAACTATCACTGCATGATGACTTCTGTATCAAGGATAAAGGACCAGCACTTTTTAGACTACGTAACACAAGTTTCTGGTGTCCAAATTTCAAAATTTTGTTTTTTCCTATGGGGATTACACAGTTAAGCCATTTACTGTGGTCGCAACTTTTTGAGCTTTTTGAGTTGAACGTTGCCCTCTATAATGAGCAATGTGGACATACCTATCATGGTGCTCATATGTGGCAGGTGCAATAAATTTATGATTCCTGGTGGCTCGTTTTTATTCAGGATCTGTAATGACAACCATCGGAGAGTGTGGTCAAAAAAGTTCTTCTTGAATTGAAAAAAGTTCATCAGACCTTGTTTTTGCCTGTATAGGATATAACCACTATAAGTCATACAGGGAAATGAATTTGTAGGCCTGTGTGTGAACTTTATTCCAAAGTGCTTAACACATTTGTAGGACGTACACGTCTATCAGCAGACATACCTGGTGAAACTTTGTACCCTAGGTATTGTGGGTACTTGTATTCCGGCGCACACATTCCGTGAACTTTGCACCCTAGTGATTTTTTCATAGGAAGTTGTTAGAGTGCTATCAATAGGGAATACCTGGGGATCGCTTCCTTCCTGATTCTTTGCAATGCTGCTGAAAGCGGAAGATTAATTTTGCCCTGATTCTACACAGAATGTGGATTGTGCTCTGTCCAGGCTCATTTTAACCCCTTGAGAACTACCTGCCGATTGGCCAAAAAGAAGTTTTCATTATCAATTGGACCAATCAGCAACATTGTTAGAATAATTTCACCACACAAAAAAATTGGGGTGAATTATTTCCAAAGCTCCATTCTGATTGGTGATTAAAGTGAAGATATCATGTAATTAACCAATCAGAGGCAATGTTAGATCGGCAGGTAGTGCCCAGGGGGTTAAGTAGGAAGCAAAATTGATGTGAAATTCATTCAAGTCTGCTGAATTTGGAAAGTACATTTCCATTGTATTCGGAAAGTTCTCTTCAATCTTGTGCTTTTAGAATGGGTGTAAAATGCTGAATTCTTAGTCAGTGGGAATGGTCTAGTTCGTAGACACATCTGATTTGACAATCCCTTGATTTTGGGTGCCGTCTATTAGGTCGCAGACGACCCCATGTCATCACAAGTATTGATAATGATGTGTAACACGCTTGTAGAGGTGCACATATTTAGAAAATTGTATGCACTACTACACGAAGGTGTGAAGTTGTAAACAAGTTTTGTTCATTTTAGAATTAGAGGAGTTTTTATGGTGGTAATTAACTTAAATAATTTTTGCTTAATAAAATAGTTTATAGATACTAAAATATTATTAAACTGACTAAGAATGAAAATAAGCGATATGAAATTTCGTTTTTTGTCTCGCCTGATAAGGCAGGAGACTATATAATCACTTTTCCGTATGTATGTATGTATGTGTGTTTGTGTGTATGTGTGTATGTGACAAATTTGGTTAAAGTTTTGGTTAAAGTTTGCTTTCCGCCTATTTTCTCGGAGACTATGAGTCATACGCGTTCCTCAAACTTGGTGGGTGGGTGCATCTTGACCCGAGACAGAACCGGTTCGTATTGGTTAGTGAGTCAAGGTCACTGAGGTCATCTAGGGGTCATCTGAGGTCAAATTAGTAAAAACTGTCATATGGCCATGAAACTTGGTGGGTCCAGTCAACATTTAAAGCCAAATTTTTGGAAGGTCATTTCAAGGTCACCAGAGGTCATCTGAGGTCAAATTAGTAAAACTGTCGTATGGGCATGAAACTTGGTGGGTACAGTCAACATTTAAAGCCAAATTTTGGAAGGTCATTTCGAGGTCACCAGGGGTCATCTGAGGTCAAATTAGTAAAAAGTGTCGGATGGGCATGAAACTTGGTGGGTACAGTCAACATTTGAAGCCAAATTTTTGGAAGGTCATTTTGAGGTCACCAGTGGTCATCTGAGGTCAAATTAGTAAAAACTGTTGGATGGGCATGAAACTTGGTGGGTCCAGTCAACATTTAAAGCCAAATTTTTGGAAGGTCATTTCGAGGTCACCAGGGGTCATTTGAGGTCGAATTAGTAAAAACAGTCGTATGGGCATGAAACTTGGTGGGTACAGTCAACATTTTAAGCCAAATTTTTGGAAGGTCATTTCGAGGTCACCAGGGTCATCTGAGATCAAATTAGTAAAACTGTCGGGTGGGCATGAAACTTGGTGGGTACAGTCAACATTTAAAGCCAAATTTTTGGAAGGTCATTTGGAGGTCACCAGGGGTCATTTGAGGTCAAATTAGTAAAAACAGTCGTATGGGCATGAAACTTGGTGGGTACAGTCAACATTTTAAGCCAAATTTTTGGAAGGTCATTTCGAGGTCATCTGAGGTCAAATTAGTAAAAACTGTTGGATGGGCATGAAACTTGGTGGGTGCAGTCAACATTTGAAGCCAAATTTTTGGAAGGTCATTTTGGGGTCACCAGAGGTCATCTGAGGTCAAATTAGTAAAAACTGTCGTATGGGCATGAAACTTGGTGGGTCCAGTCAACATTTAGAGCCAAATTTCTGGAAGGTCATTTCAGGATCACCAGGGGTCATCTGAGGTCAAATTAGTAAAAACTATCGGATAGGCATGAAACTTGGTGGGTACAGTCACCATCAGCCAGATAATCGTGCCCAGCCGATAACCGCCAAATTCATTTACCGCTACCAAAAGTAATTGAAAAAGCAGGCGGTCGCAAAAGCAGGCGAGACTCGTGGTTCGAGAACCGCCTTGTATTATCCACTATGTGATGATGCACTGGCATCCACTACTCAAAATATTGTACCTGCCTGTCGTCTATCACGCGGTTAAGGATGTACCCAAGAAAAAGACCTTGTTACAGTCGCTTCAGAGAAAGGTTGATTTTGTTCTGTTTGTGAAGTGGGAAAACCCAACTCTGTCACAATGCGACAGCCATTGGGGAAAATCCTGAATGTGACATATTTATATATAGGCCTACATAAGAGCTAGAACCACTTGCAACTTGTATTATGAGCAGGCTTCTTCCATACTTTCCATGTCTGCTAGTTTTCATGCGAAATGGTTAGCCATAGGCCTATACATTAGGAAGGATTTTATTTGGGGGGGGGGGGGTAGTGGTTCAGGAGTTACAAAGTGTGGACTTTTTAAAAATAAATCTGCTTGCATCTAAATTGTAACCATCATTCAACTATTTTTAAACCCATACTCCCCCTGTATAATGATGCATCTATATCTTCCGCAACTGGAGTGAGCATTTCAAGTGGAAGTTACCCCAATAGTCATTTGAAACCTATATTCCCGCTGTGGAAGACTTAAACAAAATCTTCCACAGGTGGAATGTGAGTTTGAAATGGAACAGCCTATTAAAACCAAATAATTTTACAATTCGCAGGGGGAGAGGGTGGGTGAACTGTGGTTAATTGACAACAAAGAAATTGTTACATTATGAACACATTCACTCAGTCAGACCTGTAACCAGGATTTATTTTATTTGGTGGGCTGATTTTGAAAAAGTGGACCTTTTTTCAAAATTTGGACCTTTTTGGACTGGGGAGATGGCGGATGTTGAAAAAGTGGACTTTTTTCACAATTTTGACCTTTTTGACCAAAAAGGCATAAAAAAAAACTCTACATGGTTATAGACCTGTACTCAGTAATCCAAACTGATCAATTCCAAGCAAAACATTTTTTTAAAGTTGATTCAGTGTGTTTACTTATGAATATCATGGGTGTATTTTGTTTTGTTTTATTTCTCTGTAAGCACAAAAGCAGATGTCTGCAGAAACTTGTTAAATCTATATATAATAGTAATACATGTAGCAAAATGATTTATTTCATTTCACATTCATCATTAGGAATAAATCCAGGTATTTATTGTTGACATTCAGTCACCACTAAACTGCAACCACCCACCTTATTGGCTTAAAGGCCCATTCAGAATTTTTTCTGTGTAAAATATTTTGTCTATAAAATGAGTATGAGATTTTTCATGTATCTAACGTTAACCATGTTGCCTTTGTCGTTTCTTCTCCGCACTCCAGGTGGTCTCTTTGCACACTTCTCACAAGCCGACACATCAGGGTCAGCGGGGTCAGTATCGTCAGGGTCCCTATCCCAATCGAGCCAACAGCAAGCTTTCTTAATCGGCTCACAAGCATCAGTGCAGTCTATAGGGTCACCGTCTGTCCCGTCCATTGGGTCACCGATAGGTTCACCAAATGGCAGTCAATTAAACTCATCGCAATTTAGCTCATTAGGTAAGGATCATATGTATGCAGCATTGGGCTATTCCGGGTAAAATACATACACCCTGTATGGAAGACATGACTTTAATCTTCCATAGGGGAGTGTGAATTTCAAATGGAGTCACCCATTTTGGAGTCAACCCACTTGGGTTGGTAAACTGATCATTCTTTCTTGTCACCCATTCAGGTAAAGCCATTTGAAATTGACACCCCCTGTGTGGGAGATTGAGATCATGGTTTGTATAAGGGGTGTATAGATTTCAATTGTAATAGCCCAGATTTGTTTGGTAAAGATCATAATGTGCACTTCCAACGATGCATCCTGATAATTGTTTGGTTCATGTATTTACAGAACTTGAATACAACTAAAGCTTGCAAAACTAGAACTAAAACTTGATTTACAATAATTATGCCATAATGAAAATTGTGTGATACATGCAGACCTTGTCTTTTGAGGCGAGAGAGAGTGATCACTCGCCTAAAATGAAGCTGAGGAGGGCTTTTTATCACTTTCGCCTACATTGGTGTAATACTAATACAAGTGATTAAAATCACTCACCTACAGCTCACCTGACAAGTTTTGAGGAGAGTGATTTGTCACTCGCCAGCAATTTTCAAAAGACAAGGCCTGGTGATATAAAACACATGTCTCTGAAAATAAATGTATGCTACTTCAAAAGTATGTTGTGGAATTGCACAGATAGTCTATTACCAGTACCAATGATAATAGTTTTATGTAAAATTAGCAAATTTCATGACAAAGTTATACTTGAAAATGTTATTACCTGTTTTGATTCTGTCGATCACCGCAACTTGTACCATGTATTCTCTTGGAACCGCTGGTGTTGCACATGCTTAAATTTTTTTTAAGTAGTCTGTTAGTCAGCATTAAAAGGGCATTTCGTGATCCACAGCCTCATCCCCCACTTTTCTCAAAAAAAGTTGAGATTTTTATATCACTGGAAACCTCTGGCTACATAATGTTTATGTACAAAATATTTCTTGCACATTAATTAGTTTAGCAAAGATATTGTGAAATTTGAATTTCGTTCTGGTGCACCAGAACGAAATTACAACGCATTGTCTATGGAGCAGTGTAATACACATAATCATGCATAACTTCATGAACGCATAAAATCGGAATCAACTGAAATTTTTGGAATAGTTTTTTTTTTCGTGGATATCTACTGAAAAATGACATAAATAGAGGATGCTAGGATCACGAAATACTCCTTTAAATAGTGATGACTATAATGACTATTTTGAGGTCAAAATCTGAATGGAACTCCAAGTACCTTAGGCCAAAATGAACGAATAAACACATTACATTGCTGGTCAAAAGAATGACTTGTGCAAGTAATATTTATCATACAATTCAGCATGATTTCAATGTTCTTTTTGGACTGAAACACAAAATATTGCTAATTCAAATCAACTAATAAGTACATACACATTTAACTAAGTGCAAAATAAGTAAGAAAATTAAGCAACATTTTATGTATATAATTTCCCTATTTTGAGGACATAATTCGACTAGTATAACTGGTCATTGTCAAAAATTGGTGCCTACCGTAATAGTCGCAATTACGATGTTTGATTATTAGCAACCCTACTAGCCACCACCCTAGTGTGAGAAAACGAACAAACAATTGTTTACAAAATTGGTCTCTCCAAAGCAGCGAGTGGATATAATACATTTGTTGCCTGTATTTCCTGAAAACAGGAACTAGATCAATAATTCATCCCTTTTAACTCCCTGGACAGTACTGGTCATCTAACAGCATTTCTGATTGGTTGATAACTTGAAATGCTCATTTCAATTGCCAATTATGACTAGGCTTTAAACTATTTATGGTCAAACTTGCATTTGCAGATGATCTTATTAATATCCTCCTTGATTGGTTCAAAATTGGACACACTATTCATTTTGGCCAATCAGCAGGTAGTTCTCATGGGGTTAAGGATATGTTTTCTAGCACACTGTTACACACAATATTCCCGCAGAACAAAATATTTGGGATTTAAAAAGCCCCCCCCCCCCCCAATGTTGGTAGTATGAATTTTCTTGATAGAGCCTAAATAGTTACAACAAGTTTAATTTCCAATATTTAATTGCAGCTCTTCTTTTTTTTGTTGGCGGATTTATCATATAGAAAATTTAGTACAAGTCAGTGTGTTTACCTTTAGAATTGAACACTGTTTCATGTCATATTGTAGACCTGCACATTTTATGTTATTTGTGTCCAATACCAGAGAGGATATCTTACACTTCCCACAATGCATTTCTTCAATTTTTTGTACTGATCTGCTATACATTGCAACATGGGTTGATATGGTGTCAAAAGGTATCTCAATGAACAGAGCACATCCAGAACTTGCAAATAATTGTATTTCATGACTTAGTATAGACCCATGTTTAGCCAGTCTATTTTCAATATGAAGACAAGTAGAATGTATAAAGAAATTTGATGAAATGACTTTTCTGATGTATTATGTTGCAAAGGATTCTGGGAAGGGTAAGACATCTTCTTTTAGGAATTCCGAGTTGGAGCCAAAAAGTAATTATGAAAATGTGCAGCTGTTTTTCCGACTTTACAAAAAAGCATACATCCAATATAATTGAAAGCACCAGATTATTTTCCATCAGATAAAATGTGACATCTATATCATTGATGAATATCATTCAATTACCAGGGATGATCAAGTTAATTGCTTTTCGGCCAATGAGAATGGTTGTTTCTTTTCACACAAGATGTAACATTTTATCTGATTGGTCGGTAACCAATCGCTCATCACTAGTGAATGTGAACTATAAATTCAGCTTGAATTTCCTGTATAATATGTATTTGTTTTAACTAGCCTCATTTTGCATGCAAAAATCACATTGTAATGGTTCGGAAAAAAATATGCAAATTGGCACCAGTCTGTCGTTTAACAATGCTGTATACTACCTGGCTTCCTGTAATGCTGACATCAAGTGCATTTGTGCATGCAACTCGATTTTGTATTGTGTTTGATTTTGCAAATAATTTAATGAATATTCTTTTGTTTTCAGGAATTGATAATAATGGAGGGAATCTTCTCGCTACTCAACTTGACTAAATTAATTCACATAGAGAGTTCAGATGCAAAAAGCGATATGCCTTCGCTGTCTTGTGTCGTTTTTTATCATTAAATATTGAAAAGCAAGAGAAACCATTACTATGCACCTTTTCGGTAAATCCCATAAGCCTTTGCGGGAGACCCGAGATGTTGTCATTTGACGTCACGCCAATGTACACACGTTTAGCGAATATTGTTACTGCGCTTGTAAGAGCCGTGAAATGCGCATCGGCGTGGCGACATCAGTGGTCTCCCAAGAAAGGCTTATGGGATTTCTAAAAGGTGAAGACCAAAAAATATTCGCTAGATATTTGTAACAAAACTCACATAAGACAGCCCTATGATACATAATCAAGGGCAATGAGTCGCATGTCGACCCTGGTCGAAAATGAGTTTTACCTATGTTTCTAAAGAGGACATTTAGAACTTTCAGAAACTGAAAACCTCATGTTGATACGACTTTTCTTTGCGAAGTTACATCAATTTATCAATCGCTGAAAACAATATGAAACAAAAAAATGTTAACACTTTCTTTGCCAATATCTCAAAATCAATATTAGCGACATCCGACTCATTTCCCTTGATCGTGTCATATATTGTGTGTTGCATCTTAAGTCTTCACGTCTTCTTAATTCTGTTAATAGGTCAGTTTGGTTAATGATTTTTATTTGTCAGTACTACTTAAGGTAACCCTGAGGTCATGGAATTTGGAATAAAGTTGTTTCTCATACAATATATACGAGTGACACCATTGAGCAAGATGAGTTTTTCACGGTTAAATGTCAAGATTCCTAAAAAGGAATCTAGAAACAATATGTGCTAAACATGATTTTTCTTACTTCATCTTATGCCAGCAATATGCTTCCTAAATGGTATGAACCAAAAAATGGGTAGCTTTATCCCCAATGGTGGTAGAATACCGGTATTGTTCTATGGTCCATTGTTAAACACAATTTTGCCTCTATAATCAATATTACTTGAGCAATTTAACTCAGAATTTGAAATCGGATTGTTTAGGCAATATTTGCCGTGGTAAGGTACATGAAACCATTATGAAAAAAATCAGACCACCCACCTTCAAATAAATGGCATAAATTATGTTTTCTTTCAACCATTGACTCATTTTGCTTGATAGTATCACTGGAATGACCGCTCCATATTTGGAATGGAATCACCCGTCTAGGGGGTGATTGAGCTTATACCCGCGATGTTACGGTACAGACAGGTAATGATAAGAAGTTTATTAAGAGAAAATTCTATTTTGTAAGTGCAGAAACAAAGTGAAATAGCAGAAGCCAAGGTCGTCATCATCTAGTTCATCAATTGAAGGTTTTGATCACAATTATCAAATTGATCTAAGTACTTATGTTTTGAATGAAAAATTCTTTTCTAAGCCCTACAATGTGCCTTTGTAATTGCAATCACAGGTCTAGTAAACAACAACAACCAGTTACAACTGTCACAGTTTTTAGCCGTAGCAGGTGAGATATACCCACCCCACCCTCCAACCACCCCCACCCCCACTCCAAAGAAATTCAACAACCAGGAGAATATATACCAGTTTTGCTTGTCACACATCAAGATTGAAAATTACCATATAATTACATGCGTAACTGCATGGCTATGTTAAAACATGCACATGTGCTTTATAATATTTGTTAATTTCATAAGCAGTGGCATAATATTAACTAATACAATATTTTGATGCTGTTATGTTGTGCTGTTTCGTCACAAATCAGTTCATTAGTGTTACATCAGATTAACCCCACGGGCACTTACAGACCCCCTGATTGGTTAGTTTTATGATGTAATCGACTTGAGTAACCAATCAAAGTAGAGCTTTCAGCAATTTCAACCTTAATCCCCTTCCAACCCTATTGACTATTCTTATCATGTCTCTGATTGGCTCAATATATGATATATACCCCCACGTTGTAACCAATCAAAGTAGAGCTGTCAGATCTTACAGCAATTTTAACCTTAATCCCCTTCAACCTTACTGACTATTCTTACCACATCTCTGATTGGCTCAATATATGATACACCCATCTTTGTAACCAATCAAATTAGTTCTTAGAGGCTGATAATTTTGCTGCTAGTGCCCATGGGGTTAAGTAATCAATTATGAAATTAATGCTTAGAAATTTATGGCTAATTTTAATCCCTATGAGTGACAATCAAACATTGATTTTTGTAATCAAGTATAGTACAAATCAAGAACAGTTCTCCCGTTTAATTTCTTTGCCTATAGTCCCCAGCACCCGGTTTCCCATAATCCTGTTTGCTTGCTGTGTTACCTAACCTGTGACAGATATTATCTTTTCTGAATTGAACTCTTTGTTTGAACTGGCTGGATGGGGATTCTGAAGCAATGCATTGTGGGATTATAAAAAGTTACGTTAAATATAAATTACTTGAATGGATCAAATTTATTCTGTATTAAAACAAGCGCTCACCTTATTTATGTTCAAAGAGGCAGCCGAGGAATACTTTGTAGTCTATTATTTGATGTCATAAGGCCAAGAAAGACCACATACATTTTTGTTACTGCTGCTTTGAAGATACTCTATTCTATTCCAATTGGAATCAATATGCAAAAGCTTTGTAAGAATATTTGTGGCATTGTCATTTCCTAATGTTACATGTACATGACAGATTTGGCTATAATTTCCCAATTTTAGTATCCAGGGTACCGCAAATGAAGTTGCATGTTTATTTTGAAGGAATATTTATATCTACATTTTTTCTGTGTTTTCAAGTTTTGTAATAAAAAGTTTGTCTATCATTCAACTGAGGTATATTCCACATTGCATTGATCGGTTTGAGACCAGTTTTCAATCCTTTTTGCATGTTTTCTGATTGATTGAACCATTCTGTTCTTAGCCTCATACTAAACCTACTTCATCGTTACTTTCATCTATAAGCTTAATGATACTGATATTATAGGGTAAACCACCTTCTTGGTCTATCCCGAAAGCTGTCACCCATTTTATCCTAACCCTGCGCACATCAATTCAAACATCATAACCGCACATGATGAACTGTGCAGTAATGATGTGAGATTCTGCGTGATTTATTATGGTTCATACATGGCGTTATCTAACAGCGCATATGACTGGTCAAGGGCTGGACATGAACAATGTTGATGCATGGCTGCTTTAGCGTGACAATTTCGGTATAGATAAAAACACATAAAAATGGGATTTTTAAGAGTAACATTTTATTTTTTGGTATTATTTGCTGAAATACAATCACTGAATATTGGGGTATTTATGAACAGGGTTTATTAATAGACTTGCGGGCATGATCATTGTTTATGTTCGAGGTAGATCTATCAGGCCCTCGATTCTATAAATGAATCCCCTAATCAACACGGCTAGTGACGATGTTCGCATTAGTAGAAATGACCAATCTTGAATGTTCGTTTGGTGATGAATGGTTATTCTATTTATTGGACTCTAAATTTACAAGGGTGCTACAAATTCATTTTCTGTTTTGAAGTATTTGTTTATTTATTAATATGAATTACATACTCTGCTGTTTTGTTAACATCTTTTTCCTTTTCAAACATACCATTTTAGTTGGTTATTCTGTTCTGAATCTGGAGTTTCAGTAATTTATTTGTGTGTATGTTGATGGGGAGGGTTTATAATTTCATGGTTTGTTTTGTAGTGTTTTGTTTGTTCTGATTTGGGCAAAATGAATTCTTGGAGTAAAACATACACATATTTGTGATCTACCACAAAATGAGAGCGTAGAGTCGCAAGTTGATAGTTTTAAGTCATCCTGGCTGTTGCGTTGGTGTTCTTTGTTTGACACACCTGTTCAAGCCAGTAGTATGTCTGTATGTCCTTTGTTAATGAGGGCACAATGTAGTCTTTGCTACAGACCATGTACCTATATTACCTATAGGGAGATAAACTACTGGGAACCACACACTCTTGGAAACCATTAAGCTTGTGTCCCCCTAAATTGCGAGTAGTCTTTGACAAAGACTATAATTTTTTGTGAAATGCGCAAAAAATGTGAAAATTTTGGTAAAACTGCCTGAATCTCTGGTATATTTTGGCAATTTTTTTGGAATCTTAAAATTTGGGCAACTTCAGCCTTATTCACCATGGCCTGGCGAGCCAATTCGCCATGCCTTGGCACTGAAAAGTTTTGGCAACACCGTCTTGCAGGGATGATCTGTGCCAACCTCTCAAACTGATACACTAGGATCCACAACATGCTCATCTATCAGGGGTCAGTTCTATAACCCCAATACATTTGTGCATTCTTTGAATGACCTTCGAAATTTTGAGTAGAATAACTCATACTCTGCAACATGAGGTCAAATTTTGCACTGTGATTGTTTGAGGTTATTGAACTATGCCATTGGGGTGAGGCTATTGTGGTCCATAGTGATACTTGGACCACAGATTTTCATTTTAGGATGTTCTGTTAATATTAAATTTAGCTTAAGTTAAGTAATGTATAAGTACTTGTATTTCTAACACAATTTTAATAAATAGTGAGTGTTTTTGTAATTCTATAGAAAGCAAATTTTTTTCTTTGATTTAATAGTTTTCAACTTTTGATTTCAGGTTGCTGATGAAACAAGAGTATTTTAACAACCATTTTTATTATCAGAGTTGACTAACTGGTTCACATATTTATTTAAGACTTCATTTCAAGAATTTCTCGCCAGGGGTTGTTTGTGGAATTCATCAGAATCAACATTACTTAAATAAAAACCGCTACTTTCACCTTAATTGTTGTTTTGACATTGTCATACTTCATATTTTGGCGTCTGTTTCACTGTGTCACAATCCACAGGCCAACCACGCTATCCGTCAAATATGCCAAATCAGAGACCGAACATGGGCAGCGGTCAACCCATGACTGGTCAGCCAACTCGAATAACAACTCGGTCATCTGCAAATATGGCCGCTGGGCATCAAACTTGCCAGCAACTACAGGGACATGGGGCTAGAATGCCTATTGCACAGCAAGACAGAATACCCAATTCTCAAGGGCCTAGAATAACTGTTACTCACCCAGGACAAGAGGCAAGAATGCCTCAACAAGGACAGGGCCAAAGAATGCTCCCTGGGGTACACCAGGGACAGGGGCCAAGAATGCCTACTAACCATATGCAACCTATGCCAAGTCATCTTCAACATCAAGGGCCTGGATCAAATAACATTAATGTCAGTCAGGCATCTATTATGCAACACAACATGCCGGGGCAAGTGTCCGGGCCGGCATCCAGGACCCGGAGCAGGTTATCAGTGTCAGATATGGGGGGAAACACAGCTACGACTATGTCCGGGTTGTCACGAAATATGCCCGGTGGTCAGGGTGGGCAGCCACCTATGAGAAATTCAAATAGTAACCAATTATCGGCACCGGGAACATCGTCATCATCTCAACAACAGCAACAGCAATATTACTCGTTAGGTGAGGATGCCACTATATATTGCAATCAAATCATGCTTGGGATGCTGTGGGTGTAACTATACTTAACACCCGGTTCTGCTGCAAGTGCACACCAGGATCGTATTGACTCCCCCATCTTACCTCCCCTACCCCCATTGCATTCTTTTCTCCTCTCCCCCGGGGTTAACTAACCGTGACCATTGCTTGATATTATTATTGACACATTTCTTTGAGTATGCTTATTATTTTGCACTATGATTTGCCTATGATCTATGACAGGTAGCTGCTGCCTTGTTTAGCCTTCATTTGGCTATTCGTTTAAAATCCACACTACCCCTGTGGAAGATTTTGGAAATATCTTCCACAGAGGGAGTATGTTTTTCAAATGTAATTGGCTAGCATTAATCATTTTGAAACCCATACTCCCCCCTGTATTATGGCTTTACCTATATCTTCCACGACCGGAGTGAGTATTTCAAATGGAAGTTACCCAATTGTGTATTCTTTTCAAAATTGATACTCCCTCTGTGGCAGACTATAGCTAAATCTTCCACATGGGTTGTGTGGATTTTAAATGGAATAGCCCGTTTCACCTTTTGATTTATATACGTAACACAGGGAATGTTCCTGCATGCTTCCGGTTCATTGTTTTCTCATCTTTTTTTGATAATTTCTTTATTGTTTTCTTTGCTATGCAGACTTTTTTTATAATTGTACTAGCTTTTAAGTGTTTCTTTAGTCAGGCATGATATAGTTGGTAGAATTTTATGTATTGACTGCTGAATGCGGTAGAATGCACTCTCATTGATAAGATGGATCAAACCATTTGATGTGTTCCTGAAATGCGGTCAGTCTTTTGGCAGAGTATATTTTTAACATATCACTCTCTTAAACAGTTAATATGCGAACTTTGATACCGTTCTGAACTGTTACAACTGAACATTAGCTTAAACGTTGTTGAGGAACAACACTTGCTGGCTGTAGATATGCATCTAGGGCTACTGAAGGTGAAGGTGACTTAAATGTTTCGTTGACACATTGTATAGCAGTATTGCTCTTGAGCTATATAGATGTACATGTATAAGCCTGACTAGATATGACACACTTGATTCTATTATTTAATGCATAATTTATGATTTTAAGGAATGCAGAACAGCTATGCCAGTTGAAATCCATACAACCCCTATGGAAGACATGACCTTGATCTCTCACACGGGGTGTAGATTTCAAATGGAGTTGCCCATTCAGGTAACCCCATTTGAAATTCACACTCCCTCTGTGGCAGATTAAGGTTGTGTCTTCCATAGGGGGGTATATGGATTTCAACTTGAAAGGCCCATTCAAAAGCTTTGTCTTATTCTCTCTTTTTATTAACTTCCCAATACCATTAATATTTTTTGCAATTTTCTATCAACAAAGAATTAAAAAAGGTTGCTTGCAGAATTTAAATTTGACTTACGATGCAAACTTTTTGCTCACTCTGAAATGATATGCATGATTAAGATATATGTGTGACATGGTTAAGGGGAAAACTCTAGTCGGAATTATCATTTATTTAAGAAGAAAATGTATGTGGCAGTGGCATATAGTGATATAAAATTGGATTGATTGAGCCCATATTTATTGGTCGAGCTATGAGTTTTAAAATATTCATAGCTCGAGACCAATAAATATGGGCTCAATCAATCCAATTTTATATCATTATTATGTTTTGGTTTTGATGAGTCCAATTTGGACTTTCAAAGTGGTTTATAGTCGCATGCTCAATATTTGTCATTGTGTTGCATACATACCTGGGCAACTGTTTTACTCATATTGAGACTTTCCACTTGCACACTTACTGGGTTTTTTTGTTTTAAATGATCCTCCTGAAGGAACTTGCACAAGCTTGGAAGATTAGTAAAGTTGTGAAGTTGTGGTTTCTTCCATTGTTGAAAGCTTCATCCATCTGTTATTTACAGTCTGTCTACATCCAAGTACAAACCAAATCTGTGGTATCAGGGGTCGATGCTTTGCATCACACGCAGCACGTAAAGAGCGTGTTGCGCTTGGCAAGTATAAATCGCGCAGCAGTTGGCGCGCCAAAGAAGCATTGCACTGAAATAATTATTCTCATACCTCCAGTTTCCGAGGTCTATTTACTTTGTACTTCTACATGTATGTAGACAGACTGTAATTATGCAGGCAATTCATTTTGGTGAGAAAAAAAATGATACCATTACCAAAAAAAAAAAGTAACACTCACTCTCTTTTGGCATTTCTGACAAATCTGATGTACAGGGTGTCCCAAAAGTCTCGATACCTTTTTGAACCGTCATATCTTTCGCTAGGATTGACCGAGGGGAAATCAAAATACATATTTGAAAAGAGTAAATTATGGCAATTATTTGGATGCCAAACATGGTACATTTTCCTTCGTTAATAAGACATACATGACCAATGAACAATGCAACTCAAATGCAACATGTAAATACTGGTAACCAAAAATATGCGTTTCGCGTTGAGGTTATAAAATCGATTTTTAGACTTCGCTCCTCGCCTTCTATTCTAGTAAAATTTTGAAGAAAAAGCTTATCTTGTTCTGTTATGATATGGTTGATGATGATATATTGAAATCATTTCTTCATAGAATTTCCAATCTAACAATGGTTATATATTCAAATAGAAGTTTCAACCATGGCCCTGATCACACTGATGATGAAGCACGGACAGAAGATTAGAATATCCCTTGACTTTTGAACACTTGTAATGGAAAACAACTGGTTGTTTCCTCGGGTTTGCAATTACAATATGAAGAACGATACTTTAATGTTGACCTCCCCGTCTTTCATTATCCACTGCGAATTATTAAGAGTTATGTCCTTACATTCCTGGTGCAGGAACCTTGTGCATGTTGTGAGAGAGCAGATAATTGGAGAATGGAATATTACACAACTTTAGAAGATAGCTTTTGCTAGCTTGATTTCTGAATGAAATCAAAGCATTAGTACACAATTCCTGGTGTTGTATGTCATCTTGATAGTCTATTTCTATAATATGAGAACTGTTTGATATTTGCAATTGAATTGAATGGAGAGAAATTGGTCTTGGAAGTTGAGAGAAGGTAATGGATAGTTGGGATCCGGAGATGAGCTGTAAACGTATTGTATGGTTTTTGTGTGTAATATGCCCAGCTGTTTCACCGTAGATAATTTATTATGTTAGTGGGTTTATATGTCAAATTTGGTGTCAAAACAATTGCCAGAGTTTTCTCTTTTCAACGATACCTTCACTTTTGTTATCGCGTGCTGAATACTAGAGTTATGAACGTTTAAAATGGTATCGAGACTTTTGGGACACCCTGTATTTCCTTTGACCATGCCACTGTCCTCTGAAATGATCGTGCTCTGGGTAAGAATGGTAGCAGTAACCTTGGTAACACGTACCTAAATGTACATTAAGTTTTATTATTGCAGCTACTGCCTGTGACACGCAAATTATGCATGATGATGGTGTTGAGGCGACAACCACACCCATCCCATTCATGATTTTATAAGTTATTAATTACTGATCATGAAGTTATCGAATAAGACCTGCATGTGATTTTTTCACAACATTTGTTTTTAGAATTGTATAATCTTTATAATTTCACGCCTATTGCATTGTCATTTTGAATGTCAATGAATGCATGCAACTATTTAGCCATGCAAATGCCAGCGATCATGCACTGCCATGCAACCAGTATATAGCTAACATTTCATAACCTGCATCTAATTATACTTACAGAGCATGCTAAACTATGTCAATTTTGTGTCTTAACTCCCTGAGCACTACCTGCCGATCTAACATTGCTTCTGATTTGTCAGTTATGTGATATCTTCACTTTAATCACCAATCAGAATAGAGCTTTGCAAATAATTCACCCCAATTTTTTGCATGGTGAAATTATTCTAACAATGTTGCTGATTGGTCCCATCGATAATGAAAACTTCTTTTTGACCAATAGGCAGGTAGTTCTCATGGGGTTAAGAGGTTCGTTTTACGTTTTTATTTGAAGAAAGCAGTTCACCAATAACCATTTTTAGATGAAGTTTCTAGAGATAATCTGAGATGACAGTATTTTTTATTTGAAATTTTGATTTGACAAAAATGTATTCCGAATATGGAGTAAAATACTAATTTTAAAACAAGAGAATGTATGTGTCCTCTATAGGGTGACTCATGTAGCTAACAAAATACTGGACAGAATTAGCTGACCCTACTGTATAACACTTTGCTTAACACTGGGGGAAATGAAGTAGCAGCCATGTGGAATGAATGTCACACAAAGGGACCAAAATATTGTATAGATCTCTGCCATTTTTCCACGCATGCCCTCATGACGTAATGAGCAACATCAAATACAGTCAGGGCTGTGTTTACACAATTTGCGCATAACAATAACACCTACAATGTAGCACATTATTGCACAAACACATTACATGCGGAATTTGCAATAAAAAAAGTTTTTTGTGCATGGCAGATCAATCTTAAGGTATACTTTATTTTGCCCTCTATGTGACATGCCAATATGGCAGAGCCTGGATTCTCTCTAATGATTCTAATTAGTAGCCAAAACAACGATTTGAACCCAGGACCATTTATTACTAGTCCGATGTTCTACTCATTGTACATATTTGAATATCTGGATGCCTTTGCTTTCCTTCATTATTAAACAATGCATGCTACAGCACTAACTATTAAATTTGCAACTTCACAGGTTAAAATTATACTATGTTCAGCTCATTAATAGATGAGACTCTTGCATCGTAATGGTGTATACTGTCGTTGGGCATGGAAAACCTCCAGTGTCTTTTGCCCCTGAACATGTTTAAAGCAAAACCCCCTATGTAACTTGTTGGCAGTTTTGCTTTAAACATGTTCAGGGGCTAAAAACACATAGGAGGTTTTTCCTGCCCAACGACGCAACACATATGCAAAGAGCATTTTGGTGTGACTGACTGGCGATTTGTGAATTTAGTTCATTGATTTGTAGAGTAACAAAAAATGAATAATTTTCACCTATTACAAGTTGAACATAGTATAAGTATTGTACTATAATTGTGAATTGGTAATATGATATTGTTTTATTTAGTGATATGTATTCTACTTACTATGGATTTTGATTGGTGTGTGTAGCAATATTTAAAGCCTTGTAGATATTGACCTCCTGGACACTACTGGTCATCTAACAGCATTTCTGATTGGTTGATAACTTGAAATGCTCATTTCAATTGCCAATTATGACTAGGCTTTTACGTATTTATGGTCAAACTTGCATTTTGCAGATGATCTTATTAATACCCTCCTTGATTGGTTAAAAATTGGACACAATATTCATTTTGGCCAATCGGCAGGTGGTTCTCATGAGGTTAAATTATTTTTTGTCATAAGAATGAAGATTTGCCAGGTTCACAGTTTCAACAAATTTTATTGCATGATATTTATGGATTTCACGGACAAGCGGGTAAAACAAGCTGCCGAAAGTTTTATAAGGGTAAACGTTGACATTATATAAATTATATTTCATATTTTCTGCTGTCATAACTGAAACACATCAAGCATTCCATGCATAGACTAAGTGATCTTAAAAACAAAATAAAAAAATTGAATTTGCCAGCTGAATATCACACAGAAAGCCTGCGCAAAATCCTATTTGTCCCAAACTGCAAGCAAGTGAATGGTTTTAAAATTAAGGGGCTAGCTGTCATTTTCTTTGAAAATGGGGGAGGTTTCAAAAATTATGTCAGTGACTAGAGTCAACTTTTTTTTAAAACCATCGACCCGAAGTTTGATAACTTTTATGACCCCTACCTTTTGTTCATCAAACAAATACAAATTGATGCAGTTCAAGAGATGGGGTTATAAATGACTTTGAGGCTTTTTGAAGATATCAAAGGAGCTCATGTTTGAAAAATGTTATAACACCCCCCCATCGTAGTATGTCAAAAACTAATGACTCACGCATATTTGGGACCCCCTTCCAAAGAAAATGACAAGTCTCCTAATGAATCATTTGTGAAGGTACAATCATAATTCTAATCTTGCATTTTCTTTTCATTTGTCTTTCCCCTTATCCTTTCATCATTTTTTGTTTCCTTTCACGTTGTTGCCACTCTTTTTCCCTTTGTCATCTCTTTTTCTGCTTCATCTTTTTTTTTTTTTTTGATTTGATTTGATTTGAATTTTTTTTTTTTTTTTATTTATTTATTTTTTTTATTTTATTTTTTTTTTTCTGCTCTTGATGTGTTCATCACATTTTCTCCTCTTTTTTCCTTCTACTCTTTCTTTTCTTCGTGCAATCTGCCTTTTTCCGCTCACTCCTCTTGCCATTTCTCTCTTCTCTCCTCTATATCTCCTTCTCTGTTCCTGACCTTCCTCTCTGCCCCTCTTCTCTTTCATCACATGTCTCTTTTTCCTTCCCATCATGCACCTCTATCTTTTCCCATCATGCACCTCTCTATCTTTTCTATCATCATTTCCCCCTATTTACAGGTCAAGGTAGCCTAGGAAACTCTGCCAACTTCTCCAACTCTGCCAGCTTTGATTGGCTGAACAATATAGACCTGCTGAAAGAGAGTGTGAAAGCAGCAAGTAGTTACAATTGGTCTGACATTGATGTCTCACAGTTCCAAGGTAATTATAGCCAACTTTGTGTTGTCATATTTATCTGTAGGATCAAAGGACCTTGCAGTTTAAAAGGCAAGGCTCTCATAGTCTGTCGTCTTGCGAAAAATCACCCAAAAGATGTCAGACTATAGCCGGGCCCAGAGATGCCACTTTTCAGGTTTTTCCAAATTCCTGTGAGTCCAAATTCCTGTGTTTTTATTTTCAGCCTGTTTTAGGGCTTTTTGGCTTGCATTCACATGCTTTTTCAGGTTTTTTAGCCAGTTCCAGGTTGTTTTCATTAGTAAAACTGAGTGGCATCTCTGCCCTGGCCTTAATAAAATCTTGGCTATGAATGGTGCTACATTTGTATAATTGGAGACTGAATTAAAACTGTTTTACCGCTGTGTTTTCAATCATAATAACAACTCGTAAACAAATCAATTTGAGTTTGATTGACAGGTGACATCAGACGCAAATTAGTATTTTTAATTCAGTCTTAAATTAATTAATGGTTTATGGGTTGTCTGGAGGTTACCTGCATGTAACGCACTATGAATTATGTTACTTAAGTCTAAGTGTGTGGGTTTTCTTGTCACTCAGTGATGCCAATGTCGCACCTTAGGCACTTAATTGGGCTACTTGGCAATTACTCTTATGTATTATCCTGTCAAGTTAGCTGAATATAATTATGAGTCTCTTTGAAAGGTCTGTACTTCCAGCAATATTTATATAATTTGCTGAGGAGGATGCCCTCAATGTTTTTCTAAATTCTGATTTTTACACGATTGTAGTGAACTTGAATTAATTAATTAACTAACATACTCTGCTGCAATAGTCAAGGCTTTGAATGGTTGCAGATTTGAATCAGTGCACATACGCGTTTGCGGAAAATGGCCCTTCTACGCTTGTGTGTATGTACACCCCGCTGTACTAGGTTGTTGCATGCGATTCAAATCTACTGTGAAATCCAACATGTGTCACGCTCAACTTGAGACAAGACAGACTTGAGTCCGTGCGGCAGCGCTGTGGGTATGTCGCCTCAGTCAGATATCAGTCCACGACACATGCCACCATGTGATTAATTTTCACAGACATGTATGTCTCACACTTTGTACACTTAACTTTGTAATCTTGTTCTTAATCACTTCCATTCTTTTGCACTGCAACTCCTGACACATTTCCCCCTTGTTTCCTCAAGGTCTTTCTCGTCCCTTTGTTACAGGTCTGATGGAGAGTATGAGGCAAGCAGACATGAAGAATTGGTCGCTGGAACCGGAACAGTTTGCAGACTTGGCCGCTTCGCTCAGCCAGTTCTTCCAACAGACGGGTTTACTGCAGCAGAGTGGTATGGGACTTGGTGGAAATCCGGTCCTTGGGAATCTATCACCGGGTATGTTTGAATGGTTTTTGTGGCTTCGATTAGATTGAATTCTTTGTCCCCTGCCAACTGTTTGTGTCACTGTCTTGTGGTTTTTGCGACATTTACAGAAAAACAAACATTCCAAAATGTGATTGATACAAAAAATTATATGCGATTTTTTGGTTGTGATTGTGAACCATAGCGTGATGCGCCCCCACATCTTTGTTCACTGTTTTGATGAGATCACAAGCTTAATGTTCTAAATATGTATCAAATATGTCAGATGCAGGTCAAAGGTTAACTTTGGCACAACTGCACAAAATCTGGGAACTGAAATTTACACATAAGTTTCTCATTGGTCAACTAACTGACTTAGGGTGTCAAGCTAAGTTAGGATGCCTGAAAGCCCTTCCTGATAATCCGCAATGTCTTAAAGAGGGTCCACCATCCCCACGCAACAAAAGGTGGATGTCGTTCCAGGCAAGTCTTAAGCCACTACTGGCATTTTACACTTCAGTTCTCATTTGATTGTCTTGTGTTCCTGACAATTATACCATTGAAATGCATGTAACTTGAATTTCATTGTATTATTGTAATTGTCATACAATTAATAAATCGTAAACCCAAATCCCTCCCTTGGAATTGCAGCTGCTATTCAAAAGTCTTAGCAACATCATACCTGCTAGAACGGACTATGAACTAATTGAATTTTTTTTGTATTTTCCCTTAAACCTTTACAGGGAGTTACAATAGCAGCAATAATAGTATCACAGTGTCAACGCCAGGAGGTTCCTCTATGATGGGGTCGCCGCCATCGATGCTGAGTCCGTGCGGCAGCGCTGTGGGTATGTCGCCTCAGTCAGATATCAGTCCACGACACATGCCACCATTACAGCCACGCCCACCTCCGATGCCGGCGGATCTTGGGAACGACGATGTAGAGGATAATTTTGATTGGGATAAGCTGTTATAGTTAACGGTTTATGTGTATATGTACACTCTTGGAAATGTTAATTTTGCAATGCCATATCATGCATGTAAAATTCATAGATCTTCATACCAGTGACATGGTCAAAAGAGCAGGCTGAAAAAACTGTTTTGGATCCTGGGAAGATGAATCAAATTTCACTCCAAGATACAAATAATTTATAATGTATTTCACTTCAGTGAACGGCTATTTTCAGAGCCACCAAAACTTTTTTACATTAGAGATAGGCGAGGTCTGTTTGTTCTCTGTTGAGAAGGGGCAGTCTTCAGTGAACGGCTCTTTTCAGAGCCATCAGTAGCAAGAGGGCGGCCTACATGTCTCATACTTGGGTACTTTGTCCTCAAGAAGTCGGAGCTACTCCTGACGGACGCTTGGCAGTTCAAACTTGTCCAACGGCGAAACCACTAAAGACTTACTAATTGTTTTTCTTGCATGGGGAAATCCCGAAATTTCCCTTGAATAAGCTTCCTGGATTGGCCATTTTTTCCAGACCTCTAAAAGTGTCATGCCATCTATGACTTAACATGGAAAACCCTAAAGCTCTTAGTCTTTCTACAAGAAAAGTGTTAATGCCCAAAATCCATGAAATATAATAGAACAGATTTGCAGGGCTTTAGAATGTTTTAGTAGTGGACTGGAGTCAGTACCAAATAGTTCGAAGAATTAAGACCTTGTCGACAATAAAGAGACCAAACTCTGAACAAAACCAGTATAAACTTAGTGCCAAAAATGGCATAAATAAACACAATCAAAATGTGGTGAAAAGAGTATTCTGCAGTACTCTGCAGTATTCTGAACTATATTCTGTGTATGAAGATCTTTGAATTGAACTGTAATGTAGTCTTTCTGAAGACTATATCATCCTTTGAACCTCACCTACCAAAAACAAACCCATCCCAGTCTCCGTATGAGACTAATGCCACTGTGGCACATAGCGTAATATGTAGTTTCTTTCATATTTGTAATATTGATGTGTTTGTTTATCTTTTATTATGAATCTATGTGCCTTTCACATCATTGGGCTATTCCAGATGAAATCCATACACCCACTGGAAGACATGACCTTAATCTCCAACACAAAGGATGTAGATTATAAATGGAATCTCCCATTAAGGTAACCCCATTTGAAATTCACACTCCCTCAGTGGGAGATTAAGCTCATGTTATCTGTATGGGGTGTATGGATTTCAACTGGAATAGCCCATTATGTGTTTGTCCGTCTCCCATTATGAATCTGTGCCTTTCACATCATTGTAATCCTAAGTAGAGAAAAGTTTTATAGAACACAGTTGGAAACAACATAATGTAATTTTCAGAAAGTTTTTTTGATAGAAATGTTGTTTCCCATGCTAAGTTAATATATCATGTCATCTTGCGTAATTCTCCATATTTATATGATGAATCATTTTATACTAAATCAGGGAAGATACACACATTTTGCTATGAGATTTAAAATGATGTCCAGTTCCGAGTTTTGGATGGAAGTAACTGTGCATTGCTTCTAAGCTATACTAAAATGATCTCAATAGCAGTAAAAGTTAGATGGGTTTGTAGGTTCAAATTGTCTCTTGACTGAATGGGTAGTAAATTAATTCGAGTCGAGTTGTGTGGAATCATACTTGAGGTAAAGTTTGTTCGGCCCGGCTTATAATTGGCGAAAAAAATAAGACTCACAACATGGTGTATTGTTATAGAATGGCGTGCACGCAGCTACAATGCATAATGCGTGACTAGTGCACGCTTAATGTGAATTGACACAAGCATGAGTTGGGACTTTTTTGATTTGTGCAGCAACAAAATACAAATATTTTTTACCAATTATAAGCCGAACAAACTTAAGTATGGTTTCGCACAACTGTAACACAGTACATGGAGCTTAAAACTTTCAATGAATAATTTGAGATCACATATATATCATTATAAATGGCTCATAGTGTGAATGAACTGCTAAAATATAGTTGCCTGAAATATAAATTATGTCACATACACAGTGGGTTCGAATCTCAATACATACAGTCCATACAATGAAAATGGTACCGGGTATGTGTTAATTGCTTTACAAATCTGCTTGCCATATCGAGATAGAGGACAATGCTTTACAAATCTGCTTGGCATATCGAGATAGAGGACAAACATGGAAGAGGGTCCTGTGGATACCTTGGGAGCTAGAGCTAGTAGAAGCATATAAAGTACCTGGTATTTTATTGTGTGGACTGTGTTATTTGACCGCATGTCATCACCTTAATGTACATTTTATTTGATGGTTAGTTTTGTAGATGTTAAAAAATCCTTTGGACTGAAGTGCAATGTTTTGGGGGTTAGTGGGTATTTAGAGCTTATAATTACAACATTGAATAATTGCAGTAGAAGGTGCCTAATGGGCTATTCTATTTAAAATCCACACCACCCCTGTGGAAGATTTTGGAAATATCTTCCGCAGGGGGGAGTATGAATGAACAGAATGAACACATTATCACCTCCATTTGAAACTCACCCTCCCTCAGTGGAAGATTCAGGTTGAATCTTTCTCCATGGGCGTATGAAATTCAAATGGAGCTACCTAATGTATTCATTCCATTTGAAGTTCATACTCTCCCTGTGGCAGATATTTCCAAAATCTTACACAGGGGTAGTGTGGATTTGAAATGGAATAGCCCAATTCAGTTGCAAATTGAAATCTGTATAGTTTGTCTAAAACCACTTTGTGTATTTTTACTTGGAGCTAGAACATATGGATAGGGTTTATTAAAGGTACAAAATAAAGGGGGATAATAATATTTGGGTACATTGTTGTACCTGCATGTATAAATGAGCAAACTTATTTCTGAAATATGAACTTGGTTTCTACAAAAATCAAGTGTCAAACAAATATGACCCCAATTTGTAAACATGCCCTTGAATTTAATGATTGTGTTGTCAGTCGCGCAGGCCACATGTGTACACCTGTCAATCAAGCAGCTGTGCATCCCATTGGTCTGCACTACATTGGGCGGGGCTTCTTTAGCCATCTTCTTAGAGAATTTGCATGTGGAGATCACAAAATGGCGATGTCTGTGCGACAAGGCTATTGACTCAGAATTGCCTTTCTGATTTGCACACTCTCAGGGGCTTCTCTCATATTTCCGTATTCTCATTTTGAATCTGGTCTTTTTTTTAGGTGGGCAATAAATTGCTCTCCCGAAGGTAAGGAGAGTGATTAAGGAGAGATGTAGGGAAGCCCTTCAGATTTGTCCACTTTAATATTTCCGTATTCTCATTTTGAATCTGGTCTTTTTTTAGGTGGGCAACAAATTGCTCTCCTGAAGGTAAGGAGAGCAATTGAGGAGAGTTGTTGGGAAGGCATTCATTACTTTGGTACATTACTTGTTATGGTTCCAATGAGCTAAGAATCACACATAACAGGTGTTTTTATGATAGTATTTTAGCAGAGTTATTAAACAATCTCCTTCGGGATATACTAGATCAGCAGGTTTACAGCAGAATCTCTCTTGAAGGAATTGTACATGTTTCATGTTCACTTTCAGAGGCTTCTCTCATATTTCCGGATTCTCATTTTGAATCTGGTCTTTTTTTAGGTGGGCAACAAATTGCTCTCCTGAAGGTAAAGAGAGTGATTGAGGAGAGCTATTGGGAATACCTTATAATTGATGTCATTCATTACCTGCGTACATTACTTGTTATGGTTCCAATGAGCTAAGAATCACACATAACAGGTGTTTTTATGATAGTATTTTAGCAGAGTTATTAAACAATCTCCTTCGGGATATTGGGCAATTCCATTTAAAATCCACACTACCCCTGTGGAAGATTTTAGAAATATATATTCCACAGTTGGAGTATGATTTTCAAATGAAATGAACACATTAGGCAGCTCCATTTGAATTTCATACACCCTCTGAGAAATATTCAACCTGGATCTTCAAAGAGAGAGGGGGAGTTTTAAATGGAGCTGCCTAATGTGTGCATTCCATTTGAAATTCATACTCCCTCTGTGGAAGATATTTCCAAAATCTTCCACTGTGGTATTTTGAATTTTCAATGGAATAGCCCAATTACTAGATCAACAGGTTTACAGCAGAATCTCTCTTGAAGGAATTGTAATGTTTCATGTTTCCACCAAATATAATCTTGCAGGGTAAAATACTCACAGCATGTTCAGTTAATTGCAATCATACTAGATAATTGTAATAATTAATTAATAACAGAAATAAATGCTTGACACTCTATGACATTTGATGACCATACCTACAGTGTTTATTATCATATCCAATATGATTGGTTATTTCATGTGTAAAAAGTTGGGCTAAGTGCAGTGATTTATAGTGCGCCACACAAAGGCATAAAGTCACAAGCCTCAGCACACTATACAAGTAATTCCCTGACCACTGTGGCCCAAGACACACCATAAAAAATAAGACATTTCATTAGATTGGATTATTTTTACGTACTTGTAGTAACACTGTATAGTATTTGGTCTATTCAAGTTGATGGGTGACAGCGTATACCAATATGTCACATGTTCTGTCAAACTGCGGTAAAAGGCTGGGGCCAAAGGCATGTACATAAATGTCATTTGTTTAGTATCGACCTGTAGCAACTGTTCAATGTGATGCCTTAGGCGGTGTTGGGCAGTATAGGCCAGGTTTTTGACAGAAACATGACATAAGTTTTCAGTAGCGGACACCTGGTGTAATGAAGTAGACCTAATTGTTCTTACGTTGATGTAAAAAAGTTACAGTATATTTTGTAAGCTAAAATTGACGACCATGATGTCTGCCGCAATGCATGCAGGGATTGAGTGTGTGCTGTGAAAGCAGGGATTGAGTGTGTGCTGTGAAACTGTTTCGTAAGGGAAGGGGGTATGTTTACAAGATGGAAGTGTCAGTGGATGAGCACCCGTGCAACAACTTTTCAAATACCAAACAGAATGGTGTTATGTTTTTTTTGTGTACTCTCGATCTTCTCGGTGAGCTTCAATCATGGTCAGAGCAGGCTCAGAAATCTGACCCAAACCTTGTGAATGAGGTAACACTAATAGGCAGTGTTTTGCAAACCATCATGAGCATGTGCATGAAGCATTGATGCAATTGACCGAACAGATCATAGATTTGTTGGTATGATTGGGACTGCACTTCCATGTCTGTGCTGCTTGGGCTTTATCCACGAAAAATTGTGATAAAATGTGTAGTAACGAACAAAGCATGGTATTATTCCACATATATTTCGGGCCAACAAGACACACACTCTCCCTTGTTATGTATTGTGTTGTACAAGACTGAGCCAGTTGTCTACTATGGGCTATTCCATTTAATATCCACACTACCCCTGTGGAAGATAATGGGAATATCTTCCACAGGGGGAGTATGAATTTCAAATGGAATTAACACGTTAACCAATTCTATTTTGAAACTCGCCATCTCTCTGTGGAGGATTCAGGTTGAATTTTTCTCAGAGGGTGTATGAAATTCAAATGAAGCTGTCAAATGTGTTAATTCCATTTGAAATTCATACTCCCCCTGCCCCCGTGGAAGTTGAATCCAACATCTTCCACAGAGGTAGTGTGGATATTAAATGGACTAGCCCAATACTGCATACAGCTTTGTTCAAGGATATTTTGCTATATTGATTACATGAAAATTACAGGCCTATTATGTCAAATCTGCCATGTTGTAGTTAATTATTACCAGCAAGGAGTACAACTAGATAGTCTTTCATTTGGTAAGGATTTTGCGGGCTTGTGTGTTAGCACAACATACTTTACATATTTTATGTTGGCAAGTAAACTAATATTTTTGACACTGTCATTCCTTCTTTTAGTACCCCCAATCGTCTATTCCAGTTGAATTCCATACACCCCTATGGAAGACATGACCTTAACCTTCCATGTGGGGAGTGTGAATTTCAAATGGGTTGATGCCATTTAAATCTACACTCCTGCTAGTCAAGAAGGAGAACAAAGCCAATTGCTTGAGTGAAAAATCGAAGACCGGAAACTGAAAATGCGATGTCTGTCTCAATGGAAAATTGCACAGAAAGACTTCTCACTATATACTGACCTATTCATAGGCGTACCTCGGTTTGAGGTCAAGCTAATAATCATTGCGGTTAGTCCATGGATATATGTGCGAGTGCTTATAAAGATCAATTCCTTAAGTTGATCAAGTTTTTGTGCTTGGGTTTTGTTTTAGTGTCAAGTGCATGGACTATTTGCAAACAGCCAAAATCCTGGTGCTTTGTATGCTGTGAATTCTCGCATATTCATGCGGGCAGATTGTTCGATTTTGCATGTCTAACAATCATGCCAGCATTAAATGTCTGCGTTTATGCGAAAGACAGTAAAAATACATAGTATGTGGATAGCAGTTTCGTCTATCGCACTTCATGATCAGCCCTCATTAGGGACCTTACCTGCTTGAGAATAGTCTGTAGTAGTCTGTGACCATTGTTATTGTTGATCCAAAAGTGCAATAGATGCAATCTTTTACAATTGGAATGCAGAAATAATCTTGAACTTTTTTCAAACTAATAATAATTTATTCAAAAATCAATATACTAAGTAGAATAATTTTATTAGAATTTTAAATTGTTATTTTTTTTTTTTAGTGAAGTTAAATATCACAAAAAACTTTCTGCAACTTAACAGATATTGTATAAGCCACGAGAGTCAAGACGCTTGATTGGAATTGACTTGTACTGTATTGCGAGAAATTTCTTTAGGTTTCATTCATTATGAGTCAATTATAAGTCAAGCCTGCTCTACGTACTTCCAGTGTATATTTTTCATAGAACTTTCATATATCTTTAATATAATACTAAGTAGTAGTAAGAAGCACATTTTTCTAAAACGCGTACAACTAGGTCTCGATGCGCTGTTCTTTTGAAGGAAATCTATTTTTGTAGGAAGAAAAATACTATACATTAATTGCTCCTGAATACCATTATTTCATGTACTTTGATTCTGCAACTACCATTATATTTTGCTTACCAAGTTACACAATGGCCTCATCCCAATGGCATAGTCCAATGTTCATGAGTATACCAGGGTCTATTATAATAATGTTACCATAGACCCTGGTATACTCATGAACATCCTTGCAATTTTATTTCACCCAGACATGTCGGAGGTAAATAAACAAAATAAGTACAATGTATCCAAGTATAAGTAAAAAGGGCGCCTCTGCCGAATGCTGGTGTGAGACTAATTCTAAAACTAGAAAAAATAATTATGCTCTCCATAACATAATTGGTAACTGGTGGTATTGACTGTTTATGAAATGAAAGATTTTGGGCCATGAGAGTTACTATCTGAAATGATGTAGTAGGCTTGGTCTCACCAAAAAATTATTACACCATTTTCCACTCTGATGTTGCAGTGACATCAACATGATAAGGCCTATTTCGTACATGCATCTATGCGGTGTCTTAAAGCATGTGCACGCCAGCGCTTTGAGCAAATGCTAGCGATTTGAGGCTGCATCCACATCAGGGTGAAAAATAGTTTGCTGAATTTGATAACAAACATGGTAGTATGGCTGAAATAAGATTAATAGTAAAATTATTATGATAGTATAAATTTGAATTATATTATAATCCGACCTCAAGTGCCTGTAGATTAAGTATAAGTCCCCTTTTCATACCAATGTGTTAAACATATATAAATGCACATTCTCTCTTAGCTGCATTTTCATTTTGCTTGTCTGGTATGTACTTCAAGATGTATCAAACCTCTCTATAATTCGGAAAGGTACCAATGGCGGTGCCAGGGGGGCAAATTTTTTGCCCCCCCCCCAGTCAGAACTCTTGCCCCTCCAGTAAAAACGAAAACTACCACTTTTTGCGCAAAATTTGTTGATTTTGCCCCCCCCCTCGAAATCCCCCCCCCCGAAAAAATTCCTGGCGCCACCACTGAAAGGTAGACAGTAAGGGAGGTCATATTATCAAGAATGTCTGAATAGAAGGTCTTTGGTGCAAATCTTTGCAAAGGTATGTTTGCAGATCAAAAAATATTTATGATTGCAAGACTACAGGCTATATCTAAATGATTTCAAATGTAGCAAAGTTTGAATACAATTTTGTTTTTCTCTCTCACATTTTCCCATGCACATATGTAGAGAAATATGGTGCTAAAGTTTGGTCGGCTGATAATTGGCGAAAAAATGAAGACTTGTAGCATTGTGTATCGATATAATATGGTGTGTGTGCAGTTGGGTGCAGCACTACAGTACGCATTGTGTTATGCGTGACTGGCGCACATTTATGTGAATTTATGTGAGCTTAAGTTGTGACTTACTAATGTGCGCAGTAATAAAAACCAAATAATTTTTTGCCAATTATAAGCCATACAAACTATAGATGTCGGGTCATATCTGTGAATTATTTAATGTGCCTTAAGTATAAAATACAATCAATTTCAAATATATTATATATTATTAAACTATTGAAATTTTATTAGAGTTCCTGATGTTACAGAGGTTTATCATAGAAGATGAAGTAAATTGTGCTATTCAAATTGAAATCCATACATCCCCTATGAAAGACATGACCTCAGTCGTCCACACAGGGAGTGTGAATTTCAAATGGGGTTACCTGAATGAGTGACTCTTATTTTAAGGTCATGCCTTCCATGCAGGCGGTTCTTCCAAGAAACATCCGTTGGTTGCAACACATAGTGGTGTATGTGATGGACAAAAAATGTTTCCGAGAAAATCATGTTTGAAGAATATGTTACTAATAATGGAGTCAATACATCTATTTTTATTTATTCAAGGTTTATTAGAAAAATGCATTTCGCAGCCAAAGGCTGAATTACATACATTATATTGCACATATAAAATTACATAAGCTAAATAATAAATGGCATATAAATATAAATTGACAATATTTTTAAACAAAGACACTTCAAATGCAAATAACCTTCCTTGCTCACTCATACAAGCTGCCACTCACATTAACACAACTGCAACACACATTCACGCCCACTTACACCCATCACACTCACCAAATACCACCAATAAATAATTGACCTACACAATTACCAAAACTATCTCCACTATTATCTCTCAGTGGCTTAAATGGTTTTGAAATCAAAGTTTAAGGTTCAAACTATTAAACTGTATCTTTAATAGGAATAACCATTATAGGCTATAACTAGCTCTAAACTTATAATATGTCACTATGTGAAAAGGAAAATTTGAAAAAATCACTCTACGCCACTATATGTTGTGACAGACGAATTGTGTTATGGTACGAATATGTAAATTTATCCTAGTTTGGTTGTATTGTCATTAAATTTTTGGGTCTGAAATGTACAATCTAAGTTTATTGAAAATGACAAAATCTTTAGGACAAAAATAATGAAGATGTATGAAGTATACGGTATATGTCAAGGTCGGTTTGATTTTTGTTGCAAAACAAAAAAGTGATAAAAATTTTATTTTCATATTTCAGGGGAAAAAGTATTTCACTTTCCGGAAATTCCAATAGAATTGCTTTTGGAAACAGTTTGTATTGCAAGCCTAATGTGCTATTCCATTTAAAATCCACACTACCTCTGTGGAAGATTAAGGTTTTGGAAATATCTTCCACAGGGGGAGTATGTTTTTGAAATGGAATGAACACATTAGCTGAAGATTCAGATTGAATCTTTGTCAGAGGGTGTATGAATTTCAAATGGAGCTGCCTAATATGTTCATTTTCCATTTGAAATTCACACTCCCCCTGTGGAAGATATTTTCAAATGCTCTTGATGAGAGGATGTTAATAAAAATAAGGAAAAGGTGTTGGGAAAGCTCTTTTTTGCCAAAAATGTAACATAAAAAATATAATTCAAAATTTTGTGAATAGAAATATATTGTAAACAAGGTTTATTGTGTAAACGTTTATTTTCTATAAATGAAGGAAAGTTTAAGTATTGTGTAGAGTGAAGACGTTTGTAAAGGAATGGTGTGCAAGGATGGAAATGGAGAGAAGTTTTTTTGTTGGTCCCAGTTTTTCTTCATCTGAGTTTTGTTTTGTTAATTAAAATGCCCCCCCCATTTGGTGCATCTGTAGCATGAATGTGTGTCAAAAAAGGAGATGGAATCACAGAAGAACCATGCATGTTCCAAAGGCATAGAAAAGCTCCTTAATCCTAACACCCTCAAGTTCTTTGTGGCGAAAGAAGATGAAGAGAACATTGTTTTCTCTGGTCCGGTTTTGAACCACCAAACCCTTCAAGGGCTAAGCACAAGAGCAGGGATTGCAAGCCACAAGTGTTTACACTCCCCGGCTATCGTTTTTATGTGCATGTCTGCTCGACTAATTGTGCATTCTGATCACATGGTATGCTTGGGCTTGCAGCTGCTTTATGCTGTGAGGTTTTTAGATGTTCAGTGGTGTTATGGTTAATGATATAAACACAGCCAAATTAAAAAGTCTCCACTAGTTCCATTGCACAAATTTCCAAACAACAGTTCCTATGCGCACAATGATTAAACGTTTCATATCAAATTTGGTATCAATCTTCGAAGGAAGGTGTAAAGAAAATTATTATATAAATTATTTTGCCATAAACTCATCAGACTCTGATTAAATGGGGATGGAACTAGTGGAGACTTTTTAATTTGGCTGTGTTTATTTGGACAAGCCACACCCCAACTACCTTTAAAGTACTTGCATAAGTGCTGGGTGCTGATTAACCCTTTGGGTGCGGATTTCGAGTGGAGTGACAACTTTGAAAATGTTACAATATTGTTACAAAAAATTATAATTATTAAAACTCATTACTATATTTGGCATCGGCATGAAAAATGCATTAATATGAGTCCAAACAACCCTAGTATCTAAAACGTCTTTTGTGTGGTGAAGTACCTGTGTGCAAAGAAAATGACAATCTTTGGCATTGGTTAGGTCATAAGTTTGATATGAGGCATATTGACTTATGTTATGTCCTGACCCCCTCAGAAAAAATATCTATTAAAACATTGATCTTGGTTTTTGCATCCTTATATGAAATGAACACGTCAACTTTTAACCCACCAGATGCCCCTTGTATCCACTTATTTAGTGGCTCCATTGTTGCATCACTGTTTCTGCCAAAGAAGAATGGCAGTTTACATTTTGAGAGCGTGCACAGCTTAAAACATGGAAGTGGGGTTCTGATTGGCTGATTCAATGGACTGACAATCATAACAAGTGATGCGGTAATCTGATTGACCGATTACCTGTCAAAACGTTGGTCGGCGTTAACAAAGCTCCGCATATGACGCTAATTAACAAGGGTGCTGGCGTCAATCTGAGCAAGGGACTGCCATTCTTCTCTGAAACCAAGTGTAATTAATTCTCCTTGCTGTAGACCTCTCCTCTGAATCCAATGGCTCTGCTATTCCACAAATCTCCTTTGCTGTAACCCAATGCATCTTTTTCTTGTAGAATATGACTTTTTTGTAAAGAAATTTTATCTTTCAAAACATTGATATAAAGATAAGCTACTTTTCCTGTTGTATTTTTTATCATAGTACATTTTATTTCTGTAATATACATATTATATATGAACCTTTTTTTGTACTATAGCAACTTTGTACATAATGATATTGAGCTCTGTGAAAAAAATTTCCATTGTACATTTTGTGACCACATATTGTATATTCCCATTGGCCTATAAAGTACCTAGATTTATGTACAAGTGTAAATATGATTCTCATCGTGTTGTTTTCTTTCATTATTATGCATTTTGTTTCTTGATAAATGAGAGACTGTACAATAATACTGATAACAGAGTGCTGTCTTTATAGCGTCATTAAATGAGTTGCATGTTTTTGTGTAACTATGTGTATAAAATATATATATGAGAGTTTTCTCAGTGTTCTTTGTGATTTAAGGGCTCTGGTAGCAACATTTTGGTAGTATGTTTTAGGGACATAAGAGCACATCAAACATCGAATTGCATTCTGAATACGAAGAATGTTCTGATGATATTGAAATTTTCGATATAATACACATTTTACGGCAAATAATTAAAATTTATATTTTTTATATTTTACAATCCTCTAAGTAAACTTTATAAATGTAAAAACTTTTTTTTAATTACGTCTTTTGGGGGAAAAATGAATATCTTCAATATGAATGGTCAAAATTTTCAATTGATCGACGGCTTTTCATCCCAGCTACATATATTTTAAGTAAATATCAGTATTTGATATCAGGACATACCTCGTATGCAGAATGCAATTCGATATGTCTGGTGTACTCTCAGCTCCCATAAAAAATGCTGTGCAAACGACAATATCTGATAAGGGATGTTCAGAGATTCGTCAAATCAAACTACACTTCCCCACACATTTGTTGCTCTTTTTGAATCTTTAATACTAATGTTGTAACTAGCCCCTACAAAAGACTCTGCAGTTGTTTAATAGTCAAGTGAGACAAAGATGCACTTTTATTTTTTTTCATATTTTGTCGATATTTCTGAAAAGGAAATGGTTTACAGGTATTTTCCCGATTTATCAACTATTGTTATTAAGCAACTTCAGAAAATTTTCATCAGATTTTTTTGGTCCTTGACGGTTCTCTGACAGTCCCTTTAAAAAGAGGGTTTAGTTTTATGAGTTGGCAATATGCTTTTCCAGATGAAATCCATACACCCCCTATTTGAAGACATGACTTTAACTGTCCACACAGGGAGGGTGAATTTCAAATGGGGATACCTGAATGGGTAACTCCATTTGAAATTTGCATTCCATGTGTGGGAGATAACCCTAACGCACCCATACAAGGAAAGAAGGAATAAAGGGACTCCCTGGGAGAAAATGAACAAAGAAGTTGTCTGTTTTGGTCAGGGATGCGGTGTTTCTCTCTTCCACATCAAAACCATGCGTATATCATATCAATTTATATCACTTGGGATGAATCATTGCATCACATGGGGTATATGTACAATGCATATAATGTGTGTAGTACCTGTGGTGTTAGGGTTAAGGTCATGTCCTCATTTGGGGGTATATGGATTTCAACTGAATTGTGAAAAAACTCCCATGATATGTAGGAAATCAAAAATATAAACCATAACATACTATACTCTCCAACTCAAATAGATGTGAATTTATACAGGGGATTTTTATTGGAATGGGAAGTTCTTTCCTGGTTTCCTTGGACCCATACTATACTGCGCCAATAAAGTATCCTTACACTTGGAAAAATAATCATAATTCTAAAACTGAACAATATTGGGGTAAATTTGTTTTTTTAATAGATGCACTATCTAATCCTGTACATTATGACACCACATTGAATCCAATGTTACCTCTTAGAAGTAAAGTTACAAGCAATTGAATAGAAAAGGGTCCAGTTTTAAAAGTGACAAACTGGTCTATACAAGGCGCAAAAAGATCCAACAAGCGAAACAAAGAGACAACACGATTTCTTCAATGAAGCGTCATTTAAAGAAGTTTTATTTCAGTTTTTACTTCTCTATATTTTCATAACTTTCATTTTATTTGTCAGTTCTTTTGTTTCAGTGTTCTTTTGTTCCTTATGTTTTAAATTAAAGCCAAACGCATAAATTAGCCATTCACCACTCTCAAACCAGATTTGTGGTCTGTGGAGTTTTGAATAGGCCAGTTTGTCACTTTTCAAACTGGACCTTCGTCTAATCAAATGCTTGCAACTTTGCTTCTTGAAGTCACATTGGATTCAATGTGGTGTCATAATGTGCTGCAGTATTATGTATTAAAAATTATCTATTAAAAAAACAAATTTACCCCAATATTGTTCAGTTTGGAAATTGTGATTATTTTTCCAAGTGTAAGGATACTTTATTGGCGCAGTAGGCCTATATGACATAATATTATACTCTGCAGTACCAACTAAAGTAGGTGTGGATTTGTTGAGGATTTTATTGAAGTTTGTGGATTTCAAGGAAACTGCTCAGTGCCAGAAGTGGGTAAGTGCAATAGCTCCTCTAAAGCATTTTTGCAATTTACAAACAGTATATTGTACTCATCTACACATGGCAGCTATTGCACTTGCCGACTTCTGGCACTGAGAATAGCAGTCAATTTATTTAAATGTGAAACCATTTTAAGGCAGACATTCTGAGAAGGAAAAATAGAAATAAATGGAATCGGTTGAATTAATGTCATCGGTTTGCTTGTAATAGCTGCATTTGGTGAAGAGGGAAAACTTTTTTTTTTGTAGTTTTAGTTTTGATATTTATTTGTGTGCATGTATTTTGTTTGTACTAGTACAGGTGTGTTGTTTTTTATGGTGGTATAAGTGGCCTGATCAGATTCAACAGACAGAAAAGCTATAAAATACATCAGGAAATTGGTTTTGGAAAATAACTATTTAAATTACCAACCAAGTTTACTGGGGATGTAAGAGTTAAAGCAATAGTACAGTACATTTATATAGGCATACGCATGATTTCCGTGCTAGTTGATGAGGTGTATCTCGAGGTAGAAGCCCGGGGTAGAATAGCAAAATTGTGATTTGTGTTTTGATGCCACTGAACACATTTGTACTTCCATCAGGTACAGGTGCTAGTGCCCCCGGCTAGGACCTTTATTAAAATCCTACATTTCTTGATTCACAACAGTTTCACATTGACCATGCACACATTTTACACTATGTAGTATTAGATTAGCCTATATATAGTTAAGATTATTTAGATATGTCAAGTGTTTGTTTAAAAGTGAATTATCTATCTTCCCTCATTATCTTTCATTGGACTATGATCGCATCTAGCACATTGATGCGTGTATTCAATGACCGAATTGAAACTTAATGCTGTAGGTCGGATGGCAGGAGCCACATTTGTCAAGTTTGGGCAATTTAATTAAAAAACTCCTTTATATTAATGCATTGATCATGTAGGAAATGAGTCAAGGAAGCCAATAATCGCGTTTATATTTCCATAGGTCTTGCGGTTCTTAAGTTAAGACCAATAATATGTTAAAACAAAAGTCGTGCGTTTTTCCCCTCCCTAAAAAAATCATGCATATGGGGCGGAAATAACACCCCTTATATCAAGCATATAGAGGTCTCATTTATACAATCCATATAATTCCTCTTTTGTGTCATCTTTATTTGCCTCAATATTTGAGTTCAAACACCATTAGATCAATCTCCCCTCCGTCTTGCCTTAACCAGATATAGGCTATGGCATTTAATAGTGGCTAAATGAAAGTTACTTCCTTTCAGAACATTTCCTGCGTGCTGGATCTTTGGTAGGCATAGGCCTACTTACCATAGTCCTATTGCAGACAACTATTGCAAATTGCTGAAAGCTGTTATAGGCCTATAATAGGCCTACGGTCATGTTAGGGTCAACTTAGTTATATTGTTCTGACTACTGGTTTTGGCAGATTTCCCGCCAAAACACTTCCGTTATTAAGTTATTCTAGGCCTATATTGACACTAGCTTTTTATCTGCAATCTGACGTGGAAAACTGCCCTATGGACTGGAAGTTAACCTGAGTTTACACTCAAATCGCGAGCGATGAGTAGTTGGTTCCTAGCCAATGAAATAGATTGTTCTTACCAAAGCTACTTCAAACGAACCCATTCATTGGTCAAGATTTAAGTCACTCATAACAAGCGACTAATTCATCCGCAGATTCTAGGAAATCGCAGGTGTATGTTTACTTAATTATTCAAATATTGCAAGGACCCGGGGGTTGTCTGGTTTTTTTTTCAGAAATATCCCTCATTTTATATCTGAACTTTAAACTTTTCTCTTCAAAAATAGGAAGTGGAGGATTTTAAATTGTCTAAACTAAGCCTACTTGCGTTAAAATTGGTAATAGTAGCTTTTTGTGGGAACCCTGATAGGACTAAACTTTTGAAATTGTGTTGTGTGCAACCATGGAAGAAAGATGCAACCCACTTTTAATATCAAACACTGGCTATTATACTATTGAAATCTGAGACTATAGTATACAGGTTGAAATATGGTCCCGTGTTCCCTGACCACGTCCCGCGCATCCCCTGATTCTGGTCATGATAATGGGATCAGACCAATTCCTTGTAAACCCCTGGGACAAACAAAATTTGTGTGATGACACCGTTTTACTCCAGGTTTTCATACAGCCTTGCAGATCCGGGTGGAAGGGTTCAAGTCATTTACATGGAAAAGAAAATAATAGGAAATACATAAATAGCAAATGTATAATCGAAAGTGGTGAGGATGAGGAAAGGGAATTTTTTTGGACGCAATAGGATTCTGATGTAGGCCTACAGCCACGCACACAGAAGAAATCGGACGATATTTTACAGGTAAAACATTAATGTTTCTCATTTTGTTCTATATAAAACCGTGTTGCTGCAGAATATTGATATCTCTTCCCCAAGCTTCGGATCTCTTTGCGTGATCAAACATTCAAATTACAGTTTTAACTAAACGTTCAATATTTAAACTAGTCTGCATGTGATGAAACAATTAATAGGCTAGGGGCCTATAGGGTTTTTGCTCTTATTTTGCATATGAGACTTAAATTTGGTTAATACACTTAAATGTACTAGCTTTGGTTTTTCGGAATGCCCCCCCCCCAAAAAAAAAGGCGCGAACTGGGTATCTTATAATGCTGTAGGCCTATCCAGCAAAATTTTGACTATTAAAGTTTCGACAACACCAAAAGGTTAGTGAATCCAATAATTGTTGTTGTTGTTGTTGTTGTTGTTGTGTTGTTGTTGTTGTTGTTGTTGTTGTTGTTGTTAACAAATTTCCACTTGGGACTCGCTTCTTCCTCCACGATTATGCTACTATAGCTTTCGATTTTCTAAAATCGTAATAATCACAGTGATCATACAGCCTGGTACGATTCAGGTACGATTTCACGTTGTACAAACGCCCTCTATTAATAGTTGTGCCTTTTAATATCGGTACCAGAAGTTCAACAAAACTTGAGCTTGGCTTTTTATTCTGTGTATGGGTCTGTATTATTGCCATTGACTAAAAAGTTTCGCGTTGTTTGTTAGCCTCCACAATGCTTTAGAATAACAGTTGCGCACGAAGCCCTACTCTCTTATTACCGTAAAACCTCATCTAGGCCTACAAGCATTATGTAACGTGTCATGTCAAAAGGAGACACTTTTGGGCAGGTTATCAATTTTACATATATAGAGATATTTTGCTTCACAACGCCGTTTTCCCCAATGAAATCGGACATTCCTAAGCGAAGATATTGAGTTCGTAAGTTATGGTATTAAAAAATTGGAAATTGAGATATCAGCCTTTAAAAATATTATTGACAATGTTGAGAGTAGGAATTACCTTGAAAAATGTCTCAAAAAATACAAGATGCCAGTTATATTCCGGTCAGAAACTATCAGACAATATTTTTAACATTAATAACATCACAAATTCGCAACAAAACCAAATTGTGAAAAAATCACCCCGGGCAGATTTTTGGTTATTTCTCCATTTACGATCCTGCCCAAAAGTGTCTCCTTTTGACATGACACGTCACATATATATAGTGTTTTTGATGAAACCTAAGTTAATACGAAACAAGCGTGAATATCCCAATACAATAGATTGGTCTTACAATAATACTTGTTTGTATATGCTTGGATCTGTAATTTATTTGCTCAAACTCCATAATGGCGCCTGGGTTAATTTAGCTTTCATCAGAAGCACTCTATGTGCTTGTAGACGAGGTTTTACGGTATGTTAAGAGGTGAAACCAATATAGGCCTAGATAACGTAAATCACATTGAAGATTTTGTAAAAAATTAAAACTTCACTCTTTTGTGGATTTCAACTTTCACTCCTTGGTCACTCTGAATTAAATCGGAATTAATTTTCACTCTTTAGTATGTGATCACTGTAGATCACTGTTTTTTGTTTTGTTTTTTATACTTTTTGGGGGGGGGTAGGAATTATGAAGGGCCGACTATATTATGCGTTTGACTGACCCTACAAAAAAGGATGTTTAGGCTAACAAAAGTTTGTGTCCTGATCCTGTAGGTGGCCTGAAAACCTAACTGCGAAATGTGTGGGGGAACTCGGGGGGGGTAAATTTTAGGGTCGTATAATGGTAAAATATCCCCAAATTAACAAATTGTATTTATTGTAAAATTTAGGCCTATAGTGCAGATTAAGCTAGATGTGAAAATTAACAGTTAACGGGAAAATTATAGAGATATTTAGTGATTTCATATTTGCTTGTAAATATAATGTATTTAGAAAAAAAAGTCGATTTTTAGGCTAAATAAAATGTGTCATAACGCTTTGCTTGAAATGGTTTTTTTTTTTTTTTTTCTAAGAAGACAAAAATATCATAAAATAATAAATAATATTAAATAATAATAATAATAATCAGGGTTGTTGATTTTTATGATTTAAAAAAAAAAAAATCTGATTTTTAAAAATTTAAATCGGATTTTTTTATTTAAATCGTTATACCCAATGATAAAGTCAAAAGTATATCAATGGAATGTTAGTCATATGCACAATCCAGGTAGTTATAATAAAAAAAATCAGAACATGTTTTTACATGTGAAAATTTCAAAGAAAAATTTTGGTAAAATCATGGGGGAAACCTGTTGAATTCTGTACCTTGAAGATGAATTTTTAGCAACAGATAAAGTGACATCATAGGCCTATGAGGTATTTTAATTGTATCCATAAGTTGTAGAAACATTAGGAATAGTCAATTTAAGAAAGAAATTAACTTACATTGATCAAAAATGGTAAAAAATGGAAAAAGTTGATTAATTATTAACAATAATAATAATAATAATAATAATAATAATAACACGCAGGCTAGTAAGAAAACAAACCTACTTTATTTTTAGCCTATAGGCTGTTACACGTAACAATGCTGTCTTCAGTAGATAGCAGGTGTGCCCAGGTGTCTATTTTACCGAGATTCTTCCTGATTTCAAGCTATTTTGCATGCAGGGCAATTATGAATATAGCCTGCCCTGACCGCAGTTAGGGTTCATGAATTTCTTCCTGTACAAAACATGATTTGTATATCTGATATTCTTAAATAGTGGTTTCCCAACTCCCGACTTGAATATATTTAATTCAGCGTGTTAAAACGCATTATTCCCGCGTCCAGAAAAAATTCATTCATTATTGGGGATTAAAACATATTTATCAATAGTGAGTAAATTATTTGGTTTTGTTCTAATGAAAATTTCCTAACTATTACTGAACATAATTATTATCCTGTTTTGTCAAATGAAACATAGGTAAATCCTAATGCAATAAATTAAATTTTAATATTTGACAATTTTTTGGAAATAAAGGTCAAAAACATGCGGGTGTTTTTTTTTTTTTTTTTTTGTTTTTTTTTTTTTTTTGGGGGGGTACAGAATCGATGCTGAATTGTGGGTGGCACCCAAGGCATGTGCCCCCTCACTACGCCACTGACTATACAGAATCATGCAGCTGCCCCCCCCCCCCAAAAAAAAGAGTATGCTGTGAAATTATGCCCAAAGACTTGTATTGGGGTTATGCATTCTAATTTTTTTGGAAAACACATTTTCCAATATCTTTTATAACCAGTTATCAAATTTAACATAAACTATATTAAAATCATGAGAGTTTTTTTATTTTGCTTTGTTGTCTTTGCATATTTTTATTTTTCAAAAATTTAATAAACTACAGTGTTCTTCTTAGTAATAATAATATTGATCTTATAGGAATTGACACAAGGAAGCCAATAATCTCATTTACATTTTGAAGACCTGAGCGCAAAAAGACCGTAAGTCCACTTCGGCCCTTAAGGGATCTAGAATGAGCGTTTATTGCGTTTCGACAGTATTTTTTGTGGGACACGAGAGCACCTCAGACCTATCGAATTGCATTCTGAATACGAAGCATGTCTTTCTGATATCAAATAATTTTCATTTTTGAAAATCACACTATAATACAAATTTTATGACTAATTATAAAAATTTGATATTTTTCAAATTTTTGATATATAACAGTCCTCGAAGTAAATTATATAAATCTAATGATATATTCTTAAAGTGTATGTAGCTGGGAGGAAAAGCCGACGGTCAATTGAAAATTTTGACATTTCATATTGAAGATATGGATTTTTTCCCAAAAAGACATAATTTTTTTTGGTGTTTTGGAAAAAAAATCCATAGGCCTATATTCAATACGAAAGGTCAACATTTTCAATTGATCGTCGGCTTTCATCCCACCTACATACACTTTAAGTATAAATCATCAGATTTATAAAGTTTACTTCGAGTACTGTTAAATATCAAAAATATCAATTTTAATGATTTGCCATAAAATGTGTATTAAATTGCGAATTTCAAAAAATCAAAATTATTTGATATCAGAATGACATTCTTCGTATTCAGAATGCAATTCGATATGTCTGATGTGCTCTAATGTCCCAAAATAAATACTGTCCAAACGTTCATACCCCTTCCCTTAACATGTATACACTAAAGTTACGTATAGTTTCTTACGGTTTTATAATGTTTAATACCGTACATGTTCCAGGTTGAAAACATCATGAAAGGTTGTGAAAGATTTGTTTTGGCCCCTGAACATGTATAAAACATCACGAAACTATACGCAACTTTAGTGTATACATGTTGAGGGGCCAAGTGGACTTACGGTCTTCTTGCGCTCAGGTCTTCATTTTATAGGTCTTGCAATTCTTGAGTTATGACAAAATAATATATCAAAACGAGAGTTTTCACCCTTTCGAGTAAATCATGCACATGGGGCAGAAATGACACCTCTCTTTATATCAAGCATTGGGATCTCTTTTATAGAACCAAATACCATTCCTCTTGTGTGTCCGCTTTATTTGTCTCACTATTTTAGTGCAAACGCTGTAAGGTCATGCTTCCCTCCAACTCGCCTTAATCAAATAACTACATTAACGCACAACCATGGATCACACAAGAGGTGACTTTTTTTTTTTATTTGTGCACCCGTTCCACAAGTTGCGGACGAAATCTGTTATATGCTGTCATGTCCAATGTTGTCCAGGGACTTCCCAAACTTCCCGCATCTAGACCATGTGCAGCGCAGGACATGTATGCATGATTTGACCAAATGTGAGTATATAGCCTATATATTATATACAAAATATGAAAATATACCAAACTTATAACTTGAATTTATAACTCCATAATTAGTATGTAATCTTTTAAAATGTATAGTATTTGTGCTTAGATTTAAGTCTTGCGTGCGTCAGTGTCAATATGACTTTCAGTCCCTGATGATGATAATGATACTTGATATCCAGAGTATCGCGAAATTTAATAGTTAAAAGCGTGAATCACAATATCCACACAAAAAAGTGTTGTATTTTTAAATTATCCTATTAGGGAACAGTGACGTTTGCATATTATTTTTATGGGACATGAGAGCACAGATAGATACACCACACAGTGTCATCGACCCTATATCTTCATGGCAGAAATCGCCATGGTAGGTTGAATCCACAGCCACGATTGGCCATTTGGTTCAGACCTTTGAAGCTCTTTGAGACGAATAATTAGTCGAGGGACATGACTTAGGCTACTCACAATAGCCGGGTAATCGATCTTGGTTGTGCGTGATTAAGCTTGTATACCCCATTGAGGTCAATGGTCATCGACTTTTATACTGCCTAGTAGTGAGTGCAGCTGTACTACACGTTGTAGTCCATACAGGACCAACGCAATATAAAATTAGAGTTTTGGTCCGATTTTGAGTTCAAAGCGCACGGCCAATTTTCAAAGCGCATTCTAGCGACCATCATATCTGTTCAACACGTATTTTCAAGTGTATGAGACCACATCTGCATGGTTTCTTGAGAAAAATTCATTTACGGAGATATTCATCATTTTCTAACCCGGTATCCGAAGATTTTCGTCTGATATCAAAATCGTGCATAGCAATTCACGTGTATCGATCCCGTGTATTCATTTTAATGTGTCTGCTGCACCAAATAATTATTAGCCAGGCGGTGTCGGTGTTCACCATTCGAGGAATGTCCTTCTGAGTCCTTTTTGTTGTTGAAAATATCAATTCTTAATATTTTGCCATAAATTTTGTATTATATCGCGGATTTCAGCGACGTTTGCAAAGTATTTTTGTGGGACATGAGAGCACAGACACACCATACGAGGAATGTCCTTTTGAGTCCTTTTTGTTGTTGAAAAATATCATTTTTTGATTTTTGATAGTCATATTTAGTTTTTTTGATATTTTTGATGTTAATGTGTGCAATGTTTAAAAGGACCCCTTTGGAAACAAGCCCTTTTTAGGGCTTAAAGGGTTATCCTATGCATATCTGCAATTGTATTGTATATTGTAATTTTAAATGTAATTTTATTATGTTTTTATTATGTGAAATCTGTAAATTGAATGATATGCATGAATAAACACAAATCAAATCAAATCAATTTTTAATATTTGCCATAAATTTTGTATTATATCGCGGATTTCAAAAAATTATTATTTAGAATGCAATTTGGATTATTTGATATGTCTGATGGCTACAGAACGTTTTTTGGTTCTACAAAGAATTAACCCAATTGAAACCCAATGGGGTTCTTTATAAAAGAACCAAAAAAAAGTTCTATAGCCAAGAAAAAGGTTCTTAGTAGAACCTTAAGCTTGAAGAACCTTTAAGGAATCTTAAAGAAAGAACCCTCAAAGGTTCTAAGTAGAACAGAAAAAAAATGTTCTTTATCCAAGGAAATGATACTTTTTTCTACGTTTTACTTTTCTTAACTTTGTGATGAGTCCCTGAATAAATGAATTTGAATGTCCCCAGGCCTATTTAAATCTTTAAGGTTCTTTATATAACTTTTTAAGGTTCTTTTTAGAACCTTATCACTGCTTAGGGTTCTGCATACAGGACAAAAAAAGGTTCTAAGTTGAACCTTTTTTTCTGAGAGTGTATATACAAAAATTGTTATAAAAATAAGAGCATTAAATTTTTTTTCTCGTTTAATAAATGCGTATCACTTGTTGCTCGAGAAATTGTACAAACGCACTTGTACTGCATGAGATGTTGATGCGTCTAATGCGCCCCCCCCCCGCGGGACTCGTGCATTAGACGCATCCACCTCTCAGTACGCGTGCATTAGTTTGTACATTTCACTCCAACAAGTGATACGCATTTATTAATTTAAAATCCATGGTTCTTCCCAATAACCTTCAATGGTTCTCCTATAGAGGACAAAAGGTTCATTTTAGAACTTTCTTTTCTAAAAGTGTGTATATCATGCGTCAAAGCTTCAAAATAAAAAGTCCTGAGATAATTTCTCAAAATATCAAGAGCTATCTCAAGAACCACTGAACCAATACTAGGCTCGTTTGTACTAATTTTAATGCACTTGTCATGCTGAATCCAAACATGGTCATGACAATGTAATTCTGACATTTTTAAATTTTTGAAGAAAATTTGCGTCTGCCAATGTCTGCAGTCAACACCCATGTGCAGAGAGTTGAAAACGTCCTTCTCCTTCTTATACTACCCCCCTCCAGGCCTATGCATTTTGTTTGTTCATGCTCATCCCCCGGTCTACCGCCGGGCATGCCGGGCTCGTCCCAGGATAAGAAACCAAATCTCCTTTATATAATTTTTTTTTTATAGATAATTACAAATCCTAAAATAGTGCAAAATTTACACTGTCACTTTTTGCAATCACAGATTCTATGAATTGTTCATATACCAGAAACTTGCGACAAAAAACGGGTATTTAGGTGAATTTTGTGATTCTAGCTTCCTCTTTTTAACGTGTCTACATGCTACACCAGCATTTAATCATAATAGAGGCTTCGACATGAGAATGAGAAGTTTTAAGATAATTATGTTATATCAAGAAGTATTTCATGAACCACTGAACCAATACTAAGCTTGTTCGTACTCATTTTAAAGCATTTTCGCCAGCCCATAGGGCTGGTATCTAATTCTGAGATGGGATTTGTGTACACTAAAGATGAGCTAAGATTATAGTCTTCTTCTATTGGTATGAATTAATTTTTTTACTTCTTGTGGTGGAAATGTTTTTGATGCCTGCTAATTCGATTTGCAAGGAAAAGAAAGTATGTTTTGCCGTTTCAACGAACGAAAACGATTGAGTAATGCCAAAGTTATGTTTGAATTAATTATGACTTAAAAAGTTATCATAGGTTAGGCCTACACATATAAACATAAACTTGTTCAGCAATCAGCATATCCAAAAAATGACATGGTCAACAATTAGTAATTAGCGGGGAATGATCACTGGAACAAGGTCATATCAGTGGACTACTGAGCATAGCATGATGTTTGGTTGCCTGTGAGTGCATAATTGATATGTTGATAACAGATCTAATAATGTTGTAGAATCAAAATCTTCATTATATGGACCACATTGAAGTCAAAGTAATTAGCTATCCTATCCTGTATCGTTTTATGGATAAAATTGACTCAAAATGTTATTGATGATATTATTGCTATCTTTAACAGAAAACACACAATGCAGACTATTACAGAATGGAGTAGGTAAGATGCCATGTCCATAGCTTTGCAGGAGTTTCGGACTAACAATCAACACATTCAAAAATACAGTTTAAAAGTGAAGATTGTAGTGAATGATCATGCAGTCCTTTATCATGTGCTTGCCACTATCTACTTTATAGTAAACTATACATTGCGAAATAATATAAAATCATTTTAAAATAAAATGTGCATGTAAGTTGAGTTTACATAGCGAATTAACTAACAACTGCAGTGTATTTTTTGATTTTAATAATAAGCATGGGTAAAAAGCAGTAAAGACAAAAAAACAGAACAATTTGGAGTAATATTAAAGAGTTGACAGGAGTTATAGGAGTTAATGTTGTTTGCTGTTTCAGTGTGCATGTTCTCACCATTGATGGTTTGGTGAACTGTCATGTAACATGGATGTAAGCGTGATCCTAAAAAATGCCTTTCACGGTGACCCAAACTATTTACAAGACCTCTTCTGCATTGAGGCTGGCCTTCCCTTTTAAAGGAAATTTTTATTCATGCTAATTCAAAATATGGTCATAAACATGTGCAATTCTGCACCCGCATATTATATGTTAACATTACTAGTATAATGTGTGCCTTAGCCATCTTCATGCTTACGTATCAAAGCATCAATCGGTTTCAAGGAGAGTATAACTTAAAAAACAAACGGAAGAGGGCAAGGACTTAATGAATATTTAAGCTTATAAATTTTTAAGTTAATAAGTGCATATCACTTGTTGGGCGCGTCAAAATCTCAGCACTTTCTATTTATTTGTACATGAAAAGTCTCAATTTTAAGATATGTTCTCAAAATATCAAGAGCTATTTGAAGAACCACTGAACCAATACTGCAGAACCAATGCATTTTTATGGATGCATTTGCATACTTATGCGCAATTCTGAAAGTTTTGAACTTTTAAAGAAAATTTGGCATCCGCGTGGAAAGGGTTAACAGATTGTGTCGTTTTAGCCATCTTCATGCTTACGTATCAAAGCATCAATCGGTTTCAAGAAGAGTTAAGGCGGTACTACACCCCTGATAAATTTTGTGGCTAATTTTGCATTTTTTCCTCAAAAAATAACTACACACTGGTAACAAAAGTATATTATAGGAGCAAGGAATCCAATTCTTCACTAAAATTTCAATGATTCAAGACAAGTGGTTCATATATTAAGAAATGAGGTACATTCTAGCGGTACCTCTTTTCTTATCATAAATAACGTATCACTTGTTTTGAGTCACTGAAATTCAAGTCTAGTAACTGGATTCCTTGCCCATATTATATTTATAACTTTTGTTACCAGTGTGTTATCATTTTTTGAGAAAAATGCAAAAATAGTCACAAATTTATTAAGGGATGTAGTACCACCTTAAGGACTTAAAACGAACAGGACAGGGCAAGGACTTTATGAATATTTATTAAATGCGTATCACTTGTTGGCCGCGTCAAAATCTTACTCTCAGTTCTTTGTATTTTTTTTTCTTGAGCAACGAGTGACAGGGACTTACACATTTATTAACTTAATTATACACGAGAAACAAATCCCGTGATTTTTGTTATATTTTTATTACAAAAGACAGTGTCCTAAAATGTTGGAAATGTTGCAAACGATAACAAGTTCACGGATCAGGTGTATAGTACTTTGAGCTACTTTGGTCTAACTTTCAATATTTTAACCTACTTTGTACTGATTTTACAATAAATAAGTGATTTGAGACATAAATGATACTTGCATCTTGACTCCAGAAAATAATTTTCAAAAACCTCATTTGAATTTAGGTATTTAAGCCACCTACAGGAAACAAAGTTGGCTATTACTACGAAGAAAATTACATCAAAATCCCGGGATCAAAATGTCTACTGTAGCAGTCCATCAGATGTTATTTCCCATTCGACACCCCATTCCTTTTTAAAAGAAGTTTTATTTGGAAGCAAATCGTCTAATGTGTTTCAGGAACACTGCATGTCAAATTATTTTGTTAAATAGTTTTCTCTACAGATGCTAGATGCCTTATCACTAAAGTAAACAAATTACACTACAAATGGTCATGCTGGCTTTTATTAGGGATATTTGTCTCATATCCCAGCTTTTATGAACACCAATTATTATTTTGTAACAGAAAATATATTATACATTGGATATGTTTATACACACATTGCTTGATTATTGGGTGTTAAATGGCTGCATGCTGCGCAACTCCAACCTTGCTTTGCTCTCCCTACCTAACCCCTCTTTCTCCCTGCATGCCCTTACCTTTCTCCTGCATGCTACTTACCCTTTGCTTGCTTTGCTATTCTTACTATACAATAAGAGCTAATAAGGTTGTAGGCACAGGAGGCATTCCATCAGCCCTCTTGTTCCTAATCGCCAATCTATAGCTACCAACCCCCACGTTCTCGAAGATTGCAAGTCAATCGCGTATCACCTGTTACAGCTCTGCCTTGCGGCAAAGTTAACAGACGGGGGCTCTGGGGGCAATATTCTGTGACCTGAAAGGCTGTTGGAGCAGTCTTGATGGTTGCAGATGTTGCTTGCTGTAAGACATCTCAAGAACATCAAACCTACATCTCCAGGATTGTCTACAGATAGGAGGAGAATAAGGGTGAGGTAACCCTGACAGAAACCTCAATCGACAACACGCCCTGCCAGCGCGTCGATTTATGGGAAAAAACCTTCATGATTATGGAAAGTAGCAAAAATAGAGGCCGTAGAGCCCATGGCCAGAATGGGCACAGCTATCAACCACGCAGAAGCTGTAAATTGCCTAGTCATAACGCTCAACATGACGTCTTGAAGCCAAAGCCTAACGGAAACTCTCAAGATTGAGACGGGAAAAATGGCTGGACAAAAGTTGAACATTTGTACTTATAATACAAGGACTGCATTTGTACTTATAATACAAGGACTCTGAGAACAGAGGAAGTGTTTGAAACACTGTTGGATGAAATACAAGAATTCAAATGGGATATCATTGGATTAGCAGAAACCAAGAGAGAAGGACAGGGGATTGTTGAATTACAGGGAGGAATGTGGTTGTATAATCATGGTAAAACTGAAGAGGACACAGAAGCAAAAGGAATTGGATTTCTTGTACATCCAAAACTTACTGATTACGTCACAGAAATAAAAAGCTACTCCAACAGAGTAGCTGCACTCAACCTTCACTTGACAGGAAGAGACCAAATAAGCATCATCCAAGTGTATGCGCCCACTAGCGAGTACGATGATGAGATAGTAGAAATATTCTATGAAGATGTGAGTAAGGCAATAGAAGCCAACAAAGGAAAGTATACCATTGTCATGGGCGATTTTAATGCCAAAGTAGGACTTTATTCTCAGCAGCCAAAGGGGAATTATCCAGGACTGTGGAGTTATCACAAAAGTTGATATAGGAAGTGATCACAGAATGGTGAGGGCTAAACTTCATATCAGCAAAAGACTAGCAAGACTCAAATTTATCAGAAATGAAAAGAAAAGCAAGATTAACATCCTACGACTACGAGAGAAGAGGCCAGAATTCCAGTTGGAATTGAAAAATCGCTTTGAGGGATTAGACATTGAAGAGTTGGATGCAGACCAAAAATACCAAGCTATATCCAGCACTGTGATGGAAGTGGCAGCAAGTAGCTCCACAAGAGAAGAGGAGGAAGCAAATAACTGAGGAGGACAAAGAGATTGAGGCTCTGGACAGAAGGAGGAAAGAATTGAGAGAAATTACTGACAAATCAATACCCGAAAAGAGCGAATATAGAGAGCTCGTCAAAACTGTGAGGAAAAAACGTAGACAGAGGAGCAGAAAGAAGAGAAAAGAACAAATAGAAATCATTCTCAAAAGTGGAAGAGGACCTCAGCATATTGCAAAGCTGAACCGGAGGAAATCAAGAATGCACCAAATGAGACAAACAGACGGTGTCTTAACAAATGACAGGCAAGAGATACTTGATGTATGCGCAGACTTTTATCAAGACCTGTATAGTTCCAAATCAAATGAGGCAAAACCAAATACAATATCACCAGACATATCAGCTATACCAAGTATAACACAAAAAGAAGTGGAAATGGCTGTAAAGGAGATGAAAGACAGCAAGGCACCAGGAACAGATGAAATTACTAGTGATATAATCAAGATTGGAGGAGCAGGGATTACTCAACATCTAGTTGGGCTCTATAATCAAAAATTGAAAAAAAAAAGGATACCAGTTTGCTGGAAAGAGGCAAAAGTGATTCTCCTTTACAAGAAAGGTGAAAAAACAGACATAAAAACTACAGACCTATCAGCCTGTTATCACATGTGTATAAAATTTTCACAAGGATAATACAAAACAGGATAAAAGGAGTGCTTGATGAAAACCAACCAAGAGAACAGGCAGGCTTCAGAAGTGGATATTCAACAGTAGACCATCTACATGCCATCAACCAACTTATTGAGAAGGCAAATGAATATAACTTGAAGCTATGCATTGGATATATAGACTATGAGAAGGCCTTTGACTCAGTGGAACATAAAGACCTCTTTACAGCACTACGTAAAGTTGGAGTCAATGAGGGATATGTCCAAATTCTTGAAGACATCTACACAAATGCCACAGCAAAAATCCACATTGAAAATGATGTTTCAAAAACAATCCAAATTCAGCGTGGTGTGAGACAGGGAGACACAATATCCCTAAAATATTCACAACAGCAATGGAAGATATATTCAGAAAGCTGAACCTACAGGAGAGGGGGGGATCAACATTGATGGCGAGAAGCTTACTGATCTGAGATTTGCAGACGATGTAGCTTTGGTGACAACATCAGTAAAGCATATGGAGGTCCAGTTAAATGATCTGAATAAAGGAAGCAAAAGATTGGACTGAAGATACACAAGGGCAAAACTAAATATATGACAAACCACCAGTCAGAGGACGTCATTGTAGTTGAAGGCGATGTTATTGAAAGGGTGGAAGGATATAAATATCTTGGCCAAACAGTGAAGATGGAGGACAACACCAGGGAAGAAGCTCTGATCAGAATAAAGGCAGGTTGGAGTTGCTTTGGAAGATTCAAAGACATTCTATGTGATAAAAAGTTACCAATGTATCTGAGAAGTAGAATGTTCAACCAGTGTGTATTGCCAACAATGACATATGGGGCAGAAACATGGACAACAACCAAGTACATGGAACAGAAACTACAAACAGCCCAAAGAGCAATGGAAAGGAAGATGCTACACATTACCTTAAGGGATAAAATCAAGAACACTGAAATAAGACGTCAAACTCAAGTCAAAGACATTATGGTGAAACTCAAAGAAGCGAAATGGAGATGGGCAGGTCACCTGGCACGAAGGGAAGATAACAGATGGACTAAACGGCTAACAGAATGGCAACCAAGAACAGGCAAAAGATCAAGAGGAAGACAGAAGAGGAGGTGGCGTGATGACATTACTGCCTACATGGGACCTACATGGACAAGAAATGCAAGAGACAGAGAACAGTGGAAGAATCATGAAAGAGGGCTACGTCCAACAATGGTCGAACACAGCCTGGTGAGGTGAGGTGAGGTGAGGTGCTTGATTATTACAAGAGTCAATAAACATTCAATTAACTACAGAGAGTGGACTTAATTTTGTGCATTGTAGGTATTTTCTGAAGTAAATCGCCTATTGCAGCTTGCTGAATAGGTTTCTATACAGATGATATGCCTAATCACTAAGTAAACAAACTTAGCTAATTATACTGACCATAGCTTTTATTAACCAATCAGTTATGTGTAAGCTTGCATGTTTATTATCAGCATGTGATGGCTGTAAGCCAATTGCAAACATCATGTTTAATAAAAAAAAAAAAAAAAGGCTAAAATTTCCTACACTGAGCAGTCTCACTGCCAGATTAAATGTGCTAAATAGTCATTGTCATAGGGGACCAGCATTAGATAAAGGCATACAAACGAGGATATGAGATATTATTTTTATAGGAATATTTCCTAGCCTCTTAACCACATGGTTGGTGGGTTACAATAGCTATTCAAGACACAGGGTATGTAAGGGATAAACTGTGCATATGAGATGTAGTGGGTGCAAGTGGCATTAACGTTCACTTGCGTGCATTGTATGTTTGGATTATAGGATTAAGGCTATGTGGGTTATAAGGTTAGGGTTAGTATTAGGGTCAGGTTAGTGTTAGGGTTAGGGTTAGGGTTAGAATTAGGATTAGAGTCAAGGATATGTTTAGGAAAAGTATACACTATTAAACTTAAGTTTGTCAAAAAAGGTCTAATTCGACTTATTTTCGACTAATTAAAATTAGTCATACAAGATATTTTTTATTCAAGAACAATAATGCTGAAATGATCAGATTTTCGATAAATTAGTAATTAACAATTAGTAATTTACGTGACTAATTAAATCACGATAAATCGCGAAGCCATTAGTCATGCAATTTCTTATTCTTTGCAAATTGAAAATTATAAGTCATGAAAATGTGTTGAAACGATGCAAATTAATGTGAAATGATATTACTGCTCTTTTAGTATTAAAAATACAACATTTCAGCATTTCCTTGAATAACAATTACTTTTTGTATGACTAATTTTAGTTAATAGAAAATTAGACCTTTTTGACTAATTACGTTTAACAGTATATAGGGTTAAGGTTATGTAAAGATTTAGGGTTAGGATTGGGGTTAGATTATAAGTTAGGGTGAAGTAAGGGTTAGGGTAAGGATTAGGGTTTATAACGACTCTTATTTCTTGTTTCGAACTAATGACCCTTCATAATATTGACCCGTTTTAACCTTTATTTTCTGTTCATTCTTCATTTGCTAGTCAGTTCACCCTGATAATGATAACACTCTACCTTCGACTATATTTATAAATACGCGTTTATATTCTCACGTGACCCATGGGCACGACATACCAAGACCAGCAAGCGTGACCAAATCCTCATGCCATTGAAAATGATAGGAATTTTTCAGATAAATATCATCAAATTTAAGTATTAATTTAATAGCAAAATTATTAGGCCTACACATGGGGGATTCCGAATTTGTAATATGTTATCAAACACAGCATTTAGAAAGTATCTACGACGGAAAAAATTATAGACGGAAATGTTTGCAATATAATCACAAAGTTGAACAAAATAGACCATTTTGCTGCACAGTATAGTCTCGTGCTGTTTACCGCATTTGCATTCAAATGTACAGGAAGACCACACGCTTTATAAAAGGTCACTTCGAGACTTACAAGCTGTTATGGCAGCGCGGAGGTGGTCGTGTGCGTATTTATAAATACGTATTTATAAATATAGTCGAAGCATACTGCTAACCCTGTCCACGCGCATGTCGACAGACGACGAGTTCCAAATTTTCTTTAAAAATTCAAATATTTCAGAATTGTACATATTGACCATATTTGGAACGAGCAAGAAAATACATTTAAATGAGTACAAACCTGAGACGAATATACCTACAGGGATAGGAAGCAAGCACTTTTGTGTGAGCCATGTCTGTTATGGCAAAAATTGGCCCTTTTGTGTCTCAATTCAGAAAAATGTGGTATACTTTAGAGATTTTTAAATTGATACAAAACCTGGAGACACATTTAAACAAGGTCGTGTATACATTTTAAAATCTCAAAAGTTCACCATATTTTTCTGAATTGAGACACAAAATGAGCTTTTTTGGGCAATTTTAGCTGATTTTAACAAAATTTCCACTTTTTTGCATGAAAATTGTTAATTTTTCACAATTGTTATTTTTTGGCCATGTTAAATGATTTAGTGATGTAGTTTAATCAACCTACATAGTTGTTTACAGGCCAATAAAGTGGATTGGTGATCAGGTGTAGCGCTATGTTGCTTTTTGGGGTCCCAGACCCACCAAAATAGAGTTCGGACCCCTGTTTTTAAATTTTCTGCAAGTTCAGGGGTCCCAGCAGACCCCCCGTTTTTCAATCTAGCGCTATTGCAGACATACTATTTGCTGCATTTGTCCAACTCGGACTCACCAAACTCTACTCCGGACCCCCTACTTTTTAATTTCGGGAGTCCCTGTGGACACTGGAGTGTTTTAGTTCTAGCATGTCTAGTGCTACCCCTGTTGGTGATTCCAAATAGATGCCATAACAGAGATGGAACATAGCAGCATCTAAAGTACACACAAATAGGCTCGCTTTGTCTCAGGTACAAACAAGTCCTGTATTTGTTCTTGAGATAGCTCTTGATATCAAGCAGGTAGATATTACTTGAGAACTTTTCAACTACGTGGGCAACAATGGAGCTGCGCAGCTGCCCACGTCACCTAGATGAAAAGAATTACACTTCTTACAAAAAACACACAAAAAAAACACATTGAAATGAAAAACTAACCAAGAATTAAAAAAAACCTCATCGAGAAAAAAAATGCACCAAGAATAGTCTCCTCCGCAGCCGTAAAAAACCCGCTCGAATGTCAACGTCATCGAGAAATAGTCTCCATCGCAGCCAGTTTGGTTCCGCTCTTAGTGTGGAGTGAGCAGAACAAAACTGGCTGCAGACAATTAATTAATTAATTAATATTTTTTAAATTTATTTATTTATTTATTTATTTATTTATTTATTTATTTATTTATTTATTTATTTATTTATTTATTTATTTATTTATTTATTTATTTATGTATTTATTTATTTATTTATTTATTTATTTATTTATTTATTTATTTATTTATGTATTTATTTATTTATTTATTTATTTATTCCCCTGTACATTTTTATCTTTCTCAATGTGTTTTTTTTTCTCGGTGGAGTTGTTTTCTTTCTCAGTATGTTTTTTTTCTCGGTGGAGTTTTTCTTTCCCAATGTGTTGTTTTTTTTTTCTCGTCGGAGTTTTTTTTCTTTCTCAATGTGTTTTTTTTTTCTCAGCTAGGTATTCTAATGCTATCCGATGCTTCTTTCTTTCTTTCTTTCTTCTGTCAACAAATTCCAAAATGCTTCTCCTCCTACACTCATAGAAATTGTTCGTTGGCATTACTCAGTAAGTTGGTGTAAGTCGTTGCGTCAACTTTCCGAGTAATGCCAACGCGTACAATTTTGAGTAACGCTGACTCGATATCATTATGTTGGTCGCACTCATTTGCACTTACTTTATTAAATTGTTACAACTCAGAAAATGAAACTAGCCTAGGTTAGCATAATTTTCTAGAGGTGTGCTATAATATACAAAATTTTGCACTGATTACAAAAATAAATATTTGAATACTGCTAATTGTGCATAAAATGATCCAATTACGTGAATTAAGTAACAAAGTACCAAATTGGAATAACTCAAAACAATAAGTACCAGTAACTTAATATGAACGAGTTACATCAACTTACATGTTGAGTTACAATAACTCAACTAATTGGTTCTTTGAACCTTGTTTATTTTTCCTGAACTTTAATTCAGAAGTTGGCATTACTTAAAAAGTTGACGCAACGACTTACATCAACTTTTTAAGTAATGCCAACTTTTTGAGCTTTTTCAGCATTTTTTAAGTTCGGATAACTAAAATGAATTTTGTTTTGGCAACTTTTACACTATTTTTGAGTTGTCCAAACTTACTCCTTTTGAACTGCGCCAACAAGGCGAACAAGTCATTTCTATGAGTGTACATGTTACACCCTACAATTACGTAACTTGCACATGTGTATCGGCTGAATTGGAATCAAAGGTCATTAAAGGGACATTTCTGGTATTTAACCAAATACCTTCAAAATGCTTCTTCTGCCATATATTAAATAGCACAATGACGTCATTTGCACATATGCATCGGCTAACTTGTTGACAGAATTGGGGTCAAATGTCACTAGGGTAAAATCTTACAATTGCATTATCTGGACATCTATAAGGGTATGGGGCTCAAATTCGGTTACAATAAATCTCATGACCAGGGGAACATTTTGCGGGGGTCAGGTCAAAGGTCAAGCAGAGGTCAAATTTTAGAAATGCATTTCCTGGACATCTGTAAGGGGTACGGGCCTCAAACTTGGTGACAACAAATTTAATGATCAGGGGAACATGTTGGAATACTTTGCAGGGGTCAGGTCAACGGTTATCTGGGTCAAATCTTATAATTTCATTTTCTGAATAGCTGTAAGGGGTATGGGGCTCAAACTCAGTGACAACAGATCTCATAAGGGTACATGCCACCAAATAGCTTTCCATAGACTTGCCGTGCAAACTAGCGGTCACGTTTTAGGCTATAAGTCGAGTTAGGTTTTACTTTGAAATATATATTTGATATCATCTTAATCAGAACAAAATTCTGCATAACATATCTGAAAATGACACCATATTTTAGGTCTACTTTTTGAGAAAAATAGCGCTATATAAAAAGGCCCGATTTTCCCGTGTTTACGTCCGACTGCTAACCGCGTTTTGACCTCGTGTGTTCATGCGCTCATCATCGTAAAAATCACTCAAATTAAATATTAATATAAATTAAACTTTGAATGTTATAACTATTTAAAATACTGGACAGTGGTATAAATAAAGCAAACTAGAAACTTAAATATATTAAATCTAATATTTTATGTAATTTTATTAAAATTGAAGGCCAAAACTTGAGTTTAAATGACAAAAAAATTGGTTAAAATATAACAATGAAATTGAAAAACTTCTTTGTAATTTAAACACCAATAAAAAATGTTTTCAATATTTTGAAACTCTTCTTAATTCATATCAAAAGGTTTCAAACTTCTACCAAAATCGGAACTTTTATTAAATTGGAAATAAAAGCAGGCCTATTCGCGGCAAACGCACATACAGCGAAAAACCTGGCGGCGTCCATGAACGCGCTTGTTGATGTCCTCCTTTTTCTTCGCGTGCATTTTAAATAGATAAAGACGCGCGGAAAACGCATGGAATTGCTCCTTAAAGGGTACATGCCACCAAATAGCTTTCCATAGACTTTACGTGCAAAATAGGGGTCACGTTTTAGGCTATAAGTCGAGTTAGGTTTTACTTTGAAATATATATTTGATATCATCTTAATCAGAACAAAATTCTGCATAACATATCTGAAAATGACACCATATTTTAGGTCTACTTTTTTATGCATTTATTGCTATATAAAAGGACACGATTTTCCCGTGTTTACGTCCGACTGCTAACCGCGTTTTGACCTCGTGTGTTCATGCGCTCATCATCGTAAAAATCACTCAAATTTTCGCGTTTTCTGTTCAAATTAGTAGAGATCACATTCACAAGTTCTAGCAAAACACGATTTGCAACACTAAAATTGTTAATATTGTACCGATTTTGCACAATTTTTATGCAAAGTTGGGACTATAGTCGTGATAAACTTTTACCGGAAACCGCTTCACAGGCGGATTTAGTGGTATGAACCCATAACCAGGTGAACATTTTGCAGGGGTCAGGTCAAAGGTCATGTAGAGGTCAAATTTTCTAAATGCATTTTCTGGACATCTGTAAAGGGTACAGGGCTCAAACTCCGTAACAACAAACTTAATGACCAGGGGAACATTTTGGAACACTGTACAAGGGTCATGTCAAAGGTCATCTGGGGTCAAATCGTAGAATTTCATTTTCTGGATATCTGTAAGAGGTACGGGACTCAAACGCGGTGACAACAAACCTCAAGACCAGGGGAACATTATGGAACATCATGCAGGGGTCAGGTCATCTGGGGCCAAATCTTATAATTCCATTATTTTACTTCTGTAAGGAGTACGGGACTCAAACTCGGTGACACATACTGCAGTTACTGTCCGTTTTCCTATACACAATACACAGTGCTCTTACCATTCACGCGTAACCTCTACAAATAGTGTATGATAGAAGTATGGGTAATTGCCTATAGTTAACGTCGCTGTGTGAAAAATAACCGGCCAATATTAAAAGTACTCTCCTGAAATTCGAGAAAATATAGTTTTGTAACATGTCCTACATTTTAGCTAATTTAGGTGTTTGGAAATATTCGCACTTTGGTGTTTTAGGAAGGATATGTAAACGACAGATAACACCAAAAATATGAAGAAATTATTTCCAAACCGTGTTACGGCCCACAGCCATTATGTTTCTCATTTTCAAGAATGTGGTTAACAATATGCACAATATTGTCTCATTTCGTGAACAAAGGCCACACAGTAATTGTTATCTTGCGTTTGCTTTATAATCGTTCACCCAACTGAAACTATAATACCAGCTCATTGCTCATCACACAGGTAAAGCAGACACATGTGTGTGTGGATTTAACCAGAGAAGATCTGATGTAACATAGTTGAGCTGTTTTCAATGAGTGTTATCTTGGTTTTATAGCTTTTAATGTGGTTTAAGTCCTGCAAAGGTCGTGATGAATTCTACTGTAGACATGACTGCATCATGAACAAACCTCATGACCAGGGGAGCATTTTTGGAACATTTTGTAGGGGTCAGATACCTCCACAACACCAACATGCCCCAGCTAGGTTTGTGGTCTGACTATGACCACCATTTGCCACTAGTTGTCCACTCCAGCGTGTCATATTTTAAGGACAAAAAGGACATTATCTGTATCCTTTAATAAAGTGGAAGATATTCCCCACTTTTTCGCCACTTCAAAAAAAAAAAGAAAGAAAGAAAGAAAATCACGAGCTTTGCATGCTTAAGGAGCTTAAGGTAAACATACGTTAAAGATATTCAGGGTTTCATTCTGTTCGCTCATTTAATTAAACAGGGGGGATTTCCACGTGAATTGCAATGGCGCTTATTTTTTGCCATTATATTATAACAATGTATGCATTCTAAGTAAGAATTGATCCATCATTGTTCGTCAATATTGTCCCTATAGTGAATGGAATCGCCCATCAAGGGAAATCGAGTGGGGAATCCCCTATTTTTTCCCTTCCAGCGTCGCTATTGACAAAGGCTTGTCACTGAACACAGTGTCGATTTGTACACGGTTTAAAGATACGTGACATCAACATAAAACATTTCCGTACGCGTGTAATATTTTATTTTCTAAATCATTTTGTTTTTACCAATGCCTATCATTATTTATTATTATTGTTCTTAAATTTTATAAAATACATTTTATAAAAAAGGAAATTATAAAATTTACCATTGGGCGAGATGACAGAGGCATTGCCACTATCAAATAGTTAAAGATATGTTCAAAATGTGCATGAGTGGGCCCCAGTGGGCCGAGGCAATTGTTGTGACAACTAAGACGACACAATCATCTATAAGTATAATATGCGGGGTTTAAGTGTAGCGTGATTTTATAGAAAATGAAGGTTGACGTCTCGTATTTCATAGAAAATTCAATCTGTCTGTTATTGAAAATATATTTGTTTATCATCACCATCATCATCATCATCATCATCATTATCATCATCATCATCATCATCATCATCACCATCATCATCATTATCTTCATCATCATCGTCATCATCGTCATCATCATCATCATCATCGACATCGTCGTCGTCGTCGTCATCATCATCATCATCGTCATCATCATCATCATCGTCATCGTCATCATCATCATCATCATCGTCATCGTCATCATCATCATCATCATCATCGTCTATCATCATCTTCATCATCATCATCATCGTCATCATCATCATCTTCATCATCATCATCATCATGGCATATTTGACAGAAAATTCATCATCTTTATTTATATATTTGTTCATCATCATCATCATCATCGTCATTATCTTCATCATCATCATCATCGTCACCATCATCAGCGTCATCACCATCATCATCATCTACATCATCATCATCATCGTCATCGTCATCGTCATCGTCATCATCATCTACATCATCATCATCAACAACATCATCATCATCATGACATCCTCCTCATCATTATAATCATCATCATCATCATCATCAGATGACTTTATCATCATCATGCATGCCATATCTTCATCTTTTACATCACCGACACCATGTATCTCGCCATTCATTTGTTAACAAACAAAAATACCATCAAAAAGCTCACAAATATGATAATTTAGAGAGAATAAATATTAAAATATTGATCTTCTTCTGAAAAAAATCCAAGTACAGTTGACCGTATTGACGCACAGTGCATATTGACGAGGAATAAACCATTTGCATGGCGGGGTTGATTTGCTCTTCAAATCAAGCAGTTTATTCCAAAGATGAACTCATATATCGTTGCACTGATTTTCAATTTTCATTTCGTCGGTATTATTTTCTACCAAAAGTGTCTTCCGTCAATATCAGAAGCATGGGTCATTGGGGGATTAATACAAAATATTTCTAACTGGTGATTTGTGGTATATTGGAGTGCATATCCGTGGATTATTTAGTCGCAGCTCGCAGGTGAGTCTACCACAGATGTTTTGAAGTGATACTTCTCGATCAATGTTCAGCATTTTGTTACTTCTCAATATGTGAAGCAATCGACTTGTATACTGATATCGGTGTATGGTGTTTTCTTGTTTGTTTGTTTGTTTATTTATTTATTTAGTTGGTTGTTTGTTTGTAAGTCCACGTTGTACACTAAACATTACGATAATGACACAAAATGATATATGATATTAATGAATTTAAAGCATATAGATCCTGGAATTTCCAGGACGGTGTTTACCCGGGGTGTTTAAAGCAAACGGGCGTGTGTGAGCCACGGGCGCACACGTGGTGCTAATAGTCTGGGGTGTTTTACTATTCTTGAAAATTGTCCCAAGTTATATGCTAATATACGACGACATTTAGGAGATATCCAAAGGTTATACAAGAACTGCCAGGGGTAGATTCTTGAAAAGTGCCCCAAGCATTGTGCTAATACTAAAAAGTATACAATGGCATTAAGGGGGTACTACACCCCTCGATAAATTTGTGTCTATTTTTCTCAAAAACTAATAATACAGTGGTAACAAAAGTTATGTATATTATAGGGCAAGGATTCAAGGAATCCAATTACTTCACTGGAATTTCAGTGGCGGTTTGTTATTTATGATCAGAAATAAGGTACCGCTAGGATGTACCGCTTGTCTTGAATCACTGAAATTTCAGTGTAGTAATTGGATTCCTTGCCCCAATAATATACATAACTTTTGTTACCAGTGTGTAATTATTTTTGAGAAAATGCAAAAATAGTCACAAATTTACCACATGGGTGTAGTACCCCCTTAAAGAGATATCTAAAGCCACAGTTTAAAAAAAAACTCCTCAAAGAGGCTTCCTTAGACCCTCTATACACTTTTAGCATAACAGGTGCCACTTAGAACCTTTTTTGCCTTGTAGGGAGCACCCTCAGGAAATAAGGGTTCTTTATGTTCAAGAAAGGTTCTCCCTGGAGGACAGTCGAAGAACCCTTTTAAAACCCCCTTTTCTAAGATGTGGCCTTCCTACATACATGTAAAAGTAAATTACGTTTTCTATAAAGCAATTACCGTAAAAACTCGATAGTTAGCACATGTGCTTACTATCGAGCGCTTTTGAAAACATGAAATTGTACCAAAGGTCCGGCGCTAATTTACCGGGCGCTTTACCAACTGAGCTAATGGGATTGAGACACATATGTGCAGGTTACTTGTTCCTATATAACTTATGTGTATCGATGATTTGCTCAAAAGCCTTTACACTTTTGTGGAAGGGGCTCTTCATGTTTGCATGTTTTAAAAGCGCTCGATAGTAAGCACATTATGCTCACTATAGGGTTTCATGGTACATTGCAAAAGGACATCCGCGAATCTGAGAGTCTCATTTTAGAAATATTATTATATTAAATTTTTCCTCATGTCGTAACTCTGATTTCTTTGGTTACCTGCCTTAAGCAGTAGCGTAGCCATGATTTTAGTGTGAGGGGGATAAAGCCAAATTTTAGTCCACATTTGTCAATTTTTGTCCTTTTATTAAGGACGCTCTACTCTTTGCCGTCCCCATTTTACCTGAAAATTGCCTGGGCAATTCCCCATGGCTATACACGAGCTACCCCTATACAAAACGCCTATGCAAATGCAATCCTTGATTCTCTTTTTCTCTATCATTTTCCTTCTATTTTTTTTTATTATCGGAGCGCATCTGCATCCTCAGTAGGGGTATATGTGTGGGGTGTATGTGGGGGTTGGGATCGGGGTGTGTGTGTAAAAGTGAAAGAACGTGTGAGTGAGGGGCTTTATAGAATAGCATCAAGATCTAGCAGCACATTTAAATTTGCACCAATTATTGAAGTTCCACGGACATTCGTTACCCGGAAAGCGCACGTTATGCGGGGTTCATATTACCATGCCGCTTGCCGCTGAGCGGCGTGGCGCACTCGCATTGCAGACAAACGCACACAATCAAGGCTTGTCATTGGTTGAAACGCCCTGCCGCAGCGGCAAGCAGCAGGAAAGTCTGACGGGGGCATAAGTATACTTTTTGATTTAAACATTCCAATCAACATATTTTTATATCTTAATGTAAAAAAAGATTACTATGATTAACCGTGTAAAGTTAACTTTTTGGGTCAAAATGAAAATCATAAAAGCGATGCATTTCCCCCCAAATATCACATGATGCAACATTGACACGTGACATGTATTGTCCACAGTAAATTTGCAGGTCATGATCAATTATTTAGTTCCAAAATTATAGCTACTCGAATGATTTTGGTAAAACAATGGTTAAAACCAGAAAAGATGCATTTTCAACGAAAATATTATAGCTACTCGAATAATTTTGGTAAAAATTTGGTTAAAATCAGAAAAGATGCATTTTCAACGAAAATCAGTACCTCAACTCGCATCAATTTTTGGAAATGACAACCGAGTATAAAGTGAAAAGAACTATATATATATAGCGTGTAGATTAATTTGTTGTCTATTGTTGACCCAACTTTATTTTCGTCAAGGCACGTCGTGTACCGACGGTCTGATGCAGTTCTACCGACGGCAATGTCATGATGAGGGGAACCGGCCCCTGACCCCCCCCCCCCCTTGATTACGCCACTGGGAGTGAATACATATTCCAGCAAACACAAAATATCTTTTTAAATTAACGCTATTGACATTTAAGGTTATTTAAATGTTTTAACTGTAAATGTCGAGTACAAAACGTTTAAAACATTCCATATGAAATTTTTGTGTTTCAAAATGATGTTTGATTGTAAAACATGTATTTGCAAACATTAAAAAAACCTTTTGTCAACACTTAACAAATAACATTATGTTACAATGTTTGTGGTAACTTTTAAACAGTTTCGAAAACATAGAATCGCAGATTCACGAGAATAATTTAAAATTAGACTTCAACACTACTTGTTTATTCGCTTACCGTACGCTTTCGACGAAGATCGGGCTGTTTCCAAGAAAACATCAGAGCTGACAACACTGATGACGACGAGGAAGTCCTCCCGCGGTAAACGAAATAGACGAGTATTAAATTATTCTATTTCGTGTTGAAAATGTTATTTTCGACATTTCTGCAAATGTTATTGAAACGTTTTGTTTTTGCTGGGATTCACTTTTTGCCAAGCCAACAAGTTTTGGTTGCATCAGGGTTCGAAAGGGCGGACGCGATTTTGGCACTCATGTGTGGGCACTTAGTTACCGTCCAAAAATGGCCCGGGAAATGGGTAGAAAACAGTTATATAGGCTACGAAAACGTTTCAAATGCCAAATCTTGTTGTCACCTGATGGCATGCCTGGCGGGGAAAGATTGTGGGTTAGCCAAAAAGTCATTACAAAACGTAAAGGACCTCGGGGGGGGTAATGACCATATGGGAACGGGCCGAATATAACCCCCTGTGCATGTGCATTTTGGTATTAAAAATGGGTCTTCTTTGGAAATTCCCTCAAAAATACAAACATGTCACTTATACTGGAGCCCAAATCTTTTGAAAATTGGTAACAACTTCACGAAAATGTGTTAAACTTAGCCCTAAATCTCTATCTCCGGTATAAAAAAAAGGGGGTCATATTGTTAAATGCATTTAGATTTGAGTATACAAATTTGCATACATTGTTAAATGCAAACTCAGTACATATGCACAACGTCTATAGGAGCAGCAAAACATTTAGTTTAGAAAATTATCTATAGTTTATTGAAATTCTTACGTGTTCGGGATGGGAGGGTAATATTCGCCATAGCTATGTTTCATCACTCACACTTCGCTTAAATTCCAGGTACGGTGCAAATATCATCTTCCCGGTTGCGTATTTATATTTTGTAACCATCCTAATGGGCCGCAATGGGTAATACGCTAACGCTATTGCCCTAAGCCCTAACTCTATCCTTCCCGGGTGTGTATTTATTTTTGCAAGCATAATGGGTCGCAATATGCTAAACATAACCCTAACCCTAAACCCTAACCCTATTCTCAGTGGCGTAACGAGGGGCAGGGGCGGGAGTTCGGTCTTCAATTATATAACCTCTAATCCTATAACCTAACGCTAAACTTCACTCTAACCTTAACAACCTAAACCCTGATCCTAACCGTAACCCTAAACCTATATACCCTTAACATAACCCTGACTCTAATATTAACCAGTAGCGTAGCCAGCGGGGAGTGCCATCCCTGACAAAAATGAAAGAAAAAAGTGCCCCTCTGACAAAAATGAAACAGAACAGGGCAAAATGGGCAAGGAGCTCCTTTTCCACAAAAAATCACCACCGATCACAGCTGTTGGCAGATGTGTTTGTTCAAATTAATTTTCTCAATAATTGTCACAATATGTATTCGACCTTCCCATTAATTTCAGATGCATCACCTTCATGAATAAAACAAATATAAACCAATTGTTGTCACCATTCTTGCATGTTTATTCGTAGATAGAATTTAGAAAACGTATAATAATATTAAATATCCAAAAAAATGGGCGATTTAAACATTTTTTGCTGATTTTTTCCGTCCCTCCAGGGCTCCCCGGCCCCATAGCAGGGGACGCCCCTGTCCCATTCCATTCACCTTCATAAATAAAAAAAATAAAAACATATTGTGGCCATACTTTCTTGCAATGTTTATTCGCATGGCTTATCGGACAACGTTTTAGATTCCCCGATATGGGGGATTATGACCCCCTTATTTTCTCCAACATTTCCGTCTTCTGGGGGAACCCTCTCTCGGGACCCCCTGAGGGTTCCCCATGAACGGAACGGCCATACTATCCCTTCACTTCAGTCCCAGTAGTCTTCTGCATGTCCGTGCCTCCTTGCCTAAATAATGCCATAAAATGGGGGTAACTTTGGGCACTTTTCAGAGTTTTTAAACCACTGCTTCCCTACAAAACCAATTATATTTCTAAGGGCATTATGGTTCCCTTCTACACCTTGAATTTGAAAACGATTTTTTATTAATTTTAAGGGTGCCCGAGGGGTTAAAAATAGCCTGACCAAAGTTACCCCGCATTTGGGGCAACTTTGGTCAGAGTGAAATTTGACCCCTTGCAAAATTAAGCAAGCACACATTCTTGTTCACAAATATCGATTTTTATTTATGTATTTTTTTGAAATGATGTAAAAAATGCTCATTTTTGGTCAAAAATCCCAATTATTTTGTCAATTTCGAGGAATTTGGACATGAGAGACTATTGTTTCTTTCAAACATATTTCTTAACAAATTGACACCAAATATGACTAAAAACAATATTGCTGTTTGGAAATATGTCCATTTGAAAAAAGAAATTGACCGCGAGTTACCCCACTGACCGAAGCTACCCCATGTTTGTCTCCCATGGTCGACGATCATTTACAGTGGCACTGTGTGGCGTTGTTCGTAATGTGCTTTTTCCGGGTGACGGATCTCCGTATCCAATTACCGATTGATGTTGGTCTAAACTATTAATATTGCACTATTAGCCTATACTTAACATAAAGACCCATTCAGTAATCCCAGCGAAGGTGTAAAAAAATGAAATTGTTTATAAATTGCTTAAAGGTCCATTCAATGATTTACTGAACTGGACGATTGTAAAAATTATCAAAATTCAGATTTTGGTATAGGCTACTTTGTCATTGTCATAGATATGCTAACTTAGCCTGCTAGTGGTTCAGCCGAAAGCCGTTAAGACAAAATAAAGACATTTTGCATGAATCTGTAATTTATATACTGACAGTACCCGGTATATAAATTAGCTATAGGCCTACATGTATTTGAATGGGGGCTCAACTTTGTCAATACTGCTGTTTTCTTTGTTTTTTGCCAAATTTTTCATTTCAAAAATACCAATTTTTTTTTGCACTTCAGCTGGGATCACTGAATACAAAGTGAAGGATAAGTCAATTGTCATTTGATATTTTTTTTAAATTTTTATATTGCGAATGAAAAAAAAAATCTTTAGGTCTTCAAAATTATCATTCCTCGTATTCAGAATGCAATTAGGTGCGTCTGATGTGCTCTCATGTCCTGTGCAAAGGTGGGTGACCGAGCCCTTAAGGCCCATTCAGTGATTTGCTCATCCGGATGATCGTAAAAATGATCCAAATTCAGATTTTACCTGCTAGTGCAGTGGTTCGGCCGAAAGCTATGCATTTAAGACAAAATAAGGCATTTACACGAATCTGTAATTTATATATAGGCCTACTGACAGTATAATAAATTATGTATTTGAATAGGGCTTCAACTTCATCAATACTGCTGTTTTCTTTGTTTTTTGCCAAAATTATCATTTCAAAAATACCGAATGACAATTTGAATGACTTATCCTTCACTTTTAAGCAATTTATAAACAATTTTTTTTTTTGCACTTGCGCTGGGATCACTGAATGGGCCTTTAAAAATGAATCAATTTATAAATAATTCTAATTTTTTTACGCTTGCGCTGGGATCAGGCAGGCTGCACAAACACGCAAAATGAAATACCCGCTGCTGCCATTCTTTTTTAAATATCCCTTTAATGGCTCATAAACAGAATAGGGGAAATCCCGAATGCAGATCAGCGATCATTACGCAGGTATGAATTCACAAACACCACATAAAACAACTAGCAGCCGCAGTAAATCTATGCGACCATCTAAAATAAGCAACAGGGCACGGCGACACAGCTGCATGCTGCTTGGATTTTTATAGAGGAAATTTCATCGTATATTTTTAATAGAGGGAAATTTTTGATTCTCGCTTTGATTTTTTTACATGCTTTTATACTCATTGTCTCAGGATGGTTTTGCAATTGCTCCCGGTATGTTTGCCTTAATCAAAGGAGTATTTTGTGATCCGAGCATCCTCTTTTGATGACATTTTTCAGTAGAAAAACAAGAAAAAAGCTTATTCCTAAAATTTCAGTTGAATCCGATTTTGCGTTTGCGAATTATGCATGTTATTTATTTATTAAGGTTGATGAAATGAAATGATTAGTTTCCCGTCACATTTTTTCAGTTAAATATTAGGTCATAATTTCATTATTCATTATTTTGGAAAATTTCATTATTGTCAAAACTTTCATTTACATGGTTATTACCTATATTGTTGATGAAAGACCATCTCAAAACAGGTATTAATGCTTAGATCATCATTACAGACATTTTGCAACAGATTGAGAAAAGATTTGAATTTGGTTTTATTAAAATGAAAAGAAATTTGCAATTTTTGTATTCACTAGAAACATGATGAGGTAATCCTTAAATTTCTATTATTTACCACATCCTCTACCCCTACAACTAAGAAAAACTGCTGATTATGATCAGCAGGGGATGTCAGACATTTTGAGAGTTTCAATTTTGATTATTTTATTACTATGTATTTTTGAAGTTGTGAAATAAATGTTTCTTGAATTGAATATTTCCATCTCGATTTTCAGATAATTGACTTTTTTATGAAAATAATGAAAGTTATGGTCAAATTGAAAAGGTGATGCGGGCGGGTGACGGGAAACTAATAATTTCATTACATAGGCTTAGGCATAAATGTGTATTACCATGATTACCCTGCTCCCTGTAACTCCCTGTAACTAATAGGCCCTACAAATTTGACGATATTTTTGCTATACGAATTAATCTGCAAGAAATGTTTTGTACATTATGTGGCCAGAGGTTTGCAGTGGTATAAAATCTCAACTTTTTTTTTATAGAATATTGGGGATGAGGCTGTGGATCACGAAATGCCCTTTAAATACACTGCAAAAACTCGAGTGTTTAAAGTGCACCGGTTGGAGTCAATAGAGGTACCCACGGGTGTTGTTTTTTAACACTTTTGGTGTTATTGTGCCAGGTGTCAAAATTGACACCAATAACGGCGTGGATCCTTTCATTATTATGCAGAGTCCTGCTGAAGTCGATCGATACGTGTTGAAACCAACACTTTTCTGAGATACACCTTTTACTTTGAAATTAATTTTCTCGGTTAAAGAAAAAGCAACAATTGTATTTTTGCAGTAATGTCAGATAAAACCACAGTGCGTTGCTATATCTTTTTCCCCACCTCTGTAAGGCACATCGTGCGGGTCTATATATTATAGTTTTATCAGAATTCCCGTTTTAATTTCACCCTTTTTTACTTGCAGAACCATTCATCCATATGATATGCGATCAAGCAAAATCAGTCGGAACTCGGTAATATTGATTTTGAGATATAGCCATACAAAGGAAATATTTACCTTAGCCAAATGGCATTTGGCTAAGGGTCTCTTTTTCTTAGATTCTGATTCTTTCTTTCTTTCTTTCTTTCTTTCTTTCTTCTACCAATCATATAATGAGCCATCGTAGCCATATGCATATTTGTCAATTTTGACGAAATTTGGTTATTATGACCATTGGGGGGTGCCACAAATGTCACGTGAAAAAGTCTGGCGCAAATGTCATGTCCAGGTCATTATAGCCCAAAACGTGTTTTTCACTTAAAATGCTACCCTTCCCCATATTCTATAGCACCGTGACGTCACTGGCACACATGCATCGTCTATAGCCAGTGTCTAAAAGTTGTGCACAGAATTGGGGTCAAAGGTCATTTAGGGGTCATTTCCGGCATGTAACCAAATACCTTAAATCGGACATCATAGCCATATGCTTTTTGCCATGTTGACCATAGTTGAGCACTAGGACCATTGGGTGGTGCCACAAATGTCACGTGATCATTTGCGGTCAAAGTTCTTCCACTTACGGACAATGAACAAAAACGTAATTTTCACTATAATTTACTAGGGGGCCCTATGACCCCATGATTAGTCTACTGTAGTAGACCATTTAAATTTATTATCCCTCTATCCCACCATGGAAAATACACCAATCCTGTTCTGATCCAACAGCTATCTATCCTTTTTTCTCTGGGCAGGGCAGTCACTGGGGATGTGGATGTGTTGTGTTTTAATGCATGGAATGGTATGAATTGTTTAAAAAAGGAATGCAAAGCAGTCTACCCCATGATATTTTGCACACAAATATATCATCCATACAGCAAAGATATATAGTCCTTACAAGCCCATTGTGGTTCAATGAGCCATGTAAAATAATAATTGAGCTGATCATTCCTCATTATGTGTGCTTTAAAGTATACATTATAGTAAGGGTCGGTTCATAGTTGTCGAATACTTTTTGTGACGTCAAAATATATACGGCAACGAATAAAATATGATGACACGCCGAGTTGAATCGGATTAAATATCGCGCAACTGATAGCGAGATACTATTGATTTATATGAAAGGCTAGAGGTCACCTGAATATCGTTCGACGAACGATGATTTCTAAAATCCCCAATGAAAATTAACCTGCACAGTTGTGCAAAATACGCCTGGATAGTTCCAAAATGGCGGATAACGAACTGAAAGAAAACGTTATTAGTGCGGTATAAGCGTACCCATTTTGTATGACATAAAAGTAAGGGACTAGGCCTATATAAAGACGTCCAGAAAAAGGAAAATGCCTGGCAGGCAATAGCATTCCAATGCTGTTAAGTTATGTTTTATGCAAATAATATGATATTTAGGCTTACAAACATAACCTACAAATGTACAAGTGAACGGTTCATTGTTTGCTAAATCCAAGCGAGATCACCCGAAAATCTATGCAAGAGAAATTTCTACTGCTGCTAATGAAAAATCCTAGAGTGCGTTTGGAGTTTTTTTCTGCACTTTACCAGTAGGCCTAATAAATTCATAAAAAAATAAAAATCAAATAAACATTTAGAGCGAATGTTTTTACTCACTGCTCATCTGATCCACTTTCCCAGGAAATATCGATACTCCTTAGTTTTTTTCCCTGACTTTCCAGACATAATTATGAGTAAACATTAAAATTAATGTTTACAAAACAATCAAATATTTATACATTCGTTTGCATTTTGTACATTATTAATATTAATATTAATGTACAAACATTAAAAAAGGGGCCTAAGAGTATGTCTATTTTTAATCATATACTAATTCCGCCATGCCCAAACATATTTTATATATGAAATCGTGTAAAAACTGACCCCTTGTAAATCTATGGAACCCAAATTCCAATCAAAAATAAAAACTAGACTTAGCTGTGGTCTAACCCACGAACACAGCCGTGTTGTGACCCCTTAATGACCTTTGACCCCAAAATTTATGAAAACGCCCAAAGACATTGGCTAATGTCAATGCATGGGTGCATGTGGCACCACTTTGCTGTTATTTGTGGCAGAAGGGGCATATTGAAGGTTTTTTCTTCTCAGACCGGAAGTGACCCCTTAATGACCTTTGACCCCAAATAAAAAAATACCACATATGAATTGGGTAACCCCAATTCATGAGTGAACATACCGTTACTGTCCTATGTTTTTCTTAGCAAATAAAAAAATTTGAAGGTTTTTCGTTTTATACCGGAAGTGACCCCATAATGACCTTTGACCCCAAATCTGTGAGGACCCCATAGACACTGGGTAATAACAATACATATGTGCAAGTGGTGTCACTGTCCTACGTAATTTGTGGGAGAAGAAGCATTTTAAAGGTTTTTCGTTTTATACCGGAAGTGGCCCCTTAATGACCTTTGACCCTAAATAAAAAAATACCACATATACACAGGGTAACTACAATTTATGTATGAACATATCGTTACTCTCCTATGTTTTACTTAGCAAATAAAATTTTTTGAAGGTTTTTCGTTTTATACCGGAAGTGACCCCTTAATGACCTTTGACCCCAAATTTGTGAGGACCCCATAGACACTGGATAATAACAATGCATGTGTGCAAGTGGCGTCACTGTCCTACGTAATCTGTGAGAGAAGAAGCATTTTGAGTTGAAATCACGTTTTTGATCCCTATGACCCCTGCATGACCTTTGACCCAACAAGTTTCATATGACATGTAGGGGCATGGTCAATGATGGTTGTGACCAAGTTAGGTCAAAATCGGTGTAAGCATGTGAGTGCTAGAGCAAATGTAATGGTCGGCAGAAGAAGAAAGAAAGAACCTGTAAGAAAAAAGACACAGCCGTGACTAACGTCACGGCTGTGTAACAACTTTGTTATCAAATACACTAGGACTATATACATTGTATTACAGGAATTTAATAGATGGTGCATTTTAATAAATAAATAGATTAACACGGGTAATGGACGAGAAATATTTGGCAATACTGGATTTACCACAGAGCCAGTGAATAAAGAAATTAATTAGAATAAATATAAATTAAATGAGAAAATTAAAGCAAGGACATTTGGTGAAGTATTGTTTTAGAATGCCAAGGAGTCCTACGTGTTATCCTGGCCCAGGACATTAATCCCGACATTAATGTAAATTCGACCCATAGTTATTTTATCTACTTTTGCCAGCATTCAACCTGTTCAAGGTGAAGTTATGCCTATTTTAAATAAAATTCCGAGATCTGAAGTATCAACGTTGTATCGTGCACAAATTATGATCCGAGACTATTTCATTTGACACGGTCGTACACCACATTTCGCCATAATACATTCTAGAAACGCTTGCTGTTAGAATAAGAAAAATTTTAATGCTAATTTATTGCACTTTCTAGGGAAGCGTGGTTACCTTTTTAAAATAACCGAGTGAGAGGGTTTTCAAGAAAATATTTTTCCTGTCAAAACTGAAGCATCCTCTGTATAAAAGAAAATATGAATATTAACTGCACATCATATATAACGATTCGTGATACCCAATTGTGGCACATTTGATGTCGTTTATGAGGTAGAGAATTTTATTTCAATTTTATATACGCCAAAATATTTTTTTATTTGAGCAAGAATAAGGATAGAAAAAACGTTGAAAATTCTATGTATAAATAACATTAGACCCGGCAAAAGATTACTGTTTCGTTTTTATGGTAATCTAATCTTTTATTTCCTGAAAAAAAAATTTGGGTCTAATGTCGAATATTCACATACTTGATCAAAACATCGAACGTGTATACAAGAAAATGGTAGGTTTTTCTCTATAGTATTTTACTGACCATGGAAATGTACTGAGACACAAGCACGTGTCAAAATCGATATAATGCATTGTCCATATAGACGCCCAGTTATCATGCTTATCGTTGGATTTGTTTGTATAAAACACGCAGTTAACAGCAATTGAGCGCTAATAATACACATAAATGTTTTTATTTGAAATAAAATTCCAAAATATGGTACGTTTTCTGCCTTTGCTTGTCACGTGGTAGGCCTATGTTGAAGTTGCGATTATATCTTCAAATAAGTTTCAAATGAATTCCAACAAGACAAGTGGGCGAGTGGTCTAAGGCGCTGGGTTCATAATCATAGTGTGTCCAAAGCAGTCCGCCGCCGTGAGTTCGAACCCTGCCTCCGCCAAACTTTAATGAAGAAAAATTAAAATTAAAATTTTACTTTAAAAAAATTTCATATTGGGGAAATGTGACTGGCAGAATTTATGTATGGCGTGGAGTGGTGTGACACGGTCGTATGGATTTCAAAAGATCGGTCCTATAATAGATATCGATTAGAGAATTACAGCAAGAGACTTTGAGGATGCCGTAATCCTCTTGACCATCAACCAATCAGATAGACATATTTCAGAAATATATTCGTAGAGTTGAAACTTTTTCAACTCTTGAAATATATATTTCAAGTAATCTCGTTTCACATTTAACAGCACTTTGGCCTGCAATAAACCCACAAAGGGGCGGTAATGCTAATATACGATTTCAGTCAAATATTGGTGCAAATATACGATTTCGGTCAACTATTTGGCTATTCTTTGCCCAAAATTATGAAATGTATATCAGTAACAACTCTTAGGAGGGGTTTCGAGTAGTTTTAACGAAATAATGAGGTAAAATAAAAGAAAACCCACTTACAATTTTGGACTTGACGCTTAACTGTGGTGTTCTAGGGGAATTAAAATATCACAATTAACATTCAAAATCGTTGTCCTACAAGCACATGTTAAATGGCTCGATTCACATTAGGTATAAGTTGGGACATTGTCAGATTGTGTGAACATTACAAATACAAACAATAAGGTTGAAAAAGAAATAGCCATATAAAAATTATTTTAAAAGATCGTCTATTTGTAGCTTTATGACACTGAATAGACCAAATATCTGCCTCTGACAAAAAAAAATGTTTTCCATGCTGATTTGTTTTTGTAACGAGTATGTCATTTCAAAAAGAAAGAAAAAAAAGGCGGATATTACTTTTTTAAAACTCAACGCATTACTATTAATAGGCCTATAATTATAATCATAATGTTATACTTGATTAGATAACAATTAGCCATGTGTTTGATAATTACAGAAAATAAAATATGCAAAATTGCTTCTCAAAGCAAATTAAATTACCTGGAATATGATTATATGGTGTTAAAGTATGCAGTTTAAAGTGAATTGTAAACAAAATGTGAAAAAAGGAATGGACCTCTTGCATTATATGACCACTGGAGGTCACTTATATTCAATTTGCTCCTGATCATCCTCCACCCCGCAAATATATTATATACCAATTATTCAAATGTTAATAATTTTTTACAACATTTATTATGCTTACTGTATTGGTCTCATCACAAGCTTTAGTTTGACACCAAATTTAACTACATAGGCTGTAGGCCTATATTATGAACCCCAAAATGTCGCGCGCATGTTACATCTCCACTTAATACGCATGGCCACTTATTGACTTATTTATTGACTTATTTATTTCTTTATTAACTTATTAATTAATTTATTCATTTTTATTTTACAGACATTAAATCATGACAGTAGTTCAATATTGAGTTTACCTATTATTGTATTGACTACGTTAAAGAAATTCTCGAAATTTTGCTTACCTTGGTCAATAGGCAATACTTGTTAACAGTCGGGCAACGCTGTGAATTGTAGAAATATATCTTTCTCCGGTTCATAGTTTTATATTCGAAGCCGTATATATTTTGACGACCAAAAAGTATTCGAAGTCGAATATTCGCCTTCGAATATACACTTTGAACCGGCCTTAAGAATAGGTATGTCCTTGCCAGGTTTTGTAAAGATCGGTAAACAATCTTTACAGAGCCTTCCAAGGATATCTGTGTATTTACCTAGCTAAGCTAGGTCTTGTCTTTCTGTCTGATTCTTCTTCTTTCTTTCCCCAATTACTTTCAAAATGCTGCTGCTCCCGTAAATTACATAGTAGCCTTACAATGTCGTCACCACCATGAACCATAGGCTGGTGATACAAATATCGCATAAACAACTCTAGGTCAAAGGTCATAAAAAGATCAACATCACTGGCTAAGGGCCGTGCTCTGTGAGCACAATGTCTAGTTCCTTTTGTTTCCTCTTATTTTGCAAACACTTTAATTGCTCGTATCTTTGGAACCGGTTGTTCAATTTTAATGGGGTTTTCTTCAAAATGTAGCTTTGAAAATGTTTTTTACTATCCTACAAGAAACTGAAAATTTAATATTTCCGAGTTACGACTGATTTTGCTTGATCGCATCACATATATTTACGGATTGATATTGAAAAAAAATCGATCTGAACAGGAAAATGGTTAAATCAAAACCGAAATCCTGACAAAACTAAGATGTATAGCCCCCGATGATGTACATCAGATGGGAAAATCCTTCATTAGCGAACTATATTACTTTGAAAAGCTAAAACGTTGACCCCAAAAGCCCATGGGCCAAGTTGAAGCCTGTTAAAATCGAAAAATTTGCACTAGAAGACTTATCAATTTTACGCCTAAGTTAACACCAGGATTTGGAAAAAATATACAATATCAACCATTTATGGTTTTTTCTGACATTTACTGAAAAAGTTAACATTATTACTTTTAATTTGGCCGAGAAAATTAATTCTGAAAAGGTGAAAAGGTGTAAGGTCTGTGGTGTAACTAAACATTTTGCTCATTTCAACACCGAATTGCTTCCAGTGCCTAATTAATTGACTGAGTGGGCCTTGGGGGCCTTGTATAACAATAGGCACATTCTCCGATAAAGCGTTCAAGTTTGGCCTCAGGAATTGCAAAATTCCAACCACGAAGAATTCATGAAAATCATTCAGAATCGTAAACTTTAATAGTTTCAGAGCACAAAACAATGCATGGGTGATTTGTCAACAATACTTCATTTTTGAGCAATATTACTTGTACGCATTGGGGGTAACGTATCTGTGGTAACGTATCTGTGAAGCCCTTTCACACTTTTGTCTTAATCGTGCAAGTGTAAAAACTTACCGACTTAATACCCATACTTGATCAGTCATCACCCAATGTACTAAAGTCTGGTATGGTATTTGGCTTCATTTATCACAGCGTTTTTTCCGAGGGAGTAGAATTTAGGTAACGTATCTGTGACGACATGAACGTAACGTCAGGATTTTGTGCCATTAATAGACCTGATTTTTTTAAAACTTTGAAACCATTGTGTTATGTACCACATAATGGAGCCTGCTTGATCCATCACATAATCGAGAACATTCATATAGCTAGTTATTTTGACAGATTGCTATCCATTAGAAATATGGTAACGTATCTGTGAACAATATTGGCGACATAGTTTCAAAGACCTGTTGGAAAAATTTAATAACCTGCGTTGTGATGTTTTATACTTTATAATTAGGGCATGATACCAGCTAATGAAAAGAACCTATAATCCATTATTATGCGCGCATGTATAGCGAACAGGGACACATTATACGGAACGCAACTTGGCTGGCGACATGGAGGAAAACAATGGATATGCATAATCAGCTTTATTGTTTTATACTTTCTAGGCATGTTACAACCTCTAGTCCCACACATTTTAGAAAGCAACTCCTAAGTATTAGTTATATCATTATTAATAAAAGTCATTTCTTTCTGACGAAACAAGTCGGAATACGACTTGAAACTATGGGCGACACAGATTTGGCTTTTTGAACACTTTATCGGAGAATGTGCCAATAGGCAGTGAGTGACTCGCGTTCTGGGTGTTGTAAGGTGCGAGAGAGTAAAGTGACTGTCCCCGTCAAGTCTCAGAATTTAAGTATGATAATACCACACTAAACAAAATAATAAATACATGAATCAGATCAAGGAATCGAAATAGGCCTAAAACTCAAATTTGGTATAAAGATAACCATTTTGGAGCAAATCACAAATAAGAGTATGAGGTTTTGTACCCAAAATTTCAAAGGTCATTCAATGAATGTACACATGTATTGGGGTTAAAGAACTGTGCCCTGATAGACGAGCTTGTTATAGTGTCTACGTCGAATATTTGGAGTATGTATGATTGTATGGCCTCATAGGGCCGGTTTCACGAAGCATTGCTAGTGGTCAGTTTTCAAAAGCCACCAGGCTTAAGGGGGTACTTCACCCCTCGATAAATTTGTGTCTATTTTTGCATTTTTCTCAAAAACTAATAACACAGTGGTAACGAAAGTTATACATATTATAGGGGCAAGGAATCCAGTTACTACACACTGTAATTTCAGTGACCCAAGACAAGCAGTTCGTTATTTATGATAAGAAATAAGGTACCGCTAGGATGTACCTCATTTCCTATCATATATACTGAACCGCTTGACGTGAGTCACTGAAATTTCAGTGTAGTAATTGGATTCCTTGCCCCAATAATATACATAACTTTTGTTACCATTGTGTTATTATTTTTTGAGAAAAATACAAAAGTAGTTCACAAATTTACCACAGGGGTGTAGTACCCCCTTAAGCCCAATTAGTCCTATATACCAGAGCTTTCAATTTCACATCGTATCCGTCACCTAGAAAGATAAATCAATAAAACGGAACAGGACAAGCCTGGTGGTTTACTAAGCCTGACCACTAGCCAAGCTTCGAGAAATCGGACCTGAGAGGCAAAAAGTATGGCACAGGTCTCGTCCAATTGAGGGGGTTTTTAGGATCGAAACAAGGAAGAATATGCACCAATGAACATATACCATTCGAATTTTCCAGGTTGGTCATATGCATCAATGTTTATTTATATGGTAATATTCTCAACCATACCTATACCCTGGGCATTTTATTTGTTTCAAAATCGGTTTTACTTTTAAAGAAGACGTATTCAACTTCTACGTCGAGAGATTCGTCTTAATCTTATTTTGTGACATATGTGCATCATTTATAGTTTCAAAGTTGGTCTGCGTGATATTCAGTCGGCAACCGCGTTGAGTTTTAGTGAGTTGAGTTGTTTTAGTGACGTTTATCTGGTTTATTATATAGGTGAGTTGTATTTCTGGACTTATTTCACGAAAAAACTATTGGGTAGTCCGTGATGTGAGACATAGACACCACTGGTAATTTCCCTCTGGGTATAGTTTAAGTCAAGGCTTTCACTATACCTGTATGTGGTAATTAGTCCATTTGCGAGAAAATTCAACCAAAATCCGTGACCGAAAATTACCAGCGCCTCTGATATATCCAAAATTTTGGCTACACCGACAGATGCTTCATTTGTCCCCATTTTTTCGGTCAGTCGCGACTCGCGGCCCGCAAGGGAAAGCTTCGGGACGAGAGTCAGAAAGCAAGGGCGCAGCCTGTAACGGCATTCCGGCCTCACCTGATAGTCATGCTTGATAACTCCTCTGGTTCCATTGATATATCGGGACCGTAAATTGACAAAAATCAGTGCCATGGATCCAGGGGCGTAGCAAGAGCATCAGGGGCCCATGGACAAGGAGAAGTACGGACCCTTTTAACCAGGCGGGATTATACCTTATGGGGCCCTGGGCCATGCCAAAATTTGGAGGCCCTGAACTCACGTGCCGAGAAAGGCATGTGCACTCAAGTCAGTGGCCAAGTTTTGGTTTAACTAAAGGGGGACTAGGGACTAACATATTTTGTTCAATTCAATTTCAGACTATATTGGCCCCAGATCAACATGAATTTTGCTATTTGAATGCGTGCGAAGCGCGGAAATGTTTACAATTTTGCCCTATTTTGACCAAATAACATGCCGTTATTGGGGTTAAAAGAAAGATGCATAGGGCAATTTTGGGCCCATCTGGACCCGGGCCCATCTGGCCCAATGGTATAAAAATCCGGCCCTGCTCTCCATTATCAGCCCTTATTTAATTTTGTGTTCGGGCCCCTGAATCCTCCCTGTCCCCCCGCTTGCTACGCGCCTGCATGTAGGCCTATCTGAAATCGTCTGGACCACTGGATCTAGGCCTCTTCTTTTACCCGTATATTCACTTTAATTATGACCTCTTTGGTCATGGTGGTGTGACAAAGCTCTAATCTTGTATAAAAAGTGCGCTTATTCTTAACCCCGTTGCCCACCAATGTATGCCCTATTTTGTTCGCGCTGCGGGGCTGCGCCATACTTTTATTATTACGAGACCCGGCGCGCCGCGGCGTTTCTTCTGAGTAGGTCATTCTTCCGGGAGAACGTTAGCAGTTATAAACCTATAACGCTTAAATCCTGCAAATCCCCGAAGAATGATTTTCAGACGCTTTTAAGGGCTGGGGTATGAACGTTTGGACAGTATTTATTTTGGGACATTAGAGCACATCAGACATATCGAATTGCATTCTGAATGCGAAGAATGTCATTCTGATATCAAATAATTTTGATTTTTGAAATTCGCAATTTAATACACATTTTATGGCAAATCATTAAAATTGATATTTTTGATATTTAACAGTACTTGAAGTAAACTTTATAAATCTGATGATTTATACTTAAAGTGTATGTAGGTGGGATGAAAAGCCGACGGTCAATTGAAAATTTTGACCTTTCGTATTGAAGATATGGATTTTTTTTCCCAAAACACCAAAACAAATTAGGTCTTTTTGGGAAAAAATCCATATCTTCAATATGAAAGGTCAAAATTTCAATTGACTGTCGGCTTTTTCCTCCCAGCTACATACACTTTAAAATATATCATTCGATTTATATAATTTACTTCGAGGACTGTTATATATCAAAAATTTGAAAAATATCAAATTTTTATAATTTGTCATAAAATAGGTATTATATTGTGATTTAAAAAATGAAAATTATTTGATATCATAAAGACATGCTTCGTATTCAGAAATGCAATTCGATAGGTCTGAGGTGCTCTCATGTCCCACAAAAAATACTGTCGAAACGCAATAAACGCTCATTTTGGATCCCTTAAAGCGAGACATTAAATATATATTTTAATGTTGACATTTTCGCGCACTCCGCGCGCAATTTGTTCAAGAAGAGTCATGGGTGCAGATAAGTTTGGGCGACTTTGTCAGGGAACGGTTTATATTAGGCGCATTACATTTTTGGGTATGAGCCTTCCTCTAACTGGCTTAATGGATTTTAGACCGACCTCCCCGGATGACCTCTACCCCCATGTCTACGGCAATGCTTGAGGTAAAAATGTTGTTAAAACGATTAATTTTAACGCGTGTTATTTTGAAACCTTATGTATCTATATATACATTTATTTATTATTTCAACATATCACCAAGTCTCAAAACGCTGAGTTCCCCTCCACGATCGGCTGCCTATTATGCATGATAAGGCTGGACCCGGGGGTCACTGCTACTGTGGCTTGTACACCTCCGCGATAATCAACTTTTGAAAAGCATCCTAAACATGGATTTAACCCTTGGCTAAATACCTAAACAGGGATTTTATTTCTAACACCAAATTTCATACCCTAAATTTCATTTCCGCGTATTTAGCAATTGCAATTTTGCTACCCTTTTTTCCAATTTTTCATGTTTTTGACACCCTAAACACGATACGCGCGTATCGTGCTTACCCACGAAAAACGACCCTTTTTACGCGTTTTCATTATCGCGGATGGTGTACAGGCCACAATGGGAGTGACCCCCCCCCCCCGGGACCCCCTGGGGGCTGGACCTCATTCGCACTGTCTGTATCAGGGCCGGATGGGTCAGAATGCCCCTGTGCATGTTCTTTAGCCCCAAAACACCATGTTTTGGGCCATAATCAGGTAAATTGCACAATTTTGCGCGCACTGACCCTCTGCATAGCAAAACCCCACCTTCATTTGGGTTTTTAAAAAAAGTCTGGAATTTAATTTTTTTAGCGCCCTATTTGTAAACCAATTAGCCACTTGAGTGCCTTCCTCACGGTGAGTTTGGGCTGGGGTTTGGCGCCTCCAAATTTTGGCCTGGCCCAGGCCCCCAAAAGGTAAATCCAGACCTGTGTTTGAAATATTAAACATGTTTATAGAGTATATTGATAGATATCATATAATATTTAGCCATTGAACATTGATGTTTAGAACATTACTCGTTGACTGCCGATAAACGTCCCAATAAATCGGACTTAGTCACCGGTCAGTTCTCATGATAGATATCCATGGCTAACGATGGTTAACTATGAAAACATGTTAAAGGACATCAAGAAAATTTTCTAAGTTATTTATTTTGAGCTCTTTCGAGTATCGACGAGTAATGGATATATTCTGTAGATTTAGGTTTTGTCTGTGACTGCTAATGTGAGGCCGTCGTAGGGCGTACGGGGCTCAAACTCGGTGGGTGGGTGTAGCTCTGTCCTGGCAAGAAAAAGTTTATGTTCGTTAAGTCATCCGACCCCAGGGCCCCCTCCCAGGGGTCATTTGAGGTCAAATGACTAAAACTGTCATATGGGCATGAAACTAGGTCGTACGGGACTCAAACTCGGTGGGTGGGTGACGTTCTGTCCTGGCAAGAAGATGTTTATGTTCGTTAAGTCATCCGACCCCGGGGCCCCCTCCTCCCAGGGGTCATTTGAGGTCCAATGACTACAAACTGTCATATGGGCATGAAACTAGGTCGTACAGGGACTCAAACTCGGTGGGTGGGTGTAGTTCTGTCCTGGCAAGAAGATGTTTATATTCGTTAAGTCGTCCGACCCCGGGGCTCCCTCCCAGGGGTCATTTGAGGTCAAATGACTAAAAACTGTCATATGGGCATGAAACTAGGTCCTACAGGGCTCAAACTCGGTGGGTGGGTGTAGTTCTGTCCTGGCAAGAAGATGTCTATGTTCGTTAAGTCATCCGACCACGGGTCCCCTCTCAGGGGTCATCTAAGGTCAAATTACTAAAAAGTGTCGTATGGGCATGAAACTTGGTAGGTACAGTCAACATTTAAAGCAGCATTTTTTGAAGGTCATTTTGGGGTCATCCAAGGTCACCACAGGTCATCTGAGGTCAAATTAGTAAAAGCTCATATATGGGCATGAAACTTGGTAGGTACAGTCAACATTTAGAGTTATAAGTTTAGGTCATTTTGGGGTCATCCAATGTCACCCTGGGGTCATCTGAGGTCAAATTAGTAAAATTGTCATATGGGCATGTCACCATCAGCCTGGTAATCGCGCCCAGCCGAGAACCGCCAAATATGGGTAACCGCCTAGTCTATTTTAAAACTGATGCATCAATGACTATGTTCATCATGTCATATAGAGGCCTTGCATGCGACGTATCATCCCGTTATCCCGTAAATATGGCGGACTACTCAAATGCATTCAACAAAAGCATGATTGCAATCTACCGTGACAGTTCGTCTCACACACATAATCCTGCACTACGATCAAATAGGTTGATGACAACATTTGATTGAATGGACTGCACTCCGCCATAACTACGGTGAAGGACACCGGTTGAAAACCTTTGTTTGGAGCCAATCAATAATTTCATGCAGGGCCTCTATTGTATCATTCTCACATAGATATAGAAATACTAAATTCGTTCACTATCTATATTTTTACTTCTAGTAGAGCTCCAATCTAAGGGTTAAAGTTATGTTTTAGGTTAGGTTAGGATTTTTTTAAAGTACCCAGTACAATGAACCTTATGGTACAAATGCGCGCGAAAATTTTAGCATAGGCCTATTGAAACTAAACTGGTGAAATATGGGACAAAAGTGGAATAAATTCGCGCAAAGCGCTAAAAATGGCATTCTGTGGCTATAAAATGGCCAAATATGAGGTTAATTTCGACACAAACCAATACACAGGCGTCAATATTGGGGGTGATTATATTGACCATTCCCCTGGCAAAATATTGTGGCATTTATCCCCCCCCGATCTACGCCTATGTAATTTAGAGCCCTGTGACTCCATCGGTCTCCCTCTCCCTCTCTCTCCCCCCCCCCCTCCTTCCTTTTTTTCTTCCTCCCCTATGCGATACGTAATCTATTTCCTCTTCTTTCTATATCTAACCTCCTTGGGCCTACATATTAGTACTGATATATCATACGCTGGCGAAATTACGTAATTAATCGGATTAATTAACATACTGAGAAATAGGTGAAAACAATTTTGACAAAAGGAGTTGTCCTTGTCAATTTGTAGACATGTACTTTTGATTATTTACATAGCTTCTTCTCCAATCACTGTGTAAAAAAATCCATCCAAAAATCTGATTGCTATTATTATATGGATGAATGGACATATCACAAAAGGATTGCTTATCTCAATAGGGCATGTACTTAAGCATTTTTTAACTGACCGGCGTTATTGGGCGTTTTATCGGAGGTCACCGAGTAATGCCGAAGATCAAAATCGATTTTATGTATTGTGTATGTATCATAGGACGCTCGTATTAATTGTCTCTATGCGCTTGAGAATTCAATAATATAAATAATGGTAGCTCTATTATAATACACATTAATGTTTTAAGCAGATAAAATTCCAAAATATAATACGTTTTCTGCCTTTGCTTGTCACGTGGTAGGCCTATGTTGAAGTTGCGATTATATTTTTAAATAAGTTTCAGCTGAATAACAAGAAGACAAGTGGCCTAGTGGTCTAAGGCGCTAGGCTCATAGAGTACTAAGCGTTGCGCCGGGAGTTCGAACCCCGCCTCTGCCAAACTTTAAAAGAAGTAAATTAAAATTTGACTTTTTTTAATTTCATATTTGGGAAATGTGACTGGGAGAATTTATGTATGGTGTGGAGTGGTGTGATAGGGCATGTACTTTAACTGGCCGGCGCGGTCCGGTGACTAAGTCTTTATTGGGCGTTTTATCGGCAGTCAACGAGTAATGAATTTGATGTTAAAACGTGTTTACAAAGCGAAGCTAAGAATGTGTTCAATGGCTAAACACTGCTCCCGGGACACTGATTTTACAGTGTATTTGGTTTCCCATGAGACCCTGATACAAAACAAATTTAACATCATAATTATTCATTATGATTATATAATTATATTATTATTCTAACTACAAAGCAATCTAATACATAGGCCTACTGTGCAATTATGATTCATATTGATATGTTATAGCCTTGAATTGAAATGGGTTATTGTGGGCAAACTTATGCTTGTTCAACTTTGTAGCGCCTTTTATCATAGATCAGATGATCTATGCTTTTATACGCTTCCGCGGATTCCAAGAAGGCATCAAAAGTAATGCATGATTGACTGCAAGTTATCCGAGTTCTAACATCATGAACATTAGATGAACTGAGAATGAAGATATGATGGTACATCATGCTTGAGGCATTTAAAATCATGAGAAGGAGATGGTTTGTAGTCCACCTTTTACACAGTTTATTCCAGTTGAGGACATTCATCAAATCACAAATTGGGGTTCTGATATCAGCAGAGAAGAGCACATGAGCAAGTTTATTTTGGAAGATTTGGAACTGAGGTTGTGGAATGAATCCAAATACTGATTGTCTGTTTCATTTTGTTTTTCTATATACAGGTATACCAACTTGGACTTGTATAATTATGTTGCAGTCAGAAAACCAATTTAACTTCCAAAGCTAGCTACATACCAGCCAATGAATACAAGTCAGAAATTGGACTTGTTTTACAAGTTTTTACACTATATAAAAAACCAGACGATTATCTATGGATCATGAAGACTTTGCTGCAAAGATGAGTGTCGTCACGTAAATAGTCTTATCTCGTCTCCTTTAAAAACTCAAAACAGGAGAAACGACTTCTAAGGAATATATCTATTTAAGTAAGTGTATGTTTTCTTATGTAAATCGGTTTTGTTTTGTTTTCCACATAAGGGGAAAGGAGGATATAGTCATTCATTCATTGCAAATGTATGTGTATAGTCATGCATTAATGGCAAATATATGTATTGTCAGACAGTCTTACAATACTAACTTACATTCATTATAAATATACACGGAAATTTAAAAACACGAGAAATCGAGGACAGATTGGTGTTTGGAAAGTAAAATGTCTATCATTTAAACACTTTAATGTTTAGATCCCAAACACATTTCATATTATTTTGTGTTTAGAAAGTAAAATGTCTATCATTTAAACACTTTAATGTTTAGATCCCAAACACATTTTATATTATTTTGTGTTTAGAAAGTAAAATGTCTACCATTTAAACACTTTAATGTTTAGATCCCAAACACATTTTATATTATTTTGTGTTTAGAAAGTAAAATGTCTATCATTTAAACACTTTAATGTTTAGATCCCAAACACATTTTATATTATTTTGTGTTTAGAAAGTAAAATGTCTATCATTTAAACACTTGAATGTTTAGATCCCAAACACATTTTATATTATTTTGTGTTTAGAAAGTAAAATGTCTATCATTTAAACACTTGAATGTTTAGATCCCAAACACATTTCATATTATTTTGTGTTTAGAAAGTAAAATGTCTATCATTTAAACACTTTAATGTTTAGATCCCAAACACATTTTATATTATTTTGTGTTTAGAAAGTAAAATGTCTACCATTTAAACACTTTAATGTTTATATCCCAAACACATTTTATATTATTTTGTGTTTAGAAAGTAAAATGTCTATCATTTAAACACTTTAATGTTTAGATCCCAAACACATTTTATATTATTTTGTGTTTAGAAAGTAAAATGTCTATCATTTAAACACTTTAATGTTTAGATCCCAAACACATTTTATATTATTTTGTGTTTAGAAAGTAAAATGTCTATCATTTAAACACTTTAATGTTTAGATCCCAAACACATTTTATATTATTTTGTGTTTAGAAAGTAAAATGTCTATCATTTAAACACTTTAATGTTTAGATCCCAAACACATTTTATATTATTTTGTGTTTAGAAAGTAAAATGTCTATCATTTAAACACTTTAATGTTTAGATCCCAAACACATTTTATATTATTTTGTGTTTAGAAAGTAAAATGTCTATCATTTAAACACTTTAATGTTTAGATCCCAAACACATTTTATATTATTTTGTGTTTAGAAAGTAAAATGTCTATCATTTAAACACTTTAATGTTTAGATCCCAAACACATTTTATATTATTTTGTGTTTAGAAAGTAAAATGTCTATCATTTAAACACTTTAATGTTTAGATCCCAAACACATTTTATATTATTTTGTGTTTAGAAAGTAAAATGTCTATCATTTAAACACTTTAATGTTTAGATCCCAAACACATTTCATATTATTTTGTGTTTAGAAAGTAAAATGTCTATCATTTAAACACTTTAATGTTTAGATCCCAAACACATTTTATATTATTTTGTGTTTAGAAAGTAAAATGTCTATCATTTAAACACTTTAATGTTTAGATCCCAAACACATTTCATATTATTTTGTGTTTAGAAAGTAAAATGTCTATCATTTAAACACTTTAATGTTTAGATCCCAAACACATTTCATATTATTTTGTGTTTAGAAAGTAAAATGTCTATCATTTAAACACTTTAATGTTTAGATCCCAAACACATTTTATATTATTTTGTGTTTAGAAAGTAAAATGTCTATCATTTAAACACTTTAATGTTTAGATCCCAAACACATTTTATATTATTTTGTGTTTAGATGTTTGCTATACATTTAACTTTCTAAACAAATGTCCTCGATTTTCAAACACTGTTTTTGCAGTGATATGTACGAGAGGGTATCCAAAAGTTTTTGACATCACCCAGAAGAAAAAGAGCTATATTGATGAAATTTTGTCAGTGTAATCACTGGTCCTTATGTACATTATGGTCCAAAAATGGTCTCATTAGTAAGTTTATTTCTTTACAGGTGGCGCTAGATGGGCAGTAGGCGCATAACCTACAAGATGGAGAAAATTGAGGCATGCAGCATGATTCAGTTCCTGCATATGAAGGGTTAGGCCTGCAATACTCAGAAAATATATGATGAAATGAAAGCTATCTTTGGTGATGATTGCCCATCATATGGCACTGTTACTTTTTGAAAAAGGAATTTCCAAACTGGCCACATGTCCCTCACAGATAAGCCAAGAAGTGGACGTCCATCACTTACAGATGATGTGGCCACAGTGAAAAAACTCAAGAAAGTGGAGGATCTTATCATGAAAAGGTTATGCGCCTACTGCCCATCTAGCGCAACCTGTAAAGAAAGTAAACATAATAATGAGACCATTTTTGGACCATAATGTACATAAGGACCAGTGATTACACTGGCAAAATTTCATCAATATAGCTCTTTTCCTTCTGGATGATGTCAAAAACTTTTGGATACCCTCTCGTATAATGTATAATATTCATAATGATTGCAAATGTAAGTATAGTCATTGCAAATGTATGTATAGCATGGTATAGTCATACATTCTTTGCAAATGTATGTTATAGCATTGGTATAGTCATACATTCATACGTATTTATAGCATGCATGGTATAGTCATACATTCATTGCAAATGTATGTAGCATGGTATAGTCATTACATTCATTGCAAATGTAGTATTCGATAGGGTCTATAGTCATACATTCATTGCAAATGTATGTATTGTATACTATGGCATAGTCATACATTCATTGCAAATATATGTATAGCATGGTATAGTCATACCGGTACATTCATATCATACGTATAGCATGCATGGGATAGTCATACAGTCATAACAAATGTATGTATAGCATGGTATAGTCATACATTCATTGCAAATGTAGCCTATGTACGTATGGCATGGTATAGTCATAGGCCTACATTCATTGTAAATGTATGTATAGCATGGCATAGTCATACATTCATTGCAAATGTATGTATAGCATGGTATAGTCATACATTCATTGCAAATGTATGTATAGTACGGTATACAAATATTGACTGCTATGAGGGGCATGGTTAAAATTATAGGCCCAAGGTGATCTCAAAACCATGACTATGCCCCGAGGCGTATAAAAAGCAGTCAATATTTGTTTTATATACCAAATCTTAAGATTCTTGTCATCTGTTTGGTTAAAAGCATCGATTTTGGGAAGAGAAATTAATAGTTTCAATGCGAACGGCACACAGATTACAATCTGCGATTTTTGCGTAATTATAACGCGTGAAAACATTAACGCGTGCGTAATATCGTTTTACGCTGGGAAAAACGCGCAGTTTGATCGTGACGCACCACGACGCACGTGACCGGTCCATAGTTCATTTCCATGGACCGGTCCATAGTTCATTTTGCGGGCATAGTTAATTCAATGACTGCACTTTCAACCAATCAGATGACAGGAATCTATATATGAGGTATATAACATGGTATAGGCCTAGTCATACATTCATTGCAAATGTATTAGCATGATATAGTCACACATTCATTGCAAATGTATGTTTTTGTATAGCATATAGTCACACATTCATTGCAAATGTAAAATATACTAGTGTTCATGTATGATCGACCATATTCGTTATACTTATATTTTGCGTTTTTCCATCCCATGCACAGATTTTCAACTTATTCAAGAAAACATGGATCCTACCTCTCCATTTTATCCGTTGAGCCCCGGTCCGGGGGCTTTTAGTATCCCATCAGCGAGTGCCTTCCCTTGGGATTTCAACCACGTAACTGCAGGGCGTGACATAGTGCCTATGCCAACGAGGGTGTCACCAAATCAGGGGCAGGTTGCACCATATCCACTGCCTATACTAAGTGCTTGCTCGCCTCTTCCAGTGCGTAAGTATACAATAATGTCATAAAAATTGAAAAGACTAATTTGCGTATGACGTCCTGTCAACCAGACCAAAAATGCCGTACTGCGCAGGTCAGCAACCAATCACACCGCGCCGTTGCCCTGACGTCAGACGCAAACTAGTCTTTTTAAATCGGTCTTCGATTATAAACATTGGTCTCGATTTTAAAAAAATGGTCAAAAACTGTAAAATCGGCTGTTTTAGGTAAAAATCCTAAACATGGGTAGGGGTTTCGGAGTTCCATCGGCACACTCCCGATCCCGTCTAAATGCAAAACTCGAGTACACCCCGGTATTGTTCTTGATCAAGGCGACCAAGAAACGTAACAGAGGTCCAATCTTTTGGAACAATTTGGATGAAACTATTCAAAAACTTTTCAAAACTAAGCGTAGGCCTATATAACCTTTGCTTAGATCTATTTAAAGATAATTTTATGTAAATCATAATTGTCTTGTATGTACTTTATGTTTTGTATGTTGTATTTTCATAATGTCCACGGCCCCAAGGAAGAACAACTTTGTTGATTTGGGCCGCCGTGGTGAAATAAAGCTTCCTATCCTCCTCTATCCTCCTATATCCTATCCTATCCTATCCTGCCCTATCCTATCCTATCCTATCCTGCCCTATCCTATCCTATCCTATCCTGTCCTGTCCTGTCCTGTCCTGTCCTATCTTGTCTTATCTTATCCTATCCTATCCTTTCCTGTAATGCGTATTAAAATTTGCGAAGTTGCGATTCTTACTCCTTGGTCTTACGCCCGTCTATAACTGGATAAACAGACTTTTTATTCGACGTAAAATATTCGATGTAACATATCTACGTTATATAAGAAGAAAGAAAAGGAACGAATGAATGAATGAATGAATGAATGAATGAATGAATGAATGAGTGAATGAATGAATGAATGAATGAATGAATGAATGAATGAATGAATGAATGAATGAATGAATGAATGAATAAAATGAACGAAAGAAAGAAAGAAAGAACATCAAAACAAGTGTAGATTTTCTGTTGATAAGGTGTTTATTAGTTAATATGTTGGGGATTCCCCACTGCAATCCCACTTTTGTTACAAACATCCGTTGAGTTATAAATGGTTTCAATCATTGAAGAACTGACCACGAGCAAATTGAGATAAATCCATAATGGCACGATCAATATTATTTTTTTGATTTCTGTTTGCTAAAACGTATCAAATATAGTCTTGGTTTGTCGATGCGGGATAAACTTGCATGCAATTGGCCGTCTTTTACCCTTGTAAAAAAGTAGAGGATAATTTAAGTGATTGCTTATTTTGGCGCCTAATTAACCTGGTAAAATCATTTATGCTGGTTTCATATTTTCCTGCCGCTTGCCGCTTTGCCGCTCTGAAGATGATTAAAGCTGGTTTCATACTTTCTGCCGTTGGCCGCTGAGCGGCATGACGCTTCATCATGCCGCTTGTACTTTTCTGCAAGCGGAGCGGCACACCGCTGAGCGGCAGCGGCATGACTCTGAAAGCCACTCTTGCCGCTCAGCACCGCTCCAAAATCGTATTTTGTTCTCATACGTCAGAGCGGCACCGCTCCGAGTTGACTTGAATTCAACTCCCAGCGATGCTGCCGCCGCGGCAAAGCGGTGGAGTGATCGATATATCGGCTTGCCGCTGGTCACCGCTAGCGTTTTTGGCGAGATTGCGCAGTGAAGTAAAACCATCTTCATAGCGGCAAAGCGGCAAGCGGCAGGAAAGTATGAAACCAGCATTAGCTTCACTTCGCAGTCGCACCAGAAACGCTAGCGGTGACAAGCGGCAAGCCGATATATCGATTACTCCACCACTTTGCCCAATCGACAGCATCGCTGGGAGTTGAATTTAATACTGGTTTCATACTTTCCGCCGCTTGCCGCTGAGCGGTGTAACGCTTCATCATGCCACTTGCACTTGTCTGCAAGCGTAGCGGCACACCGCTGAGCGGCATGACTCATGAAAGCCATTGTTGCCGTTCAGGACCGCCAAAAAGTCGAATTTTGTTGTCAGCGGCACCGCTTGGGGAAAGCGGTGGAATGATCGATATATCGGCTTGCCGCTGGTCATCGCTAGCGTTTCTGGTGCGACTGCGCAGTGAAGCAAAATCCTCTTCAGAGCGGCAAAGCGGCAAGCGGCAGGAAAGTATGAAACCAGCATTAGTAAATTCGGAGCGGTGCCGCTCTGACGTATGAGAACAAAATACGATTTTTGAGCGGTGCTGAGCGGCAAGAGTGCATGACTTTCATAGTCACGCCGCTGCCGCTCAGCGGTGTGCCGCTCCGCTTGCAAGTGATAAAATGCACTGAATTATTTTACATGTAATTATAGTTTTAAGTAAACGGAATAACATATTTGCTTTACAAAACTAAGTGAATTTTACTCACTGCAATATTTCGTCCTTCACATCGGAGGACTTCATTAGATATGACTGACATGGTCATCAGATCCACTTTCCCGGGACACTGGTTTCCGGTGTTGCTTAAACTCATTCCCAGTCTTTAAAAGTGGGGGAAGGGGGGTAAGACCTTGAACAGAGAGGAGGGCACATACTTTCTAAGCCACGTATACGGCCCACTTTTAAAGACTGGAATTGAGTCTAATCAACACCGGAAATCAGTCTCCCGGGAAAGTGGATCAGATGACCATATCATTCATACCTAAAAGTCCTCCGATGTGAAGAACGAAATATTGTAGTGAGTAAAAATTCACTTGGTTTTGTCAAGCAAAAATGTCATTTCGTTTATTTAACCAACAAACCTGGTGAACTTATTCAACGATAGTTTTTAAGCATTTAAAATTTGACTATTTTTGTTTTGCAGCTACTGATCCCCTGTTATGGACCAAGGAAGACGTGGAATGCTGGCTGCGATGGTGCAGCGACGAGTTTTCCTTGAGTAATCTGGACCCAAAAGGTTTCAGTATGAATGGCAAAGCCTTATGTCTGCTTCCCAAAGATTCCTTCAGACTTCGAGCAACTGAATCCGGTGATGTGCTCTACGAGATTCTTCAAAAACTTATTTATTACAACAGTAAGTTACTATGGTGGGTGTGTGGGTGTGTGGTGATAGGCGAAGGGTGTGTGGTGGTAGGGAAGGGGTGTGTTAGGTGGGAGTGTATGGGTAGGAGAGCTGTGTTTTGTTGTATATATCGTCATAATCTGCTTATTTATAGGCCTAGTAGCAGCAGAATATTACTCATTGGTAAAACAGAATACAGTAAAACTACTTTGCTATGAAGTTTGTACAAAGAATCGCGCCGATCAAACGTATTATACATTAAAGGATGGGGTGTGGGTATATGGTGTAATGTGCCCCAGGGCTGTGTTCGCGTTTTTATGTGTGAGCAATAAATTGCCGAGCATGTATCTTTTTTTTAATCCTTCGACAGCCGCGGTGTTACTGTCTATGGTTTATTAACAAATAATATACGGTAATATAAAAGATGGCTGATTTTATGATATAAATTTTTAAACATCAACAAGGACAAAACAAAACGAACACAAACAACACATTGACACAGACAAAAGGACAAGTTGACCATGTTGTTTTCATCAGGTGCAGAATGAGAAAAAAAAAAGTTTAAAGAAAGAGGAAAATGCAAATAAAACCAGATTGGCAGGCAAAAAAACGTAAATTTCTTGAAATGTTTGCCCAATTTACCTTTACCTTCGGCAAGCCTATATTCTGTATTTAGTTTCATTCTCCCAAAGTTCAAAAAGCTTGGAAACTGGGAGAAGTCTTTTGAAATTTACATCTATGAATATAAAACTTCAAACATAATAACAAGAAAGTTGATTACAATTCTGTGCTCAGAGTCATAGACGTTAATCCCAAACATTTTTTGGTAGGTAGAAATTACAATATTATCACCAGTTTATGTATCTTTTCTTTACGTGTCTGCGTGATTTCCCCTAGTAAACATCTCAAAAAAAGTAACTAACCCCCCTTAAACGATGGCCATTATTCAAAGAGGGGCTATTGTATTACAAATATGTAAAATGCGTTGGAAGCAGAATTTAATTCTGCGCATTTTGACACCTCGTTTGATACGATAGCCCAGAAAACAATAAACACCGGTCAATTTAATGTAGTGAGGTCCAGATTTGAAAGTTGCACTTACATACAAATTTTAACAATACTAAAGCACTCAGATATCATTACACAGATTTCCTTTCATTACACCGAGTATAAAATCAATACAATTTACTGCAACTTTCAAATCTTGGGTTACATTTATTTAAATGCACGATGTGATGTCAATATTTAGTCAATTGCTACAAATGAGGTGTCAAATTGTGCAGAAATAAATTATGCTTCCAACGCATTTTACAAATTTCCAATACAATCACCCGGTTTTGAATAATGGTCATTATTTAAGGGGATCAGTTACTTTTTTTGAGATGTTTATATAAAGCCACACAATACTCCCGACAATATACTATACACAGTGGTAATGCGGCAAGTGGTAAATCTACATTGTTCTGAAAGTTTTGAAAAAAAAAAGATTTCGTCCGCTTCCGTCAGCAACATCTTGTTCAAAGTTATGTTATTAATGCATTTGTACATTTATCAATTCCCTTGATTGATATTAGGCCTAGATACAATGGATTTTTTTCAAAAATATGATGCGTTATGCACCATAGGCCGTGGATATTCAATGGTGTTCTATAGTTGTTGTTGTTGTAAGGTAAAGTAAAGTGTCTGTTACGAGCAGTCGATTTTACATTAAACACACGGTTGTTTGATGGCATGTAAAACTGAGTCATTTTAAAGAAAAGTTGAACAATGATGGCGATATTTATCTAAAATCTTGTTTGTATCTTTACAAGAGGGAGACACTTCTATGGTATTCTAATATATGACAAGGCAACTTTCAAAGAACCTTTTATCATGAAACGTAACTTATAATTCATATTATTTGGCTAATTTAAATTTAGAAAACATGTAAATAGCGCCCTCAATGTACAGTTTATAGCATTAAAACTAAAAGTACCACAACAAAAGCAGAAAAATATGAATAATTGGATATAGAAACGAAAATCTATGTTAAAAATTGCTGCAAAATATATGTTTTTACACAGTTTATTATTGTGATAGCTGTTGGTATTATTCAGGTCTGGAATTGAACATTATAATAATGTATTGTTAGAAAAAATTAATAAATGATCCAATCAAACAACCGTGAACGTTCCATACAACGGGTGGAGCGGACGAATTTTGATGACCAATTTCAGTCTTATCAGAGGAGTCTAGTGACATTTTAATTCGTTTTCTCGCAGACTATCTCAATCGACAGACGAACAATGACGGACCTCGGTACCACGGCTCAAATTCAGTCATTCAACCAACCAAACGGGTATCTCCCAACCCGACGACACATCCGTCGGCACCGCCGACGACAATTTTTCACCCAGCATACCACCACATGTATGCCAACGATGTCGGGAGCCGACAATCATTCAGCCAAGATGGTACAGGGATGACGGGGTCTAGTCACGACGGCAAAGACAGGAAGGCATATGTAGGTCATGGTGTTATTCCGACGACGACACTTCCTTTGAATTTAAAAACAACAGGTAGGCATTACACTATAGACCACAATGGCCTCATCCCAATGGCATAATCCAATAACTTCAATTAATCTATCAAAGTGCAAAATTTGACTTCAAGTTGCAGAGGATGAGTTTTTGTACCCATATTTTCTAAGGTCGTTCAATGAATGTACAAATATATTGGGGTTAAAGAACTGTGCCCTGATAGATGAACATGTTATGGATCTAGTATTATAACCATCGTATTTTTAGGATAAACCATAAAATTCTTATTTGAAGTTCGTGTTAGATGTTTTGTAACAACCTTGCAACCCTGCTGAGGCTACAAGAAAACTTATACAAGATAGTTTAGCCAGATTACAGAATCGGCTAAGAAGTATACTAATAATAGTTTCATATTATCTTAAGCCTTGCATTCAAAGTTCTTAACACCAGTGATTGACGGATGTGCGTTCACTTCAAAATGAAATAGCAATGGTTTATAGATATAGTTGAGCGACTCTGCCTCGCTGACCGGGTTCGAGCCCCGACCGTTCCCGACGTCATTATTTGTAGTTGGTTTCCAGTCCATACTAGCTGGAGCAGGTTAAGTTCTCCAGTTTCCCAATCTTGCTTCTAAAATTGCACTTTTTCGATGATTGTAAAGGTTTGAATTGAAGGTACATTGTACAGGCTAGGTATAGATAATGGCGCAAATAGCTATCATGGGTAACTGAAAGCGTCAACAAACAAACAAATATACACGTCACACCCAACAAACACACACACCAAAACAAACAAACAAACAATATAGATAGTTGCTTTCCACAGTAATTCATCCGAGTATTATTATTCTTTTCTTTATAGAATCCCAATCCCGTACACCTTGTAGTGACTCTGGCAACAGTTCGCCAGGAATGGTAGAAGAGGACCATCAACATCAACATCAACATCCCATGGCGGCGCATCCCTTGTCTCGTCACATGAAGGAAGCAAACATTTTCCAATCACGCAATGGACATAATAAATATAATAGTTGTGGTCAAGTCGACTCCAAATTCCGAAATGCCCCAAAACGACACAGGAGTGTGTCTGATTTGGAAGAAAGTGATCTTGCCGAGAGAGTACCAAAAAGGCTAAATAATAACTCTGTTGAAGACATAAGACTAGAGCCAAGTATGCATCATGTTCAGTATTTAATGCAGCAACGAATTGCTGCAATGCACGGAGGTAGTGTTAAAACCGCATCGGCTGAAACGCAACAAAGATTACCCGATAGAGACCTGTCTCAATTTATCTTCCATCATCAAACCCGTCAACCCGCTGATTTGCTTGTTCGCAGACACAATGAGAATCCCTTGCAAACTCGAATCACGCCTCAATACCCTGTTCCAAGCCCATTGCCGTTCTTAGATGCCGCGGGACGCTCTCACGGGTTGTATTTCGGTACTGATATCAACGGAGGCATGTATCATGAAGATGACGACGAGACGGTGGAAGATGAAATATTTGCCAGTGGAGAAAAGGCTTCAGGTAAGCTTCCTTTGCCATTATATTGTTATGTGATTTTTACTTTGTAGTTTTTGGTATCCATTCTGCTGAAGACCGGTAGCTTCATTGGCTTCGTTCAAAACATTCGTATTATCATTTTAATCCCTATTTCCGGACGTACTTGCTAGACAGAGCCAATGCTTTGATGCGCTCGTGAAACATGCCAACATAGTTCATTTAGTTAAATTCCAGATTGGTGATTATTTTGGTAACCGTATCAGGTTTTTCAATGATTATGAAATATTTGGGAAAAGGGGGTGACAAACTAACACTATGCCGGATTCTCCACCACTTGTTGTGAATGAAACCTACGAGTTTCTGCAATCAGTTATTGGTTAAAGAAATCATACCATAATAGCAGGCCGACGTATCTCAAAGTTGCAAGGGGAATGACTCGCTGACTACACTAAGAGAAATAGACAGATAACAAGATATAACTTCACTATATGCCTAATCTTTAATTCCGCATAATATAAACAAAATCTCACAACGTAAATTATGATTTCCCGTACGCTTGTGATGTTTCTCCTTCAGTAGCTGGCTGCCGACTACAAAGAATCGTAGGGAAGAATGCATGAGAGAAAGACCGCGGAGCGATATATCTAAATAATTGATAAATCGAAAGAAAATAGCGCCATAACATATATCAATCCCATGCACGTATATTTTGGTATAACTAGAGTTGGTAGGAAGAACCCCATCCTAAAACTTTGTAAAGGAAATCTTATTTATTCATGATATTCTCTTTATCAACATTCTCCAGACTGTCGACTTCTTTGGGAGTTCCTGAGTCAGCTTTTGAAGCAAGAGAAGTACTCACCCTACATAAAATGGGAGGATGAAGAAAAACGTGTATTCCGCATACAGGATCCAACAGCCATCGCTAACTTGTGGGAAGACAGAAAAACCGTACTAATATGACCTACGAAAAGCTGTCTAGAGCGCTGCGGTATTACTATAAGACGGGAATCATACAGAAGGAGCCGGGACAAAAACTCACATACAGGTGCGATATTCTGAAAAATGATCAGCTCGTAATCGGCGGGCTTTTTAACATCGCGGATTGATATCAATATGTTTTATATTGAGAATTGTCTTGTGACATCTCGCCAGAAGCATCACGAATTATTAATGCAAGTACTTTCTTTAACAAAATGTAGAGCAGACAGGTCAACTTTAGCACTCTTAATGTTGGTCTACTTTTCGGCGTAGTGGTAAAAGCCCAACATTTCCCGCCGATTACGAGCTGATCAAATTATAGTTCTATTTTAAAAGATATATATCACGGTTGTTTGATGGGATCATTTATTAGTTTTTCAAACAAAACATCATGTACAACCAAATGTGATATCATGCTAATTGTATACAGATGCTTTTGAGTCATTCTCAACTTTAATTTTCCCTCTTTTACAAAATTATTCACTTTTGTAGCATTTTTATAGCTTTTTCGGATATAAAATGTATCTATTAATGACAAAATTGGTGGAGCTGTTTAGTTACTGGAAATTACTCTTTTAAGCTTTTAATACAAACAACTCCTTTTATTGCTTGCTAAAATGTGTTTATAAAATTTCCTTGTTGCTTGTTTCACCTATTCCAGCTGTTTTAATGGCAATATTAATCACCTGCCCCTTGCAAATAAAGAAATATGATTTAGGATAAATAGCGCCATCTATAGTTTGCATTTAGTTAATAATGAAGCCAATTCTATATACATCAAACAACCGTGTGTAAGTAAGGGAAAAAATGCTCCCACATACCGGCTCTAATTGTAACACATAATAGAGGTTGTCTTTTTTATTGGCCTTGAGGGGGACTGGGGGAGGAAAGTTGCGAGATTGAAGAGGGTTAGTGGCCAAGCGGTTAAGACGTTGCGCTGTCGGCCGGGAGAATACGATCTGCGAGAGGTCGAGCCTTGGGCTTACCTTTAAGTGATAACTCTCTTTCTCATAAAATCAACCCAGAAAGTATCGAAACGATTATAGATAGTCAGATCGGGAACTGAAATATATATAGCAAAAACTTATAACGCGCAGCTTTCTCCTGTGTATTTTGATACCTCTTTTGTTGCTCTACGATATCATTTGGTCGAGTTATGGGCGCTTGAGTGGCTTCAAGTCGAATTTTGAAAGTTGCACTTAGCTCCTATTCAAGCCAAATGCGTTGTACTGTGACCAATAAATGACCATTGCTTTTGTCCGCCAAATTCAAATGAGTATGTGTGTCGCGTGTTGGATAAATTGAAACTTTCAAAATGCATATCAAGCATGAGTTGACTTTATTAATTACGGTGGTCGACTGGTTGTTGTAATTCAGTTCAAATGATACATATACAAATGATATATATCGCCCTGCACCAAATGTTAAAAAAACCCAGTTACATCGCACTTTTATTCTTCATCAACATATTCAATGTTGGATGTAAACATTGATTATATTTAAGGAAAATTTTAACTCGTTTGTGCGGTATTAAGACATGGGCAGTACTCGTGAGATGAGGATGCAGTACCGTATTTGCGCATATTGTATTTTGTACCACTTGAAATATTATAATGAATCAAAATGACTGGTCTAGTACATTTCTTGCTGTAATTTAATATATGGCTTAAATTTTATTCTCTCAGGTTCCTACAAGACCCAAAGGAAATCTCCAATATTCAGCGCAACTCCAAAAATAAATCTAAAGCATCTAACGACTCACCACGTGCAGAGCCGACGGTAAATACGGAAGACCAACAATCTAACAGTCCTCAATCGACCACAGAGGATCCATCAAGTACCAGCAAAGAAGACTATAGGCATGACCACTCAACAAATACAGTTACCAATGGAGTCAATGGAATGTTGAGAACCGACATCGACTCTGTCTCTTCTTACTCAGGTTCGGATGGTACGCAAGAAAAGATCATGGAATCCCAGCAATTCCAGACTCCGTCACAGACATGTACGCGTCAAGAGACTGATATTTGCAATCAGACACTTAGTAGGTCGGTTCTAGTGGTGCAATCTGATGAAGAGATTGAAGAATTGAAAGTACCAAACTTGTCAAATGATCACGCGGTCGTTGTTAAACAGGAGGAATGTCTTTGGTGTTAAAGGGCCAAAACAGGAACTCTCAAATGGCGCGCAATTATCACAATGCGTCCATGTCACGGTGTCGTGTGATTGTAATAATTGAAAATGTGGTAATACGACAATGACCATAATGAAGCGTAGAAGCGTGGCCACTGTAGGACACCATTCCTACCACGTCCACGATCATGGTCGTATCACCAACTTTCGTAACGTTCCGGCGTAAACGCTTTTACCTCGCGCTGCACAGCATCGTGTATACTATTTTATTTCGAGCTAGTCATCATCAGGTTACGGCAGCGGTTGCAGTCAATGTATTGGTAATGTAGTGAGCTGTTTCACCAGACCGGGCCCGGGGCCGAGATATTTAAATTGGAGGAATGAGTAACTGCTTCATAATGTCGATGTTTGAGCTGTGAACTGACTTTGAAGACAAGGACAACAAAATACAATGCCGTGTCAAAAGTGAGAATAGAAGATGAGGCTGAAATGGTTAACCCCCTGAGCACTATCTGTCGATCTAATATTGCCTCTGATTGGTCGATTACGTGACATCTTCATTTTAATCACCAATCAGTATGGAGCTTTGCAAATAATTCACCCAATTTTTTTTGCGTGGTGAAATTATTCTAACAATGTTGCTGATTGGTCCAATTGATAATGACAACTTCTTTTTGACCAATAGGCAGGTAGCTCTGATGGGGTTAAGTTAAATGGCGACAGCTAGTTGGAAACTGAACGAGTATGTGCTTTATTGCAGTGCAAAGTACTCAAAGATGAAGTCATTTAAAAGAGCTGACGTGTTTATTGCTGTACAAACAAGACAGGAATGGCTGAATGGATGGATTGTTCCTCGAAGACACTGAAATAAGAGCCATATTGCAATGCCAGATCCAAAACAATAATTATTGGAATGTTTTCGTGGGATTATTTTGTATCTTGTTTGGTGGAGTAATGTTCAAATCGTTTCAAACATTTGCGGTAATTGTATTGTTTCTTGTGTTTTTAAAAGTATAATCTTTACTCAGATATTTTACAAATTGTATGCGTATAACCAGAGAAGATATTTTACCCTTCCCAGAATCCTTTGCAACATGACACATCACCTCATTTCATCAAATGATACTCCCATTAGTTTGTACAAGTTCCCTTTGTTTTCATGTTGAGAATAGACTATCTAAACATCGGTCGATAGTCAAGAAATAAACATATTTTGTAAGATCTGGATGTGCTGTTCATTGAGGTGCATTTTGTCATTATTGAACCATATTGCACTGTATAGATAGCAAATCAGTACTGGAAATTAAAATGGGAGAAATGCATTATGGGAAGTGTAAGATACCTTCTCTGGCGTATGATATTACATAGTAAGTGTACGTATTGTGTAACATATTGAATTTCGTCCTGCCAATTAGACAGTCCGTCTGTACCCAGTAAAAAGTGCCTCGAGTCATGATACTCATGAGTTTATTCTGTCTTTCGGAGTAGAGCATCCTATGTCAACTATAATGTCGTTTATTCTATAGAAAATACATGTCAAATCGTCGGGTGCATTACATAGTGACGGATCTGCACTTTACGGTAAAATCCATAATGACGGATGTTCAGATCTCAAAATAATTGCGCAAGACATAGTGACGGATAACTTTGGCAATCTATTACATATGTGAGATGTACGATTTTACTACATTTTAATGTTTTGAAAATATCTTTCAAGGGTCCACTTGTAATAGACACATGAATTGCTGAACATTAATGGCAAGTTTATAATCTATGTCCAATACAATTTACCTACTCAACGTTTTCCCGATACCCATTTTTTGATAAATTTGCGATCAACATCCGTCACTATGTAATGCACCCGACGAAATACTTCGTCGCATATGCGACGTTGTCATCAGTGTTACAGCAGTGGTATTGCGCAATGCATTATTATATCAGTACAACAGCGAATTTTTACCATCCAGCCCGATCCACGGCCGGGACAAGTTCTTCTATTGCTGTTATCACTATGATCAGGGAGTTTGAAAACCGTAACTTTGTACGTTTATTATTTCTTATATTACAAGCTAAAAGTTCAACTACAATAACAAACATAATAGGCTGAAGTCTGAAAAGGAACAACCTTGTAGTATACCTTTTATAATCTATTCCCTATTCGTGAAAACAATTATTATACATTTCATGTGGCTTGTAAAATTTTGTCAGAAATTCATTATGTTTCACTACCTGGAGAGAATTGATCAAACATTGATATCCCTCCTGAGGTTCGTATCTGTCAATGAGTTGACCAGATCACAAGGATGTCATTATAGCTATAGAGGCAGTATATAACACAAATGGGTCAATGAGTTACATAACAATGACCTTGTGTGATATTTGGTTCCCAGGAAGTGAGTTTTGCCTGAGGTCATTTGTGGTTAAATGTTGATCCCTCTCTACAGTTATTACCGTCGATTTGGTTGAAAAAGGAGGTGAGACATGATCAAATCTCTCCAGGTAACAAAACGTAATGTTGATTTGTTTTTAAAGCTCCGAGAGTAAAATTATATTTGAGACTGTCGAAAAGCTTTTTCAGTAAGACGATAGCAATTCCGGGAGAATCAGTTTCCAAACCTAGTCCCATCAGGGTTCAAGTGTGTGTCCACCTGGACCGACTGGTTAACCCCCTGTGCACTACCTGCCGATCTAACATTGCCTCTGATTGGTCAATTACATGATATCTTTACTCAAATCACCAATCAGAATGGAGCTTTGCAAATATTCTAACAATGTTGCTGATTGGTCCAATTGAAAATGAAAACTTCTTTTTGGCCAATCGGCAGGTAGTTCTCATGGGGTTAAATAAACACACAAAGAGACCATGATATTTGGTGGTGCAGGTAAATTATATTGTACAGAAATCTATGATTCCAGTGGATTGGGGAACATTTATAACAGTTTTAGGAGTCGGTCACCGTATTTTTTGTGAGACCTGACACCAAATTGCATTCTGAATACAAGGAATGTCCTGATGATAGACTAATCATTTTGATTTTTTGAAAATCGCGATATAATACAAAAACACCTAAAAATTGTAGGTCTTTTTGGCATGCAGGTAAATAGCACTTGAGCAGTGGCGGCGCCACGTGGGGATATGCCCCTCCAGTCAGAACTCTTGCCCCCCCTGTTGCCCCCAGTAAAAACCCAAATTACGAATATTTCCACTTTTTGCGGCAATTTTGGGCAAAATTTGTTGATTTTGCCCTCCCCCCCTGAAATTCACTTTGCCCCCTCAATATCCCCCCGAGCCGCCCACATGTCAGATGAAACGAATTTCATTTGTTATTTACCTCCCTGCTTTATGGGGAAAATGTATATGTGACGTGTCATGTCAAAAGGAGACACTTTTGGGCAGGTTATCAATTTTGAGATTTTTACATATCTGAAATATAGAGATATTTTGCTCCAAAACGCCGTTTTCCCCAATGAAACCGGACATTCCTAAGCGAAGATATTGAGTTCGTAAGTTATGCATGGTATTATAAAATTGGAAATTGAGATATCGGCCTTTAAAAATAATTATTGACAATGTTGAGAGTAGGAATTACCTTGAAAAATGTCTCAAAAATACAAGATGCCAGTTATATTCTGGTCTGAAACTATCAGACAATATTTTTACCATTTATAACATCACAAATTTGCAACAAACCCAAATTGTGAAAAAATCGCCCGGCAGATTTTTGGCTATTTCTCCATTTACGATCCTGCCCAAAAGTGTCTCCTTTTGACATGACACGTCACATATATCTTCAATACGAAAGGTCAACTTTTTCATATGATGGACGACTTTTCATCCCAGCTACATACACGTTAAATACACATCATTAGATTTATAAAGTTTACCTCGAGGACTTTTAAATGAGTCAAAAATATCAATTTTTAATAATTTGTGATAATTGTTTGATATCAGAAGGACATTCCTCGTTTTCAAAATGCTATTTGGTGTGCCTGATGTGCTCCCAGGTCCCACAAAAGATACGTGAAAACGTCGCTATTCCTGGGCGTCCGGACATTCCTTTATAATGCAGTTGCTCGCAATCAATTTATTATTTCTGATGAGTGATTACTTTCCAGGCTTCTTTAGGTAATTTGGTTAGTCTTAAAGTATTGTCTTCATTATTATTATTTTGATCTTGTATTATGATAATCGAACTAGCAAGTCAATTACATGAACAGGCAGCGGTTTAAATCAAGCATATTCTTTAAATGAGCGGTGCGTGTAAATACGTGGTGTCCCACAGGGTTCCAACTTTGGCCCAATGAATTGTTTTCTCTGCCGTGGTGAATGACTCTCCCTTTGTTGGAAGTATGTGTGTGGACTCAAGTTGACTATTATGCCTCAGTGTGTCAAGTCTAAACGTAAATCTTAAAGCAATATTATAACATTATCATACAAAATAGATTAGCAATTCTTTGACATAAAATGTTAGCTTTTACTGTCAGATATATCCCCTTTCATTTTTGAGCCGAACAACTACGGCAAAGCAAAGAAAATTGGAATTTACTACCAGCGCGTATGTCGCCAATACGTACCACTCCTTCGGTCATGTTATGGTACGACCCTTTGTTGTGTAGATCACCGCCCCATACGCCGTGTAGGCCTACGTACTGTGTGTTATGAACATCGTGTATGCGTTCGACTAATAATTCCATCGTAATAATAAGACGCCGGTTCCGGCGCTTTATTCAAAATCTCGGATTTTGACAAAACTACAGCACCTAGAGTCTTGATTTTTGCAGGGTATATTGGTTTAATAAAGTACAATATAATCGTGTAAAAAAATGAATTTTAAAAAATCAGTGAGGGCGTCCTCAACAGCAAATGTTATAATATGGCTTTAACTACACATTTATCACCAACTTGGGTATTGATCCAATAAGAATGATTCACAAGTCACATCATCATGTGCCCTGGGATATACATAATAATATTTGCCTTGAACACTGTTGAAGAACAAACCTCGTCGCTGGGGTGGGGCACATCATAAAGTTTTGGTGGGTATGCTCCCCCAGAATTTTGAGGTGGTGGGTCTTTGGGAGCTGACGGCGTACCGGTAAAAGGGGGTCTTTGGGAGCTGCGAACAAATAAAAGGGGTCTTTAGGAGCTACAAACAGTCAGCATCTTGATCCGAGACCGAACAAGTTTGTTTTGGTTAGTGGGTCAAGGTCACCTGAGGTCATCCAGGGGTCTTCTGAGGTCAAATTAGTAAACACTGTTTTTCTCGGAGATTAGGGGTCACATCACACATTCCTCAAACTTGGTGGGTGGGAGCATCTTGACCCGAGACAGTACAAGTTTGTATTGGTTAGTGGGTCAATGTCACCCGAGGTCATTCAGGGGTCATCTGAGGTGAAACTTGGTGAGTACAGTCAACATTAGGGTAACATTTTTGGAAGGTCATGTCGGGGTCACCAGGGGTCATCTGAAGTCAAATTAGTAAAACCAAGGTATGGCCATGAAACTTAGCATGTATGTACGTCATCCACCAGTGGAGCTCCTGCGCCCCTCCGCAGAACTTCCGGTAGTGGATGTTCTGCGCTCGGGGGCGCAGAGAATCCACTGTCGGAGTTGCTGCGCTCGGAAGCAAAATAATAGATTTTCGTATTATAATAACAGTGGATCATTTCTGCGCTCGGGCGCAGAACATCCACTATCGGAGTTGATGCGCCCGGGCGCAGTCCCTTATATGTAACGGTGGATCATTTCTGCGCTCGGGCGCAGAACATCCACTGTCGGAGTTCATGCGCCCGGGCGCAGTCCCTTATATGTAACGGTGGATCATTGCTGCGCTCGGGCGCAGAGAATCCACTGTCGGAGTTGCTGCGCTCGGAAGTAAAATAATAGATTTTCGTATTATAATAACGGTGGATCATTTCTGCGCTCGGGCGCAGAACATCCACTGTCGGAGTTGATGCGCCCGGGCGCAGTCCCTTATATGTAACGGTGGATCATTTCTGCGCTCGGAGGGAGCAGAACATCCACTGTCGGAGTAACTGCGCTCGAAAGTAAAATAATAGATTTTCTTATTAGGCATATATTAATAAATATGCGTATAATAACTAGTATTAGGCCTATTATAATAACTATAACTCCAAATTGACAGCAAAATAATGCATTTTCTTATTGAAATTACGGCGGATCATTGCTGCGCTCGGGCGCAGAAAATCCACTGTCGGAGGGCGCAGAACATCCACTGTCGGAGTAACTGCGCTCGAAAGTAAAATAATAGATTTTCTCATTAGGCATATATTAATAAATATGCGTATAATAACTAGTATTAGGCCTATTATAATAACTATAACTCCAAATTGACAGCAAAATAATGCATTTTCTTATTGAAATTACGGCGGATCATTGCTGCGCTCGGGCGCAGAAAATCCACTGTCGGAGCTTCTGCGCTCGGAAGTCAAATAAATTGTTTTCTTATTTTATTAATAAAATACAATATGCATGCGTATAATAACTAATATTTTCTTATTATATTAATAAAAATAATCAAAATAATAGATTTTCTTATTATAATAACGGTGGATCATTGCTGCGCTCGGGCGCAGAACATCCACTGTCGGAGTTGATGCGCCCGGGCGCAGTCCCTTATATGTAACGGTGGATCATTGCTGCGCTCGGGCGCAGAACATCCACTGTTGCAGTAACTGCGCTCGGAAGTAAAAAAAAAAAAAGAGTCTAGAGTCTAATATTTTAGTTTTGCTTTGGGTTTTTTTTTTCTCATTTTACATTTATTTTCTGTTTTCTTTCATCTATATACATTCTTTTCTTCTTTTGTCTTTTTTTTCTTTCCTTTTTTTGCCGTTCACGTTTCCTTGTCGGTACTTTTCATGTAACCGCAAATGCTATTTCAGATAATTCCTATTCAAATATAATTCTGATTGACACATGACCATTTGCAATTCGGCCTTTGTTAGTCAACAGATAAGTAGGTGTAATCCATTGGATTCCCAAACAAGCGGAGGGGGTCCAAAAATTAGCATAAGCGAAGATCAATGTCAATTTTAAATCCACGGCAGAGGATAATTGTTCGCCGTCATTTTGTGGTTAGAGATTAAAGGAACCGATAAACGTGGTTTCATGTCGCCGGCATCTAGGCTACACCAAGGCCTACGATATATAGACGAATCAAGGAAATCACAAACGCTATTTTCTTATTATGTTAATAAAATATAATATGCATGCGTATAATAACTTAACTCCGAGAAGTTGATTGCTATTAGTATATTTATTTTATTTATTCATTGGAATATACACTTTTGTATCAGTGGCACACGCCTAACCAGCGGTGCGTTCAAAAACAACAAATATACATTATATATAAACAAAATTATAACACAATTGAATATAGTCCTACATACAAAATTATGGCTTTAGTACAAAAATTAAGGGGGTACTACACCCCTCGATAAATTTGTGTCTATTTTTGCATTTTTCTCAAAAACTAATAACACACTGGTAACAAAATTAATGTATATTACAGGGGCAAGGAATCCAATTACTACACCGCTTGTCTTGAGTCATTGAAATTTCAGTGTAATAATTGGATTCCTTGCCCCAATAATATACATAACAGTGTGTTATTATTTTTTGAGAAAAATGCAAAAATAGTCAAAAATTTACCACAGGGGTGTAGTACCCCCTTAAAGGAAAAGAAATTGCCTGTCTGAACCCAAGTTGACTTGCAATGGGTACTCCTTAGACAATTGTCTCCTTAGCAGGAAGAAACTGGTGGATCATTTCTGCGCTCGGGCGCAGAACATCCACTGTCGGAGTTGATGCGCCCGGGCGCAGTCCCTTATATGTAACGGTGGATCATTGCTGCGCTCGGGCGCAGAAAATCCACTGTCGGAGCTTCTGCGCTCGGAAGTCAAATAAATTATTTTCTTATTTTATTAATAAAATATAATTATGCATGCGTATAATAACTGACAGCAAAATAATAGATTTTCTTATTATAATAACGGTGGATCATTGCTGCGCTCGGGCGCAGAACATCCACTGGTGTTTTTTGGAGTAACTGCGCTCGGAAGTAAAAAAAAAAAGTCTAGAGTCTAATATAATATAATATGTTTTTTTGTTTTGTTTTAGGTTTTTTTTCTCATTTTACATTTATTTTCTGTTTTCTTTCATCTTCATTCTTTTCTTCTTTTGTCTTTTTTTTTTTTTCTTTCCTTTTTTTTCCGTTCACGTTTCCTTGTCGGTACTTTTCATGTAACCGCAAATGCTTTCTCAGATAATTCCTATTCAAATATAATTCTGATTGACATATGACCACTTGCAATTCGGCCTTTGTTAGTCAACAGATAAGTAGGTGTAATCCATTGGATTCCCAAACAAGCGGAGGGGTCCAAAAATTAGCATAAGCGAAGATCAATGTCAATTTTAAATCCACGGCAGAGGATAATTATGCGCCGTCATTTTGTGGTTAGAGATTAAAGGAACCGATAAACGTGGTTTCATGTCGCCGGCATCTCTAGGCTACACCAAGGCCTACGATATATAGACGAATAAGGAAATCATAAACGCTATTTTCTTATTATGTTAATAAAATATAATATGCATGCGTATAATAACTAAACTCCGAGAAGTGTATTGCTATTAGTATAACCGAATTGACAGCAAAATAATAGATTTTCTTTTTATAATAACGGTGGATCATTGCTGCGCTCGGGCGCAGAACATCCACTGTCGGAGTTGATGCGCTCGGAAGCAAAATAATAGATTTTCTTATTATAATAACGGTGGATCATTGCTGCGCTCGGGCGCAGAACATCCACTGTTGGAGTAACTGCGCTCGGAAGTAAAAATAAATAATATATACGCATGCCTATATATTATTTTGTTTTATTATAATCTGAGCTTCCAAACGCAGCAACTCCGACAGTGGATGTTCTGCACCCGAGCGCAGCAATGATCCACCGAATTTAGTTACTGCGCCCAGGCGCAGCAACTCCGGCAGTGGATTCTCTGCGCTCGAGCGCAAAAATAACTGATTTTATAAAACACTGATATTATAATATTAAGAAAATATGTAATTTTGTTTCCGAGCGCAGTTATTTTGGTTATTTCCAAAAAAAAATAAAAAAAATGGCCGACCCTACTTGAAAGGTCCGTCCGCCCGTAGAACATGGTTTCTTTTTTCGTCGCGGCCTTATCGGTTCCTTTTATCTATTAACCACAAAATGACACCTACTTATCTGGTGACTAACAAAGGCCGAATTGCAAGTGGTCATGTGTCAATCAGAATTATATTTGAATAGGAATTATTTGCGGTTACATGAGAAGTACCGACAAGGAAACGTGAACGAAAAAAAAGATGAAGAAAAAAGAATGAAGAAGAAAGACAACAGTAAAGAAATGAAACTTGTAAGACCTATAGACCTAATAGTAATAAACTTCTCCGTAGCGCTAATATAATAAGTTTTATTATAATCTGAGCTTGCGAGCGCATTATATAGACCTAAAATAATAGTAAATATCAATAAACTTCTCGGAGTTATAGTTATTATTATACGCATGCATAGGCCTAATAGAAAAAAACTTCTCCGTAGAGCTATTACAATAAAAAAAATATTATTAATATAATAAGAAAATAATGTATTTTGCTTCCGACAGTGGATTCTCTGCGCTCGAACGCAGAAATGATCCACCGTTATTTTAATAAGAAAATCCATTATTTTGCTTCCGAGCGCAGTTACTCCAACAGTGGATGTTCTGCGCCCGCGCGCAGCAATGATCCACCGTTAAATATAAGGGACTGCGCCCGGGCGCATCAACTCCGACAGTGGATGTTCTGCGCCCGAGCGCAGCAATGATCCACCGTTATTATAATAAGAAAATCTATTATTTTGATTATTTTTATTAATATAATAAGAAAATATTAGTTATTATACGCATGCATATTGTATTTTATTAATAAAATAAGAAAATAATTTATTTGACTTCCGAGCGCAGAAGCTCCGACAGTGGATTTTCTGCGCCCGAGCGCAGCAATGATCCGCCGTAATTTCAATAAGAAAATGCATTATTTTGCTGTCAATTTGGAGTTATAGTTATTATACACATGCCTCTTATAAAGGCCTAATACTAGTTATTATACGCATGCATATTTATTAATATAGGCCTGATAAGAAAATGTATTATTTTGCTTCCGAGCGCATCAACTCCGACAGTGGATTCTCTGCGCCCCGAGCGCAGCAATGATCCACCGTTATTATAATAAGAAAATCTATTATTTTGCTGTCAATTCGGTTATACTAATAGCAATAAACTTCTCGGAGTTATACGCATGCATAATTATATTGTATTAATAAAATAAGAAAATAATTTATTTGACTTCCGAGCGCAATGATCCGCCGTAATTTCAATAAGAAAATGTATTATTTTGCTTTCAATTTGGAGTTATAATAGGCCTAATACTAGTTATTATACGCATGTATATTTATTAATATAGGCCTAATAAGAAAATGTATTATTTTGCGCCCGGGCGCATGAACTCCGACAGTGGATGTTCTGCGCCCGAGCGCAGAAATGATCCACCGTTATTATAATACGAAAATCTATTATTTTACTTCCGAGCGCAGCAACTCCGACAGTGGATTCTCTGCGCCCGAGCGCAGCAATGATCCACCGTTACATAAAAGGGACTGCGCCCGGGCGCATGAACTCCGACAGTGGATGTTCTGCGCCCGCGCGCAGAAATGATCCACCGTTATTATAATACGAAAATCTATTATTTTACTTCTTTCCGAGCGCAGTAACTCCGACAGTGGATTTTCTGCGCCCGAGCGCAGCAATGATCCGCCGTAATTTCAATAAGAAAATGTATTATTTTGCTTTCAATTTGGAGTTATAATAGGCCTAATACTAGTTATTATACGCATGTATATTTATTAATATAGGCCTAATAAGAAAATGTATTATTTTGCGCCCGGGCGCATGAACTCCGACAGTGGATGTTCTGCGCCCGAGCGCAGAAATGATCCACCGTTATTATAATACGAAAATCTATTATTTTACTTCCGAGCGCAGCAACTCCGACAGTGGATTCTCTGCGCCCGAGCGCAGCAATGATCCACCGTTATTATAATACGAAAATCTATTATTTTACTTCTTTCCGAGCGCAGTAACTCCGACAGTGGATGTTCTGCGCCCGAGCGCAGCAATGATCCACCGTTACATATAAGGGACTGCGCCCGGGCGCATCAACTCCGATAGTGGATGTTCTGCGCCCCCGAGCGCAGAACATCCACTACCGGAAGTTCTGCGGAGGGGCGCAGGAGCTCCACTGGTGGATGACGTACATAACTCAACTTAGTGGGAACAGTCACCATAAGCCGGGTAATCGCGACAGCCGAGAACCGCCAAATACGGGTGACCGCCTAGTGGATATAATTGAGCTCAGTGCATTGTTATTAATTGATTAATATTAATTATTTAATTAAGATAATCGCAAACCACCGTGGAGTCTTTGCATTTGTGTTAAGATTTTATTTGGCGTATACAATTTAAAAAGAAAAACATGATCTATATATTATCTTGACGAGTGGCCTTTTGCGAACTCATACGTCATACACTTGTATAGTGCATGTTATATTAAAGGTAGTAGGCCCTATAAATTGTATGTATACTCAGTGGACGGTGTACTTGCCAACTTTTGACGCTAGTTGTTATGTCCACTTCTCATTTCGTCATTTGAGTGCAAGAAGATGATTGGTATGTTGTATCTACTTCCCATTCCAGAAAAATACAGCGCTAATTTTTTGGGATTAAAAAATATTACCAAGTTCTGCCAAATAAAACATAGCTCAATCCTAATCATTCATTCAGTACTAACTGGAGATAAAAGAAAAGATCACTATTTTACTAAATTTCTTGAAAAAAGAGCCAAAACATGCATGTTTTCTGACAATCGATTCACAAAAATCAAAACTATAGGAACAAGTCTAAGCATTCAAAATCTTGAGTATATGCTGCAATTTTACTCTAATTTTCACTTTTATGCGTTACTTTAATAGAATGATTGGTTATTTGAATGAAACATGCCTTTTCCAAAAATAACAATGCATAAATTGAAATTAGACTTCGTATAAATCTTTTAGACTTGATTGTCACAGCATGTGAAGAACACCCTAAAAATGCACGTTTTTGACACTTAAGGGGGTACTACACCAGTACACCCCTGTGGTAAATTTGTGACTATTTTTGCATTTTTCTCAAAAAAATAATAACACACTGGTAACAAAAGTTATGTATATTATTGGGCAGGGTATCCAATTACTACACTGAAATTTCAGTGACTCAAGACAAGCGGTTCAGTATATATGATAGGAAATGAGGTACATCCTAGCGGTACCTTATTTCTTGTCATAAATAACGAACCGCTTGTCTTGGGTCACTGAAATTCCAGTGTAGTAATTGGATTCCTTGCCCCTATAATATACATAACTTTTGTTACCACTGTGTTATTAGTTTTGAGAAAAATGCAAAAATAGACACAAATTTATCGAGGGTGTAAATACCCCTTAATTCATAAATTTGGCAAAATAGTGAAATCTATTATAAACCTTTATTGCCAGTTAGAACTAAATGAATAATTAGGATTGAGCTGTGTTTCATTTGGCAGATGATAACAAAAATTAGTGTATTGTATATCAAAATTATTTACACGATAGTCCACCCAGACACACACTCTAATTAATTTCGCACTATTCATATTTCTGAATAGAATCCCTACTCATTAATCCATACCATCGGAATAGGCTCCTGTCAAATTTGACAAGTTTCTGTCCAAAAATGAGTAGATCGTTAAAGAGTGCATGTGACTCAGTGAGTAAACGTTAGACAATTTCAACAAAAGACAATACCCTTCCTTTAAATTGGCGGTTTTATTAACTCTACCCAAATGTTCATGATTTCAAATAATCTAAATTGTATCCCGGGAATTGTATGTTGACGATTGGGTCTCGAAAATATGTCAATGTTGTATGTTGCACTGAACATGCTTGCCTTTGTGTTGTGTTTTATTCTTTTTAACATTTCTGATATGATAATGTTGAATGAAGATTAATAAAATGATTTTAAAATGATTATTGTTTTTAATCTGCACTTCTTTCTCATAAGTTGTTTTTCTTGTGTGTGCGTATACGAAGGGTGGGTGGTGGGTGTGGGTGGGTGCCTATAGGTGTGGGTGTTTGTATGTTTCATCTGCAAGCATAATCCTCTAAATGAGTGTGTTTTGTTTTGTTTTTGACGAAAGAGGCAAAAGGAAGACATCCTCCACAAAAAACAAACAAAAAAACAAACAAACAAAAACAAACAAACAAACAAAAAACATTACAATAGATTGGTCCTAATAATATACTGCTCCAAGAAAGTATCCTTACACTTGGAAAAATAATCGCACTTTCAAAACTGAACCATATTGGGGTAAATTTGTTTTTGTGATAAATGCACTATCTAATCCTGCACATTATGCCACCACATTGAATTCAATGTGACCTCCAGAAGTAAAGTTACAAGCAATTGAATAGACGAAGGTCCTGTTTTAAAAGTGACAAATGGCCTATACAAGGCACAAAAAGATTCCAACAAGCGCAACAAAGAGACTATACAGTCTCTTCAATGAAACTTTATTTAAAGCAGTTTTTATTTATGTTTTGACTTCTTTGTACTTTTGCATTTTATTTGTCAGCTCTTTTGTTTCAGTTTCCTTTTCTTCCTTTTGTTTTAAATTAAAGGCACACACAAATTAGCCATTTACCACTCTCAAACCAAATGTCTATAGTCCGTGGAGTTTTGAATAGGCCAGTGTGTCACTTTTAAAACTGGACCTTCGTCTAATCAAATACTTGTAACTTTGCTTCTTGAAGTCACATTGGATTCAATGGGGTGATAGTGCATCTATTAAAAAAACAAATTTACCCCAATAAGGTTCAATTTTGAAATTGTGATTATTTTTCCAAGTGTAAGGATACTTTCTTGGAGCAGTATAGTATCAGTATAGTTGCTTAAGGGGGTACTACACCCCTGTGGTAAATTTGTGACTATTTTTGCATTTTCTCAAAAATTAATAACACACTGGTAACAAAAGTTATGTATATTATTGGGGCAAGGAATGCAATTACTACACTGAAATTTCAGTGAACCAAGACAAGCGGTTCAGTAAATATGATAGGAAATGAGGTACATCCTAGCGGGACCTCATTTTCTATCACAAGTATCGAACCGCTTGTCTTGGGTCACTGAAATTCAAGTGTAGTAATTGGATTCCTTGCCCCTATAATATACATAACTTTTGTTACCAGGATGTTATTAGTTTTTGAGAAAAATGCAAAAATAGTCACAAATTTATTGAGGGGTGTAGTACCCCCTTAAACTCTTAATATTGTTTTTGTATAGGGTGTCTGCCTTTCGTCTCTTTCGGCATATGCTTGCAGATGGAATTCTACGGTATATAATCAAGTCCATTTATAACTTATGATATTGCCGCTGCAGCTGTCGCAACGGCAAAACGACGATCTAATTATTCCAGCCCTTTCTAGTCATCAATAGAAAACAAACATATTTATCCAGAATGTTACACTAAAGCTCCCAAGTAAAACACGTTATTTTCGTTCATCAATATCAATTTATCTAGCGGAGGCGCCAGGTGTTTTTTAGGGGGGGGGGGGAACTTCGGGGGGGGGCAAAATAAACAAATTTTGCGTAAAATTGCCGCAAAATGCAAAAAGTTTCGTAATGTTAGGTTTCTAGTGGGGAGGGGGCAATACTGATATGTAAAATACAATACAAATAGCATATGTGCCATTTCCAGAAGGCTCAGAGGAGTCAGAGCACTTACAAAATAAAAACTAAATTTGATGGCGCATCTTCTAAAAATAATACAAAGTGCAATACAAATACAAATAAGTTTTTTAAAAGAGCTTTTTTGAACATATTTGTATGAAGATACAGACAGCTTACTCCACCTTTTTTTATGCAGAAACTGCTTTTATTAAACTTAAAAGTTCTATCACCAGCTAATACTCCAGTGATGGGTACTGTCAACAGTGGTGATGGGATAGTCAAGACGAAGATAATCATTGCAATTCAAGGTCGGATACAAATGAGATATCAAACTGTGCGGAAACAATTTATATGTAACATACTTTTAGTAGGTTTTGATTTAAGGCCACATCTGTGACTTATGGAATAAAATCAAACTGGATACTTTCTTTTTGGGAAGATCAAATAGATGGAAAATATGTGATGTGATCAAGCAAAATCAGTCTGAAGTCAGTCATATACAATTTTCAGTTTCTTATTGGATTGTAACAGGCATTTGCGAAGCTACATTAGGGACCGTGCACAAACACTTGTAAAGGGGGGGGGCTGATGCAAAAAAGTGGAGGGGCTGAAAATGTTTATCCTTCTGAAGGGGGGGCTTTAAAAATGTCACCTTAATTTTTCTCGTAGACTTATGAGTTTACACTATTTTCTATGGGGTTGACGTTCATTTCCCATGGCCAAAAAAGGGGGCCCTGAAAATAACTTTTAAGTTATACATGTACCTTAAAAGGTCCGAAGGGGGGGGGGGCTGAAAAAATAAGTGAATTTGTTTTGCATCAAGCCCCTCTGTTACAAGTGTTTGTGAACGGTCCCTTATTTGACAGAAGTCAAAGTAAATATATAAAATCAGATACAGTAAAGTCGAAAAAGGTCGATCGCTCCTGGCGATGTTCATCGAATTATAAATTTCAGATGTTCTTTGGTGATATTTTTAATAAATCGATGACGACATAAATGCAAGGGAAAACCCCGTAAGCTTCCCGCTGTATTGATAAATATTTATGTAAGGCCAAAAAAAAAAGGTTTGTCTCAAAGCTCACGAGAAATTTAAAAGCAAATGCGAAATGCGATTTTTTTTTCTTTATTTTTTTTATTCCCGACTTTTTTCATGGTATTTTGAGAAAAAAGTCTGATTTTCGCCCGATTTTTTCTGGAAAAAACTAAAAAAATTTTTTTTTGAAATAAAAAAATTTCCGCATTTCTTTTTTGTCAAATCGTGCGATTTTACAAACGCGCGCGCAAGCTTTGAGACAAACCTTTTTTTTTTGGCCTAACAATACAGGGTGGTTAAAAGAAAATCACTTTTGACAGTTATTTTATCGTTTCCCAGAATTATTTATGATTTTTATTTATATAAGTATCACCTTTAAGGGAAGGGTTATGAACGTTTGGACAGTATTTATTGTGGGACATTAGAGCACATCAGACATATCGAATTGTATTCTGAATACGAAGAATGTCCTTCTGATATCAAATAATTTTGATTTTTTGAAATTCGCAATGTAATACACATTTTATGGCAAATCATTAATTTTTTTTGGATATTTAACAGTACTTGAAGTAAACTTTATAAATCTAATGATTTATACTTAAAGTGTATGTAGGTGGGATGAAAAGCCGACGATCAATTGAAAATTTTGACCTTTCGTATTGAAGATATGGATATGAAAATCCATATCTTCAATATAAAAGGTCAAAATTTTCAATTGATCGTCGGCTTTTCCGCCCAGCTACATACACTTTAAGAATATATCATTAGATTTATAAAATTTACTTCGAGGACTGTTATATATCAAAAATTTGAAAAATATCAAATTTTTATAATTGTCATAAAATTTGTATTATATTGTGATTTTCAAAAATATCAAAAATGAAAATTATTTGATATCAGAAAGACATGCTTCGTATTCAGAATGCAATTCGATAGGTCTGAGGTGCTCTCATGTCCCACAAAAATACTGTCGAAACGCAATAAACGCTCATTTTAGATCCCTTAAGAGCAAGTGACAAAATTGACATACGAGGGTCATTCAAAAAGTTCTACCTCCATCATCACATCTCTGTTATCTTACGTGTCAGGATATTGAAATACGTGGATTTAGGAGCTTTTAGGGTTTCTCTACCGGAAGTCAACTTGTGCCGAAATTCCTTCCCACAATGAAATAGGCGTAGGCCTATCGCATAACAAAGGAGACGAATTAACCTTCAAGCTGTATCTATATTGTTATGCAATACGCCTATTTCATTGTGGGAAGGAATTTCGGCACAAGTTGACTTCCGGTGGAGAAACCCTAAATCCGCGTATTACTCCTGACTATACTCCTAAACATGCTAAATCTCGGCTACAAAATAAAAGTTATTTGATGGAAATGTGAAAGCGAAATACAGATTTGGTACGTCGGAAACGGTTAAAAACTGAAGCCAAAAGTTAAGCATCATATTGTAGCTTTGGATAATCTCCATACAAATATTTTGGATAATCTCCATACAAATGTTTTCAAGACGCCGTTGTCCAACTGCTTACTCAGGATAAATATTTTGTTCCTATTTTAGCTCCCTGACCACCTTGGGACTTCAAAACAAAATAAAACACGTTTTATATGAGAAGAAAACATCAAAGGGCTCAACAGACAATACATATGTTAGTGACTGAATTTGCCAGATTTCAACTAGACCACGTTCAAGGGTAATTTGTAATTACGTCCTTATTTTAAGCAATGGATGCATCTTGATGTGGAAATAAGATGAAAAACTTGTTAATAACCTTGTGTATATATTTACAAAATAATTAAAAAAATGTGCACACAACTTATTTGATTTTAACTTATGACCCAATTAATACGACTTGAACCAACAGTGCTCACCCGATCCATGGAAAAGGATAAATACAAAGCAAACTACTCGCATTTAATCGTTAACATATCTGATTCAGATATTTAGATAGCCTCCTTTTAGAAAAAGTTGGAGGGCATCTCCCTCACCAGTGTGTGGTGAATTGACTACGTAATAATCACACACTCACGTAATAATCACACACAATCGCCAACTGCACGTATCGACTCCTTTCGAAAGCCGTATAGACGAATCCAATGAGCCAAGTCATGTGGAGCCAAGTCATGGTCAGGATTTGGTCGGCCATTACTGGGTCCCCGGCACACCAAGCTGGTGTCTGACTGCCCAATTGGGTGGATTAAAGCCGCTTACAAAATCGATGTTATATTGTATTGTGTTGTAAACTTTCATAATTCCTTTGTCTACGTGTATTAAACACGGGTGATGGAATGCAGTTTAAAATTCCCGCCAAGGACGCATAATTTCACATTTCAGGTGAGATATACTCAGCGGGGACCCAGCCATGGCTGTCACTGAGGTGTAGGAATGCGTGAAATTAGATTCGTCTATAATGCTAAACAAATGTTTTTAATCCAAAATATCACAATTAATATTGATTTGAATATGTTATTTCATATTACATGCAATGTTTTTTTAAATTTAAAAACCAACACAGGCCCAGGGGCCTATCTATAACTTGATGTAATTTCTACCAAGTATTTCACTGTTTTGTCAGTGAATGTGCATGTGGATGGCGGCGTCCTACCATTCATACTACAGTTCATTCATAAAAATATCAAACTCACTCGATAGTATCGACCATAAGGTATATTCGAGCCAAATTTGAACGCCATCCGGGTATTTTACCTTCAGGTGTCATGCAATATTCATGAATATATCACTTTATTTGGCAAACCATTACACAAATATTATACACGAGTGCGCTAAAAATTCGGTGTCCTTTTTTGACACGGAAAATTGGGCCTAGGTAGCTTTTCTGTTGATTTTACTGTATGTTTAATGTTTTTTTATCTGGCAAATAAAATGAAATGAAATGAAACAGTGTATATGCAAAATCAAAGTATACACTGTTAGCAGTTTTAGCAATTAGAAGTTCTAACAGTGTATACTTTGAGCGATTTTACATGCTGAATAAATAACCGTACCATTTTACTATCATAATTATAGAACATGCTTGAACACTGCGATTTGAAAAGCTAGCGCTGTTCACAGTAGACTGAAAGAGAATCTTTATGTCATGCGATGCGCCTTTTTCTCTTTTCAGTTTCCGTTAGTCTATTATTCAGTGTAAAATTGTTTTTTAATCACCCTGTAGTTTAAAAAAAAACCACAGGAAGTCTGAAACCAAAGAGCAATTTGCAAAGAGGTAGACACATCGCATTTTTTTTCTGTCCCGTCATGACTTATTTGCGCCCACCTGGTTCGCCAAGTTTATCGGACACACTCTATACTAGGGTTGTTGGTGTTTTTGGATAAACTGTGCTGTAATCTCAGTTTGGGCACGTACAAAATCGGTTTTGTCAATGATTGTGCTCCCAACAAAATTAAAGGATGTGGGTACGGGTAGACAATGTTCATTGAAAGTGCAGGTCTGTGCATTGATGAAGAATTGCATTGCTTACGTCTACTGTAGATCTGGGTATTGATGAAGTATTGCATTGCTTACGTCTACTGTATATCTGTGTATTGATGAAGTAGTGCATTGCTTACGTCTCCTGTAGATCTGTGTATTGATGAAGTAGTGCACTGCTTACATCTACTCTAGATCTGTGTATTGATGAAGTATTGCACTGCTTACATCTACTCTAGATCTGTGTATTGATGAAGCAGTGCATTGCTTACATCTACTGTAGATCTGTGTATTGATGAAGTAGTGCATTGCTTACGTCTACTGTAGATCTGTGTATTGATGAAGTATTGCATTGCTTATGTCTACTTTAGATATGTGTATTGATGAAGTATTGCATTGCTTACGTCTACTGTATATCTGTGTATTGATGAAGTAGTGCATTGCTAACGTCTACTGTAGATCTGTGTATTGATGAAGTAGTGCACTGCTTACATCTACTCTAGATCTCTGTATTGATGAAGCAGTGCATTGCTTACATCTACTGTAGATCTGTGTATTGATGAAGTAGTGCATTGCTTACGTCTACTGTAGATCTGTGTATTGATGAAGTAGTACATTGCTTATGTCTACTGTATATCTGTGTATTGATGAAGTAGTGCATTGCTTACATCTACTGTAGATCTGTGTATTAATGAAGTAGTGCATTGCTTATGTCTACTGTATATCTGTGTATTGATGAAGTAGTGCATTGCTTACATCTACTATAGATCTGGGTAATGATGTAGTACATTGCTTACGTCTACTGTAGATCTGTGTATTGATGAAGTAGTATAATTATTGCTTACATCTACTGTAGATATGTGTATTGATGAAGTAGTGCATTGCTTACATCTACTGTAGATCGGTGTATTGATGAAGTAGTGCATTGCTTACTTCTACTGTAGATCTGTGCATTGATGAAGTAGTGCATTGCTTACATCTACTGTAGATCGGTGTATTGATGATGTAGTACATTGCTTACATCTGGGTATTGATGAAGTATGATGTAGTGCATTGCTTACATCTACTGTAGATCTGTGTATTGATGAAGTAGTGCATTGCTTACTTCTACTGTAGATCTGGGTATTGATGAAGTAGTGCATTGCTTACATCTACTGTAGATCTGTGCATTGATGAAGTAGTGCATTGCTTACGTCTACTGTAGATCTGTGCATTGATGAAGTAGTGCATTGCTTACATCTACTGTATTGCATTTTGCATCTGAACTCTTCACAATACAGAGAAGATATCTTCCCATAATGCATTTCTTCCATTTTAATTTCCTGTGCTGATTTGCTATCTAGTGCAACATGAGTTGATAGTGACGAAATGTACGTACCTCAGAGCACATCCAAATCTTGCAAAGTATGTTTATTTCTTGACAATCGACCCATGTTTACTCATTCTATTCTTAAAATTAAAACAAAGGGAAGCTGTGCAAAGTAAATTTTTATGGGACTGTCATTTGATGAACTGAGGTGATGTGTCATGATGCAAAGGATTATGGGAAGGGTCAGATATCTTCTCTGCTTAAAAGCCTTTGCATCGGGCTTGAGATTGGAATTCCAGTTTCCTTTATCACAAAATAAGGGCGAAGGGTAAAATTGTACAATTGTGTTTGGGAGTGGCCTTCTCTCCTTTTCCTTACTATTTTCTTCCATTTCTTGCTTTGTTTATCAAAGCTATCTGGGCCAGCAAGCATCTTATTAGCCTACACTGGCTATCCAGGCTTGTGCTTTATTGTATAAGCTTGGAACGGCAGGCCTTGCCGTTTAGATTTTAAAGGCGAGTGGCTAATCACTCGCTAGCATGAAGCAAGACGAGTGGTCGAATTTTCTCAAATACGACGTATAATAATGAAGTAGAGCTTAATACGGTATTTATTTTCAAATTGGAGAGGGCACAGACTCGATTTAATGCTGAATTGGCTGATTCAATGGCTGATTTTGGGAGATTCGCAGCGAGTGATCTGTATTGTCTATGGCGAGTGCAAAATCGGTCGCTAGAAATAGAGTTTATGGCGGTGGCGGCGAGCAATCGCTTCGCCTCAAACGGAAAGGCCTGGAATCAATGGTCCATGGATTTCCCATGGATTAGCATGTGCCCATCACGGACCAACCTGGGTAAACAAACAAACAATAAATGCATACAAATAAAGAGGAAGCAAACACAGCAGATTTCCTTCAAATTTCCTTCAATCACTTTTGGTACACTACCTGGTACACTACAACAATCTATAAAACAACATTATAGAAATAGAAATACATGCATGATAATGTTCAACTACACTACTCAAAACATCTAAAAGGATCAGAAACCGACAAAGCTGACTTGCAATCTTTTTTTATCTGTTCTCATAATATGCCGACCAGTGTTTTTTCAGTGTCGTGGGACTTTAATTGGGCTATTCCATTTAAAATCCATACTACCCTTGTAGAATATTTAGCAAAAATATTCCACAGGAGGAGTATGAGTTTTGAATAGAACAGACAGTTGGGTAACTTCCATTTGAAACTCACTCAAGTTGTGGAAGATATAGGTAAAACCATAATACAGAGGGAGTATGGATTTCAAAATGATTAACCCTGACCAATTACATTTAAAAAACATACTCCCCCATGAAAGATCTTTCCAAAATCTTCCACAGGGGTAGTGTGGATTTTAAATGGAACAGCCCATTGCAAGTGTGCTGTTGTCTGAACATTACAGACAGAATGAAACGACTACACAAAAAGTTTTCGATATTATTCGAAAGAGGTTAAAAAAGGTTCCCAGAAAACGTTTAAATTGGTATATAAGGGTATAAAACGTTTTAATAATGTTCAGAAAACATTTTTGAAACTTTCTGCAAAAATTTCAAACAAAATGTTATTCAGTGTTTTTTTAAAGATTTTTTGCAAGAATGTTTCCACAACGTATTTTGACATTTTTAAAATGTTGTTTTTTTCACACAAAATGCTTTAAAAACGCCGATATCTAAATATTATTAAAATGTTTTTACCATACCCAAAACGTGTTTATAACATTTAAAAAACCTTTTTCAACCTGCAGTCTTTCTTTGTCTGAACACTACAGAATAGAACGACAATACTAAATGAATAAGTACGACTTACAATGCTAATACTGTTTTTGTTGTTGAAAAGTTTCAATCAATCCTTTAAATTTCTTGAGTAGTGTATATAAACCTGAGACGAAAATACCAACAGGGATTGGAAGCACGACCCAATTCACCCGTGTGCAATGAGCCAGGTCTGTTACGGCTTTATGTGCATGCTCAGATCAATCAAACCAATTTTCCGCTTCAATAACTAATCATTACCTAATGCGCATGAGCAGTCCAATTAGACTGGCGCAACATTTAAAATGACCTCGCTTGGATCAAAACAAACTTGACAGGATGGACAATGTGTATGTTAATTGGGAATAAACTTGTGCTTCAAACTACATATTATTGAGACTACATCATGATTTTTAACCATTGCAATACATTAAGGATATACTACACCATGCCATGGGCAACTTTAATAGTTTTTGCATTAATATGTAATTTGAAACACAAGTTTGTCCATCCTGTCAAGTTTGTTTTGATCTGAGCATGCACATAAAGCCCTAACAGACCTGGCTCATTGTACACGGGTGAATTGGGTCAAGTTTCCGATCTCTGTTGGTAGTTTCGTCTCAGATATAAACTACCTGAAGTATCTACCAGTATAAAGGCAAAGAGTACTGATAGTACATCACATCACTACATACAATGATCACATAACACCACTAAGAACCACTAAAAACTGACGACCTTTATAGATCGTCAGTTGCATGGAACAAACTTCCTTCCAACCTTCGTATCAATTTTAAATCTATGAGCTTGGATGAATTTAAAAATGCAATTGGTCTATAGGCCTAAGTATCATTATATTTGAACTCATCATTATTGCATTCTGTTTTGTATCATGTTTGGTTCCTACATTTTGTATAATTATATCTACTATTGTTTTCATATTATCATGTATACATGTATATATCAGGTCTTCCAGGGAGACCAGTACATTTGTATTGATGGAATTTCCTGAATAAATAACGAATAAATAAAATAATAAAACATCTCAAACTTGTGAAATAGCCTGAAATATTGCATTGGGGTAAACAGTCATAAAACAGGCTCAAAGTAAATGAAAATGCGCAAATTTGGACTTCAAAATAGGCAAAAGGTGTATCCTTTGTGTAAGAGAATACAAACAAATCCCAACTCTAATCCTAACCCTTAACTTAACCTTTATCATAACCCTAACCCTATTAGTATTTCGTGCTCTCTTACACTAAGGATAAACCCAAAAGAAGGAGGCATATACAGGCTGTATCAAAAAGATTGGTACCCATCAGCTTTGCCATCACACGCCTGCTTCTTCCAAATTCAACAATAGATCCTCTTGAAATGAATACAATTTATAGTTTCATGACCTTTTATTACATAAATCTACTAAGGTGGATGTTATGCTGCATTTTGATGGGACAGTCTTGCCCATACTCACTGGATACTGATGGGTACCAATCATTTTGATACACCCTGTATGTTTGTAGATGGAATTTTACGGTATTGGAATAAATTTCATCCTATTTTCAGTGACATCAATCCTGTAAGAGGGAATAGGGGGACATCATGTCCCCCCACTTTTCAAAGCAGGGGGATGCAATATCAAATATCGCCTCACCCCTAGAATATACAATATACATACGCAATATATTTTTGCGTTTATTGGAAAATCAAAGTGCTTCTTTTGGCCTCCAAAATCGCATATTCTTAGCAGGCCTACAGCAGGCCTACGTGACATGGTGTTTGATTTTATAGTAAGCATTAAACAAATTCTGCCTCATTCATTTCCATCAGTTCATAATCATACATTTTATTTACTGAAATTTGCTAGTATAAATTAGGGAGCGATTGCCGAATAGGGTGCAACTCTACTAGTCTTATTACAAGACTGGCTTACACCACCCCTAACCCTAAACAAGGACTGGACTCAAGTCTAGCATGTTGCACCCTATTCGGTAATAGTCATTCAAGGGTGTCTTTTCATTTAGTTGGATCATATCAAGCCGATAAGGGAGCAGTCATTATTTATGCCAGGTGATGGTTTTAAGGTTTTTAAGGAAAGAGGGGGGGGGGGGGGGTTGAAATTTAAATGGAGAAATTTCATAAAGGGGGAAACACAGAATTTTTGAATGGAAGGAAAGAGGAATACAAAACCTTTTTGTAGGGAAAAAGTGAAATCCCCCATTCTCCCAGCGTAAATAGTGACCAGTCCCTAAAGTGACTTGATTTGGGACATAGCACGCAAAACAACAGTAATTAGTACACATAACACCACACTGCTAGATCAATAAATAAAAAAGAACTATATATAATAATAATTATTAGCTATAAATTAAATACTTAATTAAAATACTAGTACCAATTTAATATAAAACTATGTTGTACTGATAATATTAACAACATGACATCTGAGATGTTAGATAAAATAATTTTAAAGTGCGCCTAGTTCAATTCCACACTGGTATAATTTAGACCAAAGACAGTAGGCAAGACTAGTCTAGTAGGGCACACTGTTAACCCCATGAGAACTACCTGCCGATTGGCCAAAAAGAAGTTTTCATTATCAATTGGCCCAATCAGCAACATTGTTAGAATAATTTCACCATGCAAAAAAAATTGGGGTGAATTATTTGCAAAGCTCCATTCTGATTGGTGATTAAAGTGAAAATATCTTGTAATTGACCAATCAGATGCAATGTTAGATCGGCAGGTAGTTCTCAGGGGGTTAAGCTTGGTCCTATTGTGCATTTGGTACCCCGAGGTCTAACACTTCGACTCATAATCGTGAGGTAGCTCGAGGTAGTAGGTTCGAAACCCGGTGGAGGCAACATGTTTAGCACTTTGGCAAGGCTCAACACCTCTATTGCCTCTCCCCACCCAGGTGTACAAATGGGTACCAGCTTTATTCAATGCTGGTAAGGTAACAGACTCGCTGTGGAGGAGATGTACTCTCTAAATGTAAAAGAGTGAAAAACTCACTCCCCAAAAGAGTGATTCACTTTTAAGACCACTCAAAAAGAGTGAAATATGTTTTTTAACTTTAAAATCACTCTAAAAAGAGTGAAAACCACTCTAAAAGAGTGAATTTTAACTCTTTCAAGGAGTTAAATGAAGGACAACTCTAAAAACATGTTGTCCTTCATTTTTAATCCTTGAACGAGTTGAAATTCAATCTTTTAGAGTGGTTTTCACTCTTTTTTGAGTGGTTTTAAAGTTAAAAAAACACATTTCACTCTTTTTTGGATGGTTTCATAAGTGAATCACTCTAGCGATCCCCAGCAGCAACATTTTCATGGAGGAGTCTTGTATAATCGCCTCATCAGTAACATGGGCACTCCGGTCTGTGAACACAGGTTTGTCCCCTTTATCTTACGTACGGTACTGACGGCTCTTCTATTGTACCCTGCAGATGCCATCAATTGTATTGCGCATAGAATTTTGAAGTGCTTTCGTTGTTTATTTAAATAAAACTGATAACACTATACATATGTTCAGGGTACTAAATTGTTTTCGCCAAAAATTATCCAGCATTTTTACTTTAAGTTTCATGCCGTGAACTAATAGTTACAATACTGGATAATTTTTAGCTTAAAACAATTGAATAAATTAGCTTTACCTAGTTATAATTGGTATTGAGCACTGTGAAGCAATTATCAAGTGATTATTCATGTTATGTTCAGAGTACAATATAAAGAGCCACTGGTACCTATCAGGGCTATAAGACCAAACTTAACATGATGCCTAAGACAAGATTGAGCTCCTAGAATGACAAATGTGCCTCTGAAACCTGACGATGAAAAGTTGGTCATATGTACAGCAAATCTGAGCATGCCGACTGAACCCTAAGAAGAAGAATCTGGCGTGACACACCTTAGCTAGAAATTTAGGTTTGTCTATCATTTGATTAAATTATCCACCCTGATTTGGCCATTGAAACAGTCAAATGAGGTTAAAGAGGTCAAGATATGTGTTGCTATTACCTTGTTTTGTTAATCTGATGGAACTTCAATGTTTAACATGATTTTCTCAACAGCTTAAGGGTATGCAATATATTGTTGGTCAAAGCAGCAAAAAAAAAAAAGTAGTTTACAGCATTTGCGAATGGTAGTGAGCTTTAGCAAAAATTGCATTGCTCAATTCATAGCGAGCGTGTAGAAGAATTCAAATATCATAGATATACTTTTGTAGGTCCTGTAGTTCTTGAGTTATGTTGTAAAGAGGGCTGAAACAACAACACTTTTGTAAAACATACATTAACAACAATAAATTAAGCAAGTTTTCAAAGTATTTTTATAGAATGAACTTTTGCAAAAAACCAAAGTGTTATTTTTCAATAATATATTGATTCAGATAATGAAAATCAAATTTTTGGCTGCTTCGACCAACAATACCGTAAAATTCTGTCTACAAGCATATATATGCCTCTAAACGAGGTTTTTTTGACACAAGAGACAAGAGGCAGACACTCAACAAAAACGTTATTTGAAGTTTGAACAACTATATTACTGATAAAGGCGGCTGTACAAACATGTATATTTGTAAGACCAATCTATTGCAATGTTTTTGAGAAGGGTATTGGCCTTTCATATCTTTCGTTAAAAAAACCCCTCGTTTAGAGGCATATATGCTTCTAGACGGAATTCTACGGTACCTCATATACCCTTAAATCTGTAAAAAACATTCATTTTGTCATCCCAGGAACCAGGAGCAAACTCCTCAATATGATTTATAAGGAGACTGCTGGCCAGCCAAAACACTGGAAGAACAATCTTCTATACCAAGTATATTGGGCTATTCCAGTTGAAATCTATACACCCCCTATGGAAGACATGACCTTAATCTCCTATACAGGGGGGGGGTGTAGATTTCAAATGGAGTTATCTGAATGAGTGACTCCATTTGAAATCTACACCCCCTGTGTGAAAGATTAAGGCTATGTATTCTACAGGTGGTGTAAGGATTTCAGCTGGAAAAGCCAATTGCACCGAGAGAAAGAAATAACTTTCGTCTTTGATAAAATTATAATGACTAATATACATACTGACTACAACAGAAAATTACATGCTTTACATGCTGAAAAAACCCATCACCACAAGTCGTAAGTGTTAATTAATTTTTAAAAAATGTAACGATACAAATCTAGTAATATACATGATTCAAGATTCACATATTTGTATTAAAAAAAAAACAAACATATTTGGCAAGTTATGATCCAAAAATCATCAGGTCTATCACATAGTGATGAATAGTGATCTTTGGTAATCTTCCTGAAATTTGAACCGTATAATTTGAATAGTAGGCGTTTCAAATTTTAAAGTCCTAAAGCCTAACATGACCTAATTAACAATTAGTTAATTAATTTGGCCTATAGTGCAATTTTTTTTTCAAGTTTGTTCACTATATATCACTATGTTATGCATTTGATGATAACGACGAATTGGGTATACAAATCAAAATAATCAATTATACATTTTGAGATGTTTATATTTGGTCTTTACCTTTTAAAAGTAAAAATCAAGGGTTCAGAACCAGAAAGCCGTAACTCACTATGACCAGCTGTCACAAAATGAGCATAAAGTTGGCTCCTTGCTTTGGTCTTCAAAAAAATCAATATTTCCTTCACAATGTCTTCTGTTTTCTGTTTGAATTTTGTCAAGGTTAATGGACTGTATCTTCTATAGTGCCCTGGTGACTTAATGCTCATTTTGTGGGAGCAGGTGATTGTGAGTTGAGGCTTTCTGACTCTCAACCCTCGAAATGTAGAAGATGATGTCCTAACAATGCATATTTCCCTGAATTATTTTCCCTGTCTTTAGGATAGAGGTCAGGGGCGCACAGGGGCTACCGAGACAAGAGGGGCAACATTTCCGAAATTGTCCCCTACCCCGCTACTAAAATGACTTTAGAGGGACAAATGAGCTTGAAACGTGAAACTTGGTAATTTAAATTCTAAAATGGGTCATAAGGGGCAACTTATTCCACCTTGTCCCTCCTTGTTGGTACGCCTCTGATGAAGGGTGGTTGGTCCATGGAGGGCAGCATTAAATATTTTCAAGGCCTAATACTGTAACCCAACACAGCCTATTATTAGGTTTCTATTGTACCAACTAACAATGTGGGCTTTACTTTCCTACATAGCGATAGCGTATATTCTCTAATTAATGCCTCCACTCTTACAAAATAAATCACATTCTTGCATAAAATCGCATTTTTGCATAAAAATGCAATATTAGTTCTAATTAGGCGTTGGTATGTTGTATTCCAAAACGGAAGTCCTTTCGAAATTGTTATGCCCTGGGGGCATTTATTAGAGAATATACGATAATTATATTGCAACATAACTTTGGTATTATAAATATTGCATCCAATTTGGCCATTTGGTTAGCTGTACATACAAGATATTACAAATGAGTTTCAAATGGGGTAACCTGAATGGGTAATTCCATTTGATGTCTACACCCCCTGTGTGGAAGATTAAGATCATGTCTTCCATACGGGGTGTTTGGATTTCAAATGGAATAACCCATTATATCACACTTGACTCTATTCTTTGATCACATCATAATACACTTGACTTGACTTACTGTATAAGTGGTAGTTTTCGCGAGGGTTTATTTTTTTGCGGATTTCACGATCGGAGTGCCATCCGCGAAACTAACCCCCATTGTGAATATATGTATAATGTATTGCAAGTATAGGGCAAAACTAGGTAATTGCAAAAAAAGCAATTGCAAAAATGTCTCTCTCACTCCAATTCGTGAAAATAACTGTTCGCAAAAATTACCACTTATACAGTATTTTCCTTCTATCACAATTATCTTTACATTGATTTAACTCAATTTTCATGATCACATCACAACATTCTTATACAATCTAAATATAAAACCCCAAGGTAAAAAAACAGTATCACAAATGAAAATATCTAAGCACCAAAATATACAAGATGAGTTGCTTATTAGCAGCATTGACATAGCCACTAAGGGGGGTGGTACAATAATAATAATACATTTTGGGTTTTATAGTGCACAATGTCAACCCACAGGCCTCTGCACACTTTTCAGATTTTTGCTGACCACTGTGGCTTAAGACGCACCTTATAAACCATTTTACAAGTTCAATATACATGTAGGCCCAATCTCCTAGTCGACCTACATGTAACCATCGCAACCAGGATCAGCTCACTAAGTAACATATGGGTAAACGGAGACAATTAGGGAGCTACAGTTTTGGGCAGAGACTGAACGGCAGGTGTTTACATTTTGAGAGCGTGCAGAGCGTAAACACAAAAGTGGGTTCTGATTGGCTGAATCAATCGTTTGACAATCATAGCAACAGACCTGATTTTGTGTCAAAACGTTGGTCGGTGCAGATTTGCGCTCTTGAAGGGAACACAAAGTTCTGCATATGTCGCTCATTAGGGCGCTCGTGACAATTTGAGGAAGGGACTGCTGTTCTTCTCTGAAATCAAGTTTAGTACCATGTCCAGGGGAATTTCAAGCTAGGGCAATTATTTTCAGAAGAACATTATTTTTTACACCCTGTACTGTACTGAGGAAGATTTTGCATTTGCAATTTATGTACCATTTCCCCATCCCCCCATATCCTGGAAAGCTGGCTATACCACTGCTGATAATAAAAGGTACTACAATTATAACAAAGCATTATTGCTTAATCTTCTCTCAGACTCAGGTTAAGGTAATCATGTTGGTGGTGGTGGTGTTCTTAGTGGAAATGTGGATGCTACCAGGATGTGAAGCAGATTTGAGCTGCATTTCAGGCTTTTAGATTTTGCTACAGACACACATTTCAGAAAACCGGTTTAAGAATGGGGTGTTTTTATTCAAAAATCTGGCAAAATTGCTTTATTTCATTACTCTGGGCAAAGTTTGACAAATATAGCTTCACTTTGACCAGGAATCATTTCCAAGTTTGGAACACTGGTTACTTTTCGTCAAATTTGGTTAATTTTCAGGGTCAATTTAATCTGCAGAATCCCAAACGCACATCCCCCAATCCAAAATGAAAAAACCTCTCCCCCGGGCCAACATGATTTAAGTCCAAGGTATAATTATACCACTACAATATTAGACTCGGTTAGGATACTCACTAACACATGTAAAAATGTAAACATCATGCAATTTTATATTATAAAGACAGTGTGTAATTTTGATATTAGAATGTATTATCATGTGTATTTTCCTTAAATTTTAACAAATTCATATATAAACAAGTGCTACCACTACTTGAATTTTCTTGTTATCAGTAAACATGTAATTATACATTACATTCACAGTTTATAAAAATAATTATGTATTCAACTTTTCCGAAAACAGCCTGTAATGATTGAAGGGCCTACTGGGCTATTCCATTTTAAGTCCACATCCCCCTGTGGAAGATTTTGGAAATATCTTTCACAGAGGGAGTATGAATTTCAAATGGAATGAACACATTAAGCACCTCTATTTCAAACTCACCCGCACTACATGAAGGAGTCAGGTAATCTTTCTCAGAGGGTGTATCAAACTAAAATGGAACTGCCTAATGCATTCATTCCATTTGAAATTCATACTCCCGCTGTGGAAGATATTTCTAACATCTTTTAAAGTTGGAGTGTGGATTTAAAATCATTTTAAATGGAATTGTCCATTGCTACATATTTTCCACAACTCTAATCTAAATATTCTTTTATATCGCCTCAGTCTGTGAGTAAAACTATGTAAGAAAAGGCACAATTATGAGACTACACAATGTGAAGAGTAATGCAACTGGCATCTTTCCTATTGGGCAAAATCCATACACCCCATATGGAAGACATCACATCTCTCACACAGGGGGTGTAGATTTCAAATCGAGCTACCCATTCAGGTTACCCCATTTGAAATCTACACTCCCTATGTGGCAGATTAAGATCACATCTTCCATAGGGGGTGTATGGATTTCAACTGGAATAGCCCATTTTTCTGTCTGTATGTGAAGAGTTCAGATGCAAAATGCAATATCAGTTATTGCTGCCGTGTGTTACTTTTATCGCTATCGTTACCGATGGCATTTTTAAATTTTTTCTGATAATTGAGTGTATTGTCCTGTTAATACTGTATTCACTCTGCTTAGTATCCCCATACCATTTTCCACCCTGATGTGGCAGTGACGTCAGTGCGCATTTCAATAGTCAGTTTCAAGTAGCTAGCGGATGCTCAAAGCGCTGGTGTATGCACATACACGCTTAAAGACGCTGCATAGATAGGCACAAGAAACAGCTGCCTCAACGGAGGCAACTCATTGACGTCACTGCCACATTAGGGTGAAAAATACATTATAATTAGTGATTACATAGGTAGGCCTTAGGTATCACATTATGTAAAATAAATACACAAGGCAGCCTTTCTTGAATTGACACAAACCTTGAAACTGTATTCACCCTGATTAATACCCACCCTAATTAGTGATTACATAGGTATCTTACTATGTAAAATGAAATAAAAATATAATACTCATGGCAGCAATTTGATTAGTGATTAAGCTTGTGATATACAGAACTATGCAGCCTCTCTTAATTATTACATTTAGAAAAGTAACAGCACTGTATGGATCAGGGTTAGAATGGCTCACTGTAACAGCACGAGAACTATCAGTAGACCGGTCATGTTATAAATCTTATCTTGGTCCATAGCTATTCACTCGGTCGGACATCCGGGAACATTGTCCCCTTCGTCCCCTTTGCACAAGCGCCCATAGCAACCAGCTCGAGAAAGAGGAACTGCACATGCGCTGCACATGCGCACACTGGTTTTACAAGGCTATTTCCCCTTTGTGACGTCAGCCCGACCAAGAGAATGAGTATGTTTGCCCTACTTTCGGGCTGTTACTTTAGAACTAGTATACTCCTCACGCTCCGTCCAGCTCGTGCTTTGTGCTCACTATGTCCGTGAGAGCCACAGAATGGGGCTAGGAATACATGTTCAGCACAAGGAATACACGTTCAACCTTTAGATCAACTTTCCTCTTGATCATGTCCCTCATTTTGAAGTCATTTTTGTTAACTTCTCTAGCAATGGGAACCAATCAGAACACTCCCAAGTGCCACAGCCAATCAGAAAATTTGCCGTAGCATGAGTCATTCAATTAGAGGGCACCCTGAGCCTGTAAAACTGCTGTGCTGTTTTTTGCCAATTTTCAATGAGATTTTTCAAAATTTTTACTTCTACTTGGGGACACTGTACCCCTATACCTTACACTACACCATTGAATGAAGGGCTTCGTAAGTATGAAATAAACAACTCTAAGTTGCTTCATGCTGCCACAATTGCACTCAGTTGTAGGGGGTCAATAACTTTGAGAATTGTATTTTAGCAACTATTATAATGGAGTTTACATGCTTCAAATAAACCAAAACAAACTATAGTACAGTTCGGCGAGTTCGCATGCATCAAGTATCAGTATTCTCTTTAAATAAATTATAAGCACCTGTATTTTATGACCAAATTATCAATAATAATATTACACCAGGCACATAATGTAAATTCAAATAGTTAATGGACCATTCAAGAAACTTGCAGCTCTCCTCAAACCTCCCTCTCCAGAAGAAATAACTGAGATCTACTTGCAATGTATTAGCAAGAATTTACAATTAAGCACCTACAATAAGGACAAATATATATATGAAAGGCACTGATAAAATTGAATTAAGGTATCTCCTAGCTGTATTCCAGGAAGTCCTTCAGAAAATTGAGAGAATCGTGGCTTGAATCTGAGGGGTTCCAGTACTTCACTCAGCACTCCTGGAACAATGTTGCACTTCTTATGTGTCAGAGCCATGAACTTGACCCCAATGGTAGATGCCACAAGAATGGCTTCAAATTGCAGGGCAGACGGGAGCATGACTCTGCGGTTAAGGGGGTACTACACCCTTGCCAAATTTTGTGCCTATTTTTGCATTTTTCTCAAAAATTATAGCGTATTGGTGACAAGTAATATATGTATATTATAGGGGCAACTACTGCACTGGAAATTTTATTTCAACACAGACAACAGTTGTGGAGTTACAGTCAAAAATGAGGGAAAACCAATATTTGATCAATAAATCAATAACTACTTGACTTGAGTTGCTGAATTTTCAGTGCAGTAGTTGTTGTCCTTGCCCCTATAATATTCATATCTTACTTGTCACCAATGCGCTATAATTTTTGAGAAAAATGCAAAAATAGGCACAAAATTGGCCAGGGTGTAGTACCCCCTTAAGTGATCCAATAGCAGCAGAATTGGGACTTATTTCTCCACTTCAATTTAGAATTTGACCTAAATTCACTTGTATTCATATGTATTCTATACTTTAGGAATGCCATATACATCTTTTTCATCTTTTTTCAAGACCACATGGATATATGTGACATGATCAAAGGGAATGAGTCACATGTCGACTCTGGTCGAAAATGAGTTTTACATCTGTTTCTAAAGAGGACATTTAGAGCTTTCAGAAACTGAAAACCCCAAGTTGATACGACTTTTCTTTGCGAAGTTACGTTAATTTATCAATCTCTGAAAGCAATATAAAACAAAAAGAATTTTGACACCTTCTTTGCCAATATCTCAAAATCAATATTAGCGACATCCGACTCATTTCCCTTGATCGTGTCACATATGTCCAATCATCCATATATTGAGGAATATGTATTTTTATAGATTATCATTATTAGGCCAGTGGCCAGGTATATGAATCTTCACCAGTTTCTCACCCAGTGATAATCAATGAAGTACATGGTGAGGTGTTTACGCTGTAACAGTGGTTGAATATGTTTCTTAATGCCATATATTATAAATGCCCTAAAATTCTGTCCTTTGAAGTTCAGAAGGGTGTCCATACTGAGGAACATCAAACATGTATTGTTAAACAAAATAATCAAAAGCCTCAATACTTTATTGTTCAGTGTTAGTATAGTATGATCAGCACGTAATCGGCGGGATTGTTAAATGCTTTTACCACTACGCCGAAAAGTACATCCATGTTGAAAGTGATATAGTTGACATGTTTGGTCTAACTTGTGTGTTTTAAAGAAAGTAGATAAAGTATAGGACTTGAATTAATAATTTGTGATGTTTCTGGCGAGATTCTTGAAATAAAATATATTGATATTAATCCGCGATGTTATAAGGCCAGACGATTATGAGCTGATCAAGCTATGCTGAGCTTTCTGCACCATTACACTGGCGAATATGTTTGTTAATGCCATATTTTAGAATGCCCAAAACATTTCAAGATCATATTCATATTGAGGAATAAATAGATTTAAACAGAACATACATTATTATTACTATTTTAATAAATTTCATATGAATGAATACAGCAGAATGTGACCGTATTGCAAAGACACAATGTCGGGGGGTGAAAATATTGATCAAACCAATCAAGTGGTTGTATATGCATGCATTGATCATGCAGTGTATGTGTTCGTTCATCACACTATATTCATTCAAATGAAATTTTTACTATAGGTGAGGTTTCTGCACCATAATAACAATGGCTGATATGTTTTTGGTTAAGTGTTTTTTGGTGTGTAATTTGGTTCTGCATAATTTACCAATTTCCAGTGTTGTAGGTCTCGAGACCAGCTAAGCCTGGTCTTGGTCTCGGTCTCGGACCTGCTGGTCTCGGTCTTGTTCTCGGTCTCGGCCCTCCTGGTCTCGAGGTCTCGGTCCGAGACCGGCTTCGAGACCAGCAAAATAGCACCATTCTGGTCATTTGGCAGCCTTTAATTCATAAATTGTTTTCATAAATTGAATCATTAAAGATTAACTAAATCTCTCTAATTAACATTCTCATTCTTACTTTAGATAATTAGGCCCAATTATTAATTGTTCAAAATATCATATAAACAGACTCTATCTCAATCTCCAGAATCCTAGATTATACCGCTCCGTTTAAATCTATTTTTAGCAACACATCATATATTTCTTTGCATTTGCCTAAATAATCATACGCACATCATTCAAAAAGTAGCAACATTACAGTTAATCCCAGCAAACACAGAAACCCTTCTTGGTTTTCTTCATAACATTTCAAAGGACTCAAAGGTTACCAAATAATGTTAAAATGTCTACTCTAGATGCTAGGAAAGGTTATGAAACGTTTAAGTTTTTTTACAATAAGGTTTCAGAATTTGTTGTACATAATGATATTATAAAGTTGGCAAAACATTTATTAAATAACATTTGGCAGAAAATATTTAACAAACAGCATTTTCATACTAGGTATTTTAAAATATTTCCTAAAGTCCACATTATAAACCTTAAATTATCAAAGTGTTAAACAACCTTTTGGGAAAATGCTCTGTCACGTTTGTCCTCAAAATTATGATTTTTAAATGAATGTATTATAAGTGAATTTATTATCTTTTTTAAAAAGTAACATTAGTTTTTTTCCCGAGGATCTATTTTTTTTCAAAGTCCATTCATAGCGAATAACGCGAAATAAAACTTGCAACATTATAGTAATGATCAAAGGCGCATCATAAAGCTCTATAAGTGTATTTTTTAGCTTTTGGGCACATATATTAATTTTTTGCGCGTTTCGCGCTCACAAAAAAGTCTCAATAAAACCGACCAAAATAGGCATATGCTCGGTCCCTGACCCCCATAAATTTTAACGCTTCCGGCACCACTTTCATTTTTCAAGCCCGGTCTCGGTCTTGGTCTCGGACCTGCCGGTCTCGGTCTCGGACCAGCCGGTCTCGGTCTCGGACCAGCCGGTCTCGGTCTTGGTCTCGGACTGCCTGGTCTCGGTCTCGGTCTTGGTCTCGGATAGGCCGGTCTTGACTACAACACTGCCAATTTCCATTCAGAGGAGGTCAGTTAACATATACGTCGCAGGAAAAACCTCCTATGTGCTTGTGGCCCCTGTACATGTTTAAAACAAACCTGCCAACCAGTTACATACGGTTTTGCTTTAAAAGCATGTTCAGGGGCCAATGACACACGAGGTTTTTCCTGTCCAAAATACATGCTACAGTGAGCTATTCCAGTTGAATTCCATACACCCCCAATGGAGACATGACCTTAATCTCCCACACAGGGGGTGTAGATTTCAAATGGAGTCACCCATTCAGGTATTCATTCCAGTTGAAATCCATACACCCCGTATGAAAAACATGACCTTAATCTACCGCACAGGGAGTGTGAATTTCAAATGGGGTAACCTGAATGGGCAACTCCAATTGAATTCTACACCCCTTGTGTGAAAGATTAAGGTCAAGTCTTCCACAGTGGGTGTATGGATTTCAACTGGAATAGTCTAGTTTATGGAAAAATAGAGTGGTAACAGTATATGGAAAAATAGAGTCTACATGATAAAACAAGGTTTCTGTTAGTAGAGATGTCAAATTCAGTACATTGCACACTAAAAAAAAATAGGGACGGCGATCCCAGATAGGTCGTCCGAAGATATGGGTAGTGAACAAAAAGCCTACATAATTGTTGACTGACACACTGACGCTGACCAGACTTGTGATGCCATAAGGTCTTTTCCTTCGGACGACCTAAAAATGGTTTTCCGTTCACCAACTCATCATCTACTTTGTCTTTTTCCTCTCATTGTAATCACCGCCAGACTTGATGCCATTTTCTTTGCCAGCTGTTGAAGCGACACCATTGGAGGTCTTGTCAGCCTTGGCTACTTGACTCTTGGGCAGTCTCTTCCCACGTATGTATGCGTGGATGTAGAAATTCATGAAGAGTGAGAAGATGGTGATGCCGTACACGATGAGCGCCCACTGCATCCACAGTGGGAAGTTGCAGTTGACGTACAGAGACTGGGCGGCATGGAATAGACCGATGGCAAATTGGGCCTAGAATATAAGCAAGATATTGATACGCTCATTAAGCAAACATGATCAACTGAAGCAATGAATGGGCTTTGCAACTTAAAAAATAACAACCCAAATAAAATTGTATGTTCTTTTACAACTCAACATTTAAATCTCATTAAATCATTTTGGAAAATATAGGAAAATATTTGAAACTGATTAATATCAACCAGTAGCATTTTTGAAGTTTGTTCGGCTTATAATAGGCAAAAAAATTGAGACTCATTACATTGTGAATTGAATCTCATTTCCTTGTGAGATACAATCACAATTACTTTGACAAGTTAGCAACAATGAGTTGTATCATCAACAAACTATTATTTACCATAACAATATGCAGACTATTGTTCTCATTTGGGAAACACAGTATTGTCACTGTGCATCCATCCACTGTTTGCTTTGTAATGGTGCATCCAACTGAAATTATAATACCTACTGTAGCTCCACAAAACATTGCAATATCGCACAGGGAAATCAGAAACACGGGATAGTGGACTTAACACGGCTTGGAAATAAGCTCTTCAAATACAAGTCATAATATACTTACAAATTGGAGTTGTGTTAGATATCTTTTCCACCATAGATATTTATAGAACCTTGGTCCTGCTGCTGATAGTGTGTAGTACCCATACATGACAAAATGGATGAAGGAATTCAATGTAGCACCAAACCAAGCTGTGAACATGGAGGAAAAAAAGAGAACAATTAAACATGTCATAATTCTTTGAAAAATGCATTTATTAGATCTCATCTCAATCCTGAATACACACGTCCAAACCAAAAACACATCAAACAAATTATTTCTTAAATACGAGTGGATATTCATACGTAGTGGTAGATAAAATGAATTAAAGTTTTAACTTCAACACTACACTATTTTTCGCTCACCTGGAACGTTTTCACTAGTCCGACTAGCATCTTCAGCAGATGGTGATGCTGTGATGATATCTTGTCTACAATCAGGATATTCCTCACTGATGACGTCATATGATTGACAGAATGACGTCATAGGATGTTACGTGTAGTGTTGAAGTTCAAACTTTAATTCAAATTATTTCTTGTTCTGTTCATTTAAGTATACAGGTTTCACTCATGGTATGGGTGCAGCCACAAACGTAAACTACCGCAAAAATACTGGGTAGGCAGTTGTATTTTTCACAGCATCCAGGCCCGTAGCTAGCTATAATAGATTTTCTAAAATGTAGATCTTTTTATAGACCCTTTACTCTCTACGAATTGATCAATGTATTGTTTGCCAAAGCTCAAAACACCATGTGCAAGATGCTGTGAACTACCAAATCGCAACTGTTGACAATAGTTGCTAACCTTAAAAGTAATGATTTTAAAAGCACTCGTATTCGGCACATTTTTCGGTAAGTACTCATGAGCAATATATTGGTTTATTAATTAGCAAGACTTTAGACCAATGCTTCTTTTCCAGTAATTAGTAGTTCTGCTTGGGCCAAATAATACAAAAACAATTCATGCTTTTGCCAAAGTTTAGATTATAAATTCACTGATAACAAAACAATGTCATTTTTGAAGGGAAACTAATATGCCCTCCGTCATTTCCGAAATTGTATCAAACAAATGTTGTCACCACAATTCACATTTATGCTAGGTTACACAAAACTACTTTCTAGTTTGTTTGTACATTATTTCTGCTTTGAACATTAATAATAAACCATGAACAGGGAGTCTGAAAAGGTAGTGAACCTTTTGTTTGTGCCGCTACAATGTTTAGACAAGGGAATTTTCCACAACTTGTGATTTACAGTAAAGGGGATTCAGTGGTGTAGCACGAGTCATGCAATGGGAGGAGTACCAACCATGATTGTGGGGCTACCGGGTATGATGGGGGTGGGGGGGGGGGCACAAGCCATTTTTCAGCAAATTTTCTTATGGGATTTAGATGAGTTGACTTCTGACGTTATTGCCTGACAGTATGCGCACGCATCATCACAATTTCCTTTGTTTTTTGCCTGGCAGTATGCACGTGCATCATATTTTGTTCAGGGCCCGTGCTTTTAAACCTCCCGCCACATCACAATAAGGCTATTGAACAGTGTTGTGGTTACATGCTCTTCGCTGAAGCATATCGATATACCGGTCCCTTGCCTTTGTTGATAAACATTGAGGTCAACTCATCTATACATTTTCAAATCCCCCTCCCCTTGTGCCCTAGATGAGGCTACGCACAGACGAGAGCACTCCATGAATTCTGTCAGGTTTTGTGTAGAAATTGCTCAAAAAATAATTATAGCTTCCTTCTCTTTGATATTTACTCCTGCTCCAGGTTGTAACAGAACTTAATCAAATCAAATTGTATGGCATCATATGGTGCCCAACAGTGGCGTACCATGGCCGCCCCAACCCCGGGGGGCTGAAGAAAATTCAATTTTGCCGCCCCTTCCTCAAAAGCCCGAAAAGGTTGACCCAATTTTTTTCTCGGTCGTTTGAAAAAGTGAAAAAAAAAAAAAAAAAACGGTTTCAGGCGCTAGCGCCCTAAAAGCAGCACATTTTGATGTAGTACCATTTTTTCACAATTTTTTAGGCTTTATCAAATTTTGCCGCCCTTTTTTATTTACTAATTCTTTTTGCCGCCTTCGTTTTTGCCGCCCTGTTTTTGCCGCCTTCTTCTTCCACCGCCCTTCATTTTGGCCGCCCCTGCTTTTACCCCCCGGGTGCTGGCACCCACAAAGCCCCCCAAAAAAAATACGTGCATGCCCAATTTGTTTAGGCAAAAGGTAAATCCTGCCCTGTTTCTGTCTATGCTCAAAAGATTGAATGAATTACTCACATTGTCCACCAGCCACCCATTTCATTCCAATCCACCAGAGTGCAAACATAGAGGCATGGTGATAGACATGCAGAAAGGTCAACTGGCTGTTTTTCTTGCGTAAAATAAAGATGAGAGTGTCTAACATTTCAAAGCATTTGGAGAAGTAGAACCACCATAAAGCTTTGGCAATCTGTGAAATATTAAAACACACATTAAGATTATTAATATTGATACAAATTTATATTACTATTACTAATAATTCTGAATTAACTATTAATTTTCTATTACTGATAAACAATAATATGTAATTAAGCAACAAAAACCCAAACAAATTGCCATGAAGCTAGGGTTTGTTTGGAAGAGGCTAAATTTTGTCAAAAGCAGCCAACTTTGGCCAAAAAACAGCTGTAATTTCATACAGCTAAAAATATTTAAAATCCACAAAATGCAAAATCTGGGTTGGTTGGCCCGTAGAACAGTGTTTTTTTCTTCCCCTGATCGATTAAATTATTCTGCCGAAAGCAGTATGTATTCGAATTGGAACTTGAAACACGACTATTGGGCGAAATAATAGCCGGATTGCCATGACAAATCATTCTGTCACTCAGGTTTGGGCTCGTTTTCCATGTTGCCACGAAGTTTTTACGGTACAAAGTGCTCAATGTGTCTGCATGTCGGGCTAATGAATTATGCATTAGAAAAAAAAAAAAAAAATGGCAGGGACGGTCATAAATTCTTTATACGGGGTTGTAGTAAAATGTTTGCCTTGAAGAGTGATTTTAAATAATGTTTTACTTGATTCTGGACTTGAAAAGAATATAAAGCTGTGAATGTGTAAAGTGTTTATTGTTTTAAAGAAGTTAATCTGAAATAAGGTATCTGTGAAGGATTTTAGAGATATTTAAAGGGCCTGCACCCCCCGTCTTACAAAAATGTCGAATTTTTTTGTGAACGGTACCTAAATAGTTCAGCCTGATACGAATATTTAGGGGAGATCAGGGCAAAGTGGAACACGGGGCAAAGCAGAATCATCAGTCGGCTGCGGAGCAGGTGACTACAATCTTTGGCTGCATCCTTTTTTGTACTTTGTGTACTTCACCTCTATCTTTTTAACCAAATATCCCACAGAGTCGTGCGATATGTCAAACTTTTCCTCTGGTCATAAAGAACAAAAAAGTCAGTGGTCACATCTCTGTAGGATCATTGGTTAATGAGATATAGTCACTTTTTTGTACTTTGTGTACTTACCCTCTATCTTTTAACCAAATATCCCACAGAGTCGTGCGATATGTCAAACTTTTCCTCTGGTCATAAAGAACGAAAAAGTCAGTGGTCACATCTCTGTAGGATCATTGGTTAATGAGATATAGTGACTTTTTGTACTTTGTGTACTTAACCCTTTATCTTTTTAACCAAATATCCCACAGAGTTGTGCGATATGTCAAACTTTTCCTCTGGTCATAAGGAACAAAAAGTCAGTGGTCACATCTCTGTAGGATCATTGGTTAATGAGATATAGTCACTTTTTGTACTTTATGCACCAACCCCTCTATCTTTTTAACCAAATATCCCACAGAGTCGTGCGATATGTCAAACTTTTCCTCTGGTCATAAAGAACAAAAAGTCAGTGGTCACATCTCTGTAGGATCATTGGTTAATGAGATATAGTCACTTTGTTGTACTTTGTGTACTTACCCCTCTATCTTTTTAACCAAATATCCCACAGAGTCGTGCGATATGTCAAACTTTTCCTCTGGTCATAAAGAACGAAAAAGTCAGTGGTCACGTCTCTGTAGGATCATTGGTTAATGAGATATAGTGACTTTTTGTACTTTGTGTACTTAACCCTCTATCTTTTTAACCAAATATCCCACAGAGTTGTGCGATATGTCAAACTTTTCCTCTGGTCATAAGGAACAAAAAAGTCAGTGGTCACATCTCTGTAGGATCATTGGTTAATGAGATATAGTCACTTTTTGTACTTTATGCACCAAACCCTCTATCTTTTTAACCAAATATCCCACAGAGTCGTGCGATATGTCAAACTTTTCCTCTGGTCATAAAGAACGAAAAAGTCAGTGGTCACATCTCTGTAGGATCATTGGTTAATGAGATATAGTCACTTTTTGTACTTTGTGTACTTAACCCTCTATCTTTTTAACCAAATATCCCACAGAGTTGTGCGATATGTCAAACTTTTCCTCTGGTCATAAGGAACAAAAAAGTCAGTGGTCACATCTCTGTTGGATCATTGGTTAATGAGATATAGTCACTTTTTTGTACTTTATGCACCAAACCCTCTATCTTTTTACCCAAATATCCCACAGAGTCGTGCGATATGTCAAACTTTTCCTCTGGTCATAAAGAACAAAAAAGTTAGTGGTCACATCTCTGTAGGATCATTGGTAAATGAGATATAGTCAATTTTTTGTACTTTGTGTACTTAACAATCTATCTTTTTAACCAAATATCCCACAGAGTCGTGCGATATGTCAAACTTTTCCTCGGGTCATAAAGAACAAAAAAGTCAGTGCTCACATCTCTGTAGGATCATTGGTTAATGAGATATAGCACTTTGTGCATTTAACCCTCTATCTTGTTAACCAAATATACCACAGAGTCGTGGGATATCTGATATGTCAAACTTTACCCCTAGTACGTGAAGACGGCCTGATTGGGGCGAGGTTCATATCGGTGCGTATGCACCAAATATGTATCTTGTAAACCTTAAGTTTTGCCTTGCCTTGCTTCGTAATCATGTTTGGGCTGGACAAAAAAAAAAGTTCCACTTTTCCCCAGTTTCCCCTCGGTATTTCGTCTTTAAGCTTACTGATATACAGGGATTGAATACGGGTGTCACGGCCCTGGTTAGTGTGCATTCAAATCAGAGATCCCTGTTCAAGGCCATCTTACTTAGCCGTCGAAAATGATTGCAAATTACACATTTGTAATCATTTTGACCACAAAATATGATGTGAAAACACAGGTAAGCAATGAGAACAAGTTCTCAAACATTGAAATTTGTAGCTTACTACAACCTGATGATGTACTCATCCCAGGCAAACCTTAGTTAACACATTTGCTAGTCAGCCAAATTACCGACAATGTCAATGCATATTTACATAGAAATTTAAAACAACTGGCAAGAAGGAAACCTACATAAATATGTTTTCTATACTTCACTTGACCCAAATATATGATTTTTATGGTGATAAGACAATCGCACATGGAATTTTAGAGGGATTTTGATAGCAGTTCCAAAAAAAAAAAGCTGCTATCATAATGAGACTAAGATCTAGAAACACCCCCGAAATGCCGTTATTGGGGAATTTTGCTAGCTGAATCTTTTTGATGAAAGTCAATCTTTGACAAGATGTAACTTTGCTACGGAAAGTGCTATGAAAAAAAGATTTTCAGTTTTGGCTTTGTTTACTCAAGAGCTTTAATTTGATATATAAAATGATGCAGTTTGATGGCAAATTTGAATTCACCTAGCATACCTACATATATACCATGTACATGTCAGATGTACGGTATATTGTATTGGCAAATATCCATAAAAGCGTTCATTATAAAATTATTTTGATAAATTGTCACATTTTATGCCATGTATTAATATCCTTAAAAGTGATGCAGTTTGATTTGCGAACAATTTGTCGACATAAATGACCTTCCCGGAGAAACGGTAGCCCATGTCAGATGTACGGTATATTGTATTGGCATATATCCATAAAAGCGTTCATTATAAAATTATTTTGATAAATTGTCACATTTTATGCCATGTATTAATATCCTTAAAAGTAACCGGTGGATTTGCGAACAATTTGTCGACATAAATGACCTTCCCGGAGAAACGGTAGCCCATGTCAGATGTACGGTATATTGTATTGGCAAATATCCATAAAAGCGTTCATTATAAAATTATTTTGATAAATTGTCACATTTTATGCCATGTATTAATATCCTTAAAAGTAACCGGTGGATTTGCGAACAATTTGTCGACATAAATGACCTTCCCGGAGAAACGGTAGCCCATGTCAGATGTACGGTATATTGTATTGGCAAATATCCATAAAAGCGTTCATTATAAAATTATTTTGATAAATTGTCACATTTTATGCCATGTATTAATATCCTTAAAAGTAACCGTGGATTTGCGAACAATTTGTCGACATAAATGACCTTCCCGGAGAAACGGTAGCGCATGTCAGATGTACGGTATATTGTATTGGCAAATATCCATAAAAGCGTTCATTATAAAATTATTTTGATAAATTGTCACATTTTATGCCATGTATTAATATCCTTAAAAGTAACCGGTGGTTTTGCGAACAATTTGTCGACATAATTGACCTTCCCGGAGAAACGGTAGCCCAAAATGGGTTACATTGCATAATATGCAGACGAATGGTCAAATTAATAGAAAAATACCTGTGATAAATTTATCTGTACACATTGTCGCACTCTGAGTGACGTATAGTATATTTGCAACCCTGTGAACAATTTGTCGACATAATGATGTTCGCGGAGAAACGGTGGCCCAAAATGCGTTATTTTTGGTCATATGCAGACGAATGGCCAAATTAATAGAAATATACCTGTGATAAATTTATCTGTACAAATTGTCGCATTACGAGTGACATATGGTATATTTGCAACCCTACTGTGGATTTGTGAACAATTTGTCGACATAAATGACCTTCGCGGAAAAACGGTAGCCCAAAATGGGTTATATTTGGTAATATGCAGACGAATAGTCAAATTAATAGAAAAATACCTGTGATAAATTTATCTGTACAAATTGTCGCACTCCGAGTGACATATGGTATATTTGCAACCCTACTGTGGATTTGCAATTTGCAAACAATTTGTCGACATAAATGACGCTTGGGATAAATTATTAGAAAAATAGGGGTTTTTTGCCTAGTCCTTTTAGTACTTTTTTGGTCCTGGTGACAACCCTGCAAGTACGATATTTCACATTGAAATTGTTTTGTTTAGAAAGGTGATTATTTAATTTTTAAAAAGAGGGGTCAACCATGTCTGTAGGAAAATAATTAGCAAAGCTATGGGCAAATGTATTTTGCCAAATTCTGTGACCATCATTGACGGTACCTTACAATGAATTACTGTACAAAAAAGCAAGTACCCATTATGCAACATTTTTCAGCACAGCAATCAATTTTACAGAAAAGAGATTTTATTTGAAAAAATCATATCACTGTATGATAACATCTGTATCAAGGTGTACCAATTGACACTTTTTGACTTTCAACCTGAAGTTTCTGGTGTCCAAATTTCAATTTTATTTGTATTTCCTACACAGTTATTAAGCTATTTCTGTGGTCACAAGTTGAAGGAGGCCCTCTATTATCTATACGCATCCATGGCACATGATACGTGATTATACCCTAGTTTCCTTGTGTGTAGCCTTCTTCACTCTGTACGAAGGCTACAGCATCAATATATTGAAAAATGCAGGGTACATCGATCATGTCAGTAAATATTTTGTTTTGGGACTGATTATTCGGACTACCACCCGGCATGCAGGTATTCCTGCATTAAATACATCAGAATTATTACCATTGCAAGATGGCTTAAAGCTAGCATTTCAAGTATCTCTTAAAAGCTAATAACAAATGGTGCCTGCTGGAATCTCTTGAGGCATTGTCTTTTTTAAAGACATTTCTTGTTTGATTTATTTGAGGAGTGAAATTATCTTATTAAAACAAAGTGTGTGTAATACTTTTTACATTTAATTCACTGGTTTATTAGTATTTTCTTAAAAGATGCATTTATTTATATGTCTTTTGCATTTATTTATATAAACTTATTCATTTATCCTATACTTTTTCCCATTATGCAATGAAAATATAAACATGTTCTATGGGCGGGCTGACCTATAAAATAGGGCTAAAATTACCCAAAAATATCACCAAAATCTGACAAATCTGAAAAAAAAAAAATCTGAAAATTTTTGCAAACATATTTTCTGGAAATGTCAGCCAAAATAAATCCAATTTTGGCCCCAAAATGGCCGATGTTACATGATTTTAGCTGAATTAAAAAAAATCTCCAAAAGGCAAATTCTGGCTCAGTCGGGCTATTAGAACAGGGTTTTCCCCATTTTAAATGCCGAAATTCTGAAGATTCTGTCACTTTATATAAACCAAGTAAAAAACCAAAGTTAATTATCACAATATTGTTTGTTTGTGCCAAATAATCGACTTAGACAGTTTGTTATTCATGCCTTTTTTAAAGGAAGCTGGCAATTTTTTAGATGTTTATTATTTTCAGTTAAGGAGCTCATTTTCAAGTTCAAATCCTACTGAATTAATTACTAATTTCATACATGCATGCATCTACAATATAGCAGACCACATTCAGTGATAAGGGACCGTCCACAAACACTTGTTGGGAGGGGGCCTGATGCAAACAAATTTCATCGTGAATATTTTTCGGGGTACCCCCCTTTACAGACTTCAAAAATTTTAGGGCCCCCCTTTTTGACATGAAAATTATGGGTCAACCCCATAGAAAAGCATATAAACTAAATTTTCCCAGGAAAATTTGTGGTCATTTTTTTCAGACCCCCCCCTTAGGAGGGTCAAAATTTTGCAGGGCCCTCCCTTTTTGCATCAGGCCCCCCTAACAAGTGTTTGTGAACACTCCCTAAGTCATATATTTGAAGTTGGAAGACATTGTCATCATATTTTTCTAATCAGGGCACAACCTTTTGTTACATGCATATTAATGTTTATTAAATAAAAATATTTATTTTTCCTCTACCTTAAAAATGAAATTGGGTTGCCTTTTCAAGCTGCAAGTTTGTTCTTTTCTCGCCAGCTGAAATTATTGAATGTCTTTGCCTTGGATGTGTGCAAATTAATCTTTAGTTATGCGTGGCTTTTTAATATTTTCACATTAAAAATTACAAATTGAGTTCAGTTCATGCGTCTCAATCTGGTTTTTTATTTGAAATATGATTAAAATTTCCTTGTGATTAAGGTCAGAATCTCCAACCATAACAAAGTGGACCACCACAATTAAGATGGCAGATAGAAAGACTTCAGTACATGCCTTTAATTTATAATGTGCCCTTTAGATAGATGGAGTGCTAATTAAACAAGAACTGTCTTTAAAAAAGACAATGCCATATATGAAATTGATATAGGTCCAATAGGGACAGGGTACATTGTTCAATACTATACATGTATAAATTATGCCCATGTCACAGGCCCTAAAAACTTTATTTGTCATCCGATTTTCGCTGTTGAAAGTTTATTGCATGTACTGTAGCTAGAAACAAATTTGGGTACAATTACCAAATAGGGTGCAACTGGCTAGACTTGAGTCCAGTCCTCATTTACGGAGTTTAGGGTTAGGGTTTAGGGTTGGGGTAGGGCAGTCTTGTAATAAGACTAGTAGAGTTGCACCCTATTCGGCAATCGCTCCCAAATTTGAATATGACATAGTCAATTGTGACATGATCTGGTTCATGGAGGCCAAAAGGAGGCACTTTTGAAAATTGAGTAACAATAATTATTACCTTATAAACATTGATTATTAATTAGGCTATCGCACACTGAAAACACCAAAGTTCTAGCATACTCGGTTGTTAAGTTATGAAGTTTTGTGATGTCTATTTTCTTATGTATTTTATTGTTTTTACCCCATATTTTTGCCTTTATCTCAATTTCAAATGTGCCGCCTCCATGGACCAGATTGTGTCACAATTGATGTCAATGTGATGTAGCCTATACATGTATATGTAAGACAGATCTCAATTTCAAGTTTGCCGCCTCCATGGACCAGTTTTTGTGTCACAATTGATGTCAATGTGATGTAGCCTATATATGTAAGACAGATCTCAATTTCAAGTTTGCCGCCTCCATGGACCAGATTGTGTCACAATTGATGTCAATGTGATGTAGCCTATATATGTAAGACAGAGATCCAGTTTGATGTAAATCTTCAATATTTCCATTATACATGTAGGCTTTCAAGAAGAAAATTTTTAAATATATTTCAATTCTATTTACCCTGTACTCATGTGGATCATAGGAGTATACCACTTCTTGACAGCTTAGACTATATCCAAGTTTGTAGCCACATATTACATTCTGTAGAGACATAAAACAACAAAAACATGGTATGAATATATAATTGAGCACATAATGAGGAATTATCAGAAATATTTTGTACAAATTATATTGAATAGCTGCACTATCAGATGATCAAAGTATAGAGTTTCCTGTCACCCCACCTGTATTTTAATTCTTATTGGGATTTTTCAAAAAAAATTAAAATAAAAAAGTGTGCTTTTGCTCACCATCGCAGATTTTTCTGCGGGTGCTCCGGTTTTCCTCCTGTATCTAAAATCTGGCTTCTTCCCATATCCCTGTCCCATTATATCCGGATGGCATCCCTTAAATTTAGTAGCCTCTGAGCACTACTGTGCTTAGCCTGGCTTGGGCCGAATGTTATAAATAAATTAAAAAAAAGATCATAGTTGATTAGCTATCACTTGTATTTAAAAGAGAACAAAAAACAAACAAAAACAGAATACATGTATAGCTATAATGGGAGGTCTTTCTTCAGACTATTTAGTGGTTAATAAAGCAGGGATTTTCGGTCGAGTTTGCGGGTACTCGACCGAGATTTCACTACCCGGATATAAGAGAGCCAGCATTGAATTTGTATCCATTTTGAAATCATTAATAGAGTATGACATGAACACAAATTATGCACTTTGCATATTAAAAACACCAACATTTTTTTTGTGCAAATTATTGCAGGTACCCTGCCTTATTCATATTAGTGGATTTAAATCATTATTATATTTGTAAGTAGCAGCTAGCCTTCTGAATAAATATTATTGATGTGAACATACCATAATCAGTTTCATATAATTTGTATCACAAAACAAAAGCAGTATACATCAGGTTGTACTTTTGAATAAAATGATTGATCAATACCGTCTCTGTTTTATTTATTTTTAGCTCTGAAAAACAGATTACTATCAAAATGATAGTGACTGCAAGGCTGAGCAAGACAAAGAAAGGTCATAATTCCTGATGTGAATATTAAGGGTATACGAGGTATTGTTGGTTGAAGCAGCCAAAGAAAAATTGATTTTCATTATCTGAATCAATATATTATTGAAAAATAACACGTTGGTGTTTTGCAAAAGTTCATTCTACAAATCATATACTTTGAAAACTTGCTTAATTTATTGTTGTTAATGAGTTACGTCGTTTTACAAAAGTGTTGTTGTTTCAGGCCTCTTTACAACATAACTCAAGAACCACAGGACCTACAAAAGTATATCTGTGATATTTGAATTCTACTACACGCTCGCTATGAATTGAGCAATGCAATTTTTGCTAAAGCTCACTACCATTCGCAAGATGCTGTGAACTACCTTTTTCTGCTGCTTCACCATCTATTGGAGAAAAAGTTTCAAATATGACAGAGTACAAAATATAAATTCCACAAAAATTGGATGGTCAAACTCATGTATTAGGTAAGCATGAGGGGGGGGGGGAGTGATACTCAGGTTTGGTATAGGAAGGGAGGTGTTGATCAGAATCTGAAAATAGACCTATCAATAAATCAATTTTTCAATAAATTTGGATTAAACAACATTCCAAAAACTTTTTACACAAAATTGGGCTATTTTTCAGAAAAAAATGATACCAAAATTAGCCTAGAGAAAGGGGTCATTGTCATTTATATATCCAATGGCCCACAATGCAGTCCATGTTTGTGTCGCATCCCTGTATGGTCATTTGCACGGAGCACCCTCCCCAGGAGTAAGTAATGTCAGGTATTTTAATGTCAAATTATAGAAACACATACATGTATCCAGCTGATATTTCATGGTTTGTTCTTCTCAGTCGGAACATAGAAACATACTGTAGGCATGCCTGCTTGCTATATCATTATCAAATAAAGCTCCGATGGAAAAACATTCAGATTTGAACCTTCGTGGTAAATATCACACAAATTATGTGAGCAATTAAAAAGGTCTTTTCAACTGTTTTGGCCATTTTGAAATGACATTGTTAAAGAAAAAAAACATATGCATACAACAGGACTCTTAAGAAAAATATGAATAAAATGAAAAAAAAAAAAGAACTAACAACTCCTTTTAAAAAACAAACCATGTAGCCTACAGTACATGTAATTATAGAGGCAAGAAATGATGAGTGATGAATAGTGGTTTGAAAACAAATGCGAAATGCAATTTTTTTAAATTCCTGACTTGGTATTTTTATGTTATTTTTAGAAAAAAAACCCTGATTTTCGCCAAATTTTTCTGTTAAACTTAAAAAAAAAATTAATGAAATAAAAAAAAAATCTGCATTTCTTTTTTTTTTTTTAATCGCATAATTTACAAATGCACGCACAAGCTTTGAGACAAACCTTTTTTTTGGCCTTGTAGCAATTATAATTGCCTTTGTTATGAGCTAAACAACCAGCTGTACAATGTACTGTATATGCGATACCCATCACTGACTGCACTACCTCATTGCAGAGATGCTACACAATTATGAATAGGGTAATATTAAGGGATGGGGTATGAACGTTTGGACAGTATTTATTGTGGGACATTAGAGCACATCAGACATATCGAACTGCATTCTGAATACAAAGAATGTCCTTCTGATATCAAATAATTTTGATTTTTTGAAATTCGCAATGTAATACACATTTTATGGCAAATGATTAAAAATTGATATTTTTGATATTTAACAGTACTTGAAGTAAACTTTATAAATCTGATTCAATTTATACTTAAAGTGTATGTAGGTGGGATGAAAAGCCGACTATCAATTGAAAATTTTGACCTTTTCAGATTGAAGATATGGATTTTTTCCCAAAACACACAAAAAATAGGTCTTTTGGGAAAAAATCCATATCTTCAATATAAAAGGTCAAAATTTTCAATTGATCGTCGGCTTTTCCTCCCAGCTACATACACTTTAAGAATATATCATTAGATTTATAAAATTTATTTCGAGGACTGTTATATATCAAAATTTGAAAATATCAAATTTTAATAATTTGTCATAAAATTTGTACTACATGTATATCGTGAATTTCAAAAAATGAAAATTATTTGATATTAGAAAGACATGCTTCATATTCGATTGCAATTCGATACGTCTGAGGTGCTCTCATGTCCCACAAAAAATACTGTCGAAACGCCATAAACGCTCATTCTAGATCCCTTAACATTTGGCAAAAAGCACAGGCAATACCAAATAGTGCTTGAAGAATACTAATTTGAACTTATGTTACGAGTACCGCCTACACTAGGATCCACAACATCCTCATCTATCAGGGCACAGTTCTTTAACCCCAATACATTTAGTACATTAATTGCATGACCTTTGGAATTTTGAGTACAAAAACTCATACTCTGGAACTGAAGGTCAAATTTTGCACTGTGATAGTTTAATTGAGGTTATTGAACTATGCCATTGGGATGAGGCTATTGTGGTCCATAGTGCTAGTAGTATTACAAGCTGATCATAGGTGAGAAGGTGCAATTTACATCTGGGCATAGTACCAGGTGGTTTATTTTTACTGAAATTTGTGAATTTAAAGAAATATATTGCCAATTTCTTAATTTAGTGCCTAATTAAAATTAATAAAAATAATATTTTGTGGTGCAGTTATATGGTTTTAAGAATGAAATGGCACATAATATACATGTATGTCCTACGTTGGGGGTGTATGTTGAATCAGACCTAAAACAGGGTCTTTATAAAAAAAAAGAAAAAAAGCTGAAAATGCTCAATAAACACTGAAAATTAGGGAGAAATGGCTCAAATTGGGCTGAAAATAAAAGAAAACACATACATTTCAGGAATACAAAAGGAGGAAATAAGCTGAAAAGAGGAAAAGTTTCAGGTCAGTTTTTGGTAACCGAATGGCTGACCGAAATGAAAATATTTGGAGAGCAAGCTTAGGGACCGTTCACAAACACTTGTAAGTGGGGGCCTGATGCAAAAAAATTTCATCACAAAAAAATTTTGGGCCCCCCTTTACAGACCTCAAAAATTTCAGGGCCCCCCTTTTTGACATGAAAATTATGGGTCAACCCCATAGAAAAGCATATAAACTCAATTTTTCCAGGAAAATTTGTGGTCATTTTTTTCAGGCCCCCCCCCCTTAGGAGGGTCAACATTTTTCAGGGCCCCCTTTTTTGCATCAGGCCCCCCTTACAAGTGTTTGTGAACAGTCCCTTACTTCCATAATCTATTCAGTCAATGAGCTATTCCAGTTGAAATCCATACACCCCCTGTGGAAGACATGACCTTAATCTTTCACACAGGGAGTGTAGATTTCAAATGGGTTCACCTGAAATTGACACCCCCTGTTTGGGAGATTAAAGTCGTGTCTTCCATAGGGGGTGTATGGATTTCAACTGGAATATGCCTATATGCCTACCAGTGTCACTTTCAGTGAGGTATATGTTAATGATATGATTGATATCATCTCATAGACATCATGCAAGTTGATGCCTCGAAGTGGAACTAGCCTGCATATCAAATCACAAATTGACTCAAAACAATGATGGCTAATAATAAACTAAACTATTAAAGCAAAATGTTGCTGAGATGACAAAACCTTGTCTTTTTGGTACAATGTTTTTTCCCTTCTGATTTTGTAGCTAGCAAGTCAGTTTTCATACTATCAAAACCTTGTATGTCAATCTGCAAAAATAAACCCACAATTCCCAAATTGTTTTGATTAAACCTGGTATATCTTATAAAATACACAGCTACAAGGTTTTACCAGTACATGCACATTTTAGCCAAAAGCATAATGAACGTTATTATCAGTTATTTCATCTAAAATGAAAGTAATTTAAATTAAACTTCAACACTACTTGTTTATTTCCTCGAAAGCGCTCCCGGTAAGCGAAATAAACAAGTAGTGTTGAGATTCAATTTAAATTGCTTTCATGATATTTCTTGACTATCGACCCATGTTTAGCCGGTTTATTCTCAACATGAAAACAAAAGGAACCTGTACAAAGTAATAGCAGTGTCATTTGCAATGATGAGGTAATGCGTCATATTGCAAAGGATTCTGGGAAGGGCAAGATATCTTCTCTGATCCCAGTTTTACCCTAGCTAGTTTTACCCTAACCCACAGAAGATATCTTACCCCTTCCCAGAATGCTTTGCAACATGATCTATCACCTCATTTCATCAAATGACACTCCCATTACATTGTACCGGTTCCCTTTGTTTTAATTTTGGGAACTGGTTGAGCATGAGTCGATAGTCAAGAAATGAACATATGTGACACGATCAAGGGAAATGAGTCGGATGTCGCTAATATTGATTTTGAGATATTGGCAAAAAAGGTGTTGAAATTCTTTTGTTTTATATTGTTTTCAGCGATTGATAAATTGTTGTAACTTTGCAAAGGAAAGTCGTATCAACATGGGATTTACAGTTTCTGAAAGCTCTAAATGTCCTCTTTAGAAACATGTGTTAAACTCATTTTCGACCAGGGTCGACATGTGACATTCCCCTTGATCATGTCACATATTTTCCAAGATCTGGATGTGCTGTCACTGTCAACCCATTTACATAGCTACATCAGCACAGGAAATCAAAATGGGAGAAATGCATTGTGGGAAGTGTAAGATATCTTCTTCGAGTTCAACCTACCTCTTTAACAATATGAAATGAAAGTACCATACATAAGAAATTATACACAAGCATCGGTCTCTTTAGGTCAAATGGTTCCCGGCCTTCCATAAGCTTTGGCCCAAGCCATACCATTAAGCAATACAGGAATATGATGACTAGAGTGGGAACCGGCGACTGCAGAAATAGCCAGTTTTCTACTCTTGGATCTGTGAAATAAAAGAAGAGAAACATACATTAGTCAATTTTACTTTAAAGGCCCATTCAGTGATTTGCTCATCCGGATGATCGTAAAAATCATCAAAATTCAGATTTTGGTACTTTTGTCATTGTCATAGATGTGCTAACATAGCCTGCGAGTGGTTCAGCCGAAAGCTGTGTATTTAAGACAAAATAAGACATTTTACACAAATCTGTAATAACATGTATTTGAATGGGGCTTCAACTTCGTCAACACTGCTGTTTACTTTGTTTTTTGCCAAATTTGTCATTTCAAAAATACCAAATGACAATTTGAATGACTTATCCTTCACTTTTAAGCAATTTATAAACAATTTTAATTCTTTTTCACACTTGCGCTGGGATCACTGAATGGGTCTTTAACTTTACTTCTTGGGTCATTTGGATTCAATGTTGTGGCATAATGTGCAGGATTAGCATCTATTTAAAAAAATGAAATTTACCCAAATATGGTTTAGTTTTAAAAATTAAATTTACCCAAATATGGTTTAGTTTTAAAATTAGGATTTTTTTCTAAATATAAGGATACATTTTTGGCACCATATAGCACAAAGTCTGGTCATTTCAATTGGATCCAATGGTGCATTTGGAAAAAAAATACCAAAAAAAAAAAAAGATGGAGAATAATACACATGTCACTTGTATGACCCACCCTAGGACCCCGGGGATGTAAAGCGTCATGGTTGGGTCATTTACCAACCAATTAGTGACGCAGGGTACGGTCATTTACTCAATATGTGCGTCACAACATACCCCAAGGGGTGCGTCAGTGTCAGTCACTTTACCTAGGTGCGTCAATGGTTAGGTGCATCAGTGTCAGTCAAAATACCTAAATGGTGAGTCAAATTTGCGTCATGAGGACAGTCATTGATTGATTGATTGATTTTATTTGGTACTATAAGAATAACATACAAATTACACTACATATACAGTATTATTATAACAAAATAAAATATATTGCACATCAAAATTGTATAACGAAATTACAAATCAACACAAGTACCAAGGATAGCCCAACAAGCCTTGGGAAAAGCTTATTTCCATTGGGGTCCTTTACAAGCAAAAGAAATATAGGAACAAACTGCCATACAAAAACAAGAACAGAGACAACGTGCAAAAAGGACGGAAAAAGCAGAAATGTGAGACCAGCTCAAACTCTAAAAATCAAATGGACCCTTGATCAGCTAAAAACTGTTTGACAGATTGTTTGTACAATTTAAAATCATTGATGTTCTTGATTTCATTTGGCAGTGAGTTCCAATGATGAATTGCACTATTAAAGAAAGTGAGGCTATTTTGGCCCTTGGAGTGAGGAACCTTAAAGTTGAATGGACTACCCCTGGTACTGTAATTATGAAGAGATGATACTCTAGTAAAATGCATTTTCATATATTCAGGACAACAGTTATGGAAAATTTTAAATACATGACTAAGTTTTAATTGAACTACTCTGTCTTGACTGGATAGCATACCCACCAAATCCAATTCTTTCTGCCCAATATGAGTACGTGGCCCCACATCCAAAATAAAACGAACGATCTTGTTTTGCATAATTTGTAATTTGTTTTTGTAGTTTTAGATAACCCTGTATACCATGAAGAACATGCATAATCGAAATGACAAAGAATTAAAGCTGAACACAGTGTCTTGCGTGTTTTCATGCATAAAAAGTCTGCATGTCTGTACAAGAATTTGAGTCTCCCGTTTGCTTTTTTGATAATATTAGAAGCAATTGATTCACCGGAAAGAGTGTTATCGAGGGTGACCCCTAAATATTTCACAGACAGAGAGGTATTAATTAGCTCTCCATTGCAAGCAGCAGTAAAACTATCAACTGAATTTAGCTTCCTTTTGGTACCAAATAAGATGGTAATCATAATCCTTAACATGTGCGCCACAATTTTGACGAGGGGCTCAGTCATTGTCGGCAAATGTCCGTCATTGTTTAGACGCACATGTGGGTCTTGGAATAGTTAAATCCGATGCACCATTGTAAAGTGACGCACCACCCCCGGGGGTCGTGGTGTGGGTCATACAAGTGACACATGTATAATCATTTCAAGACAGCTTTATATTTGACTGCAGAAAAATAAATGTAGCAAATTGCACAACCAGTCATCTAAACACTGCTCTTTATTGGATTCAATTTTCCTCAAGACAAATAAGCAGTGGAAATTGTATGTACCCAATAAACAAGAATCTTCTGTGTAGTACTAAATTAGATCCAAATGACCATTTATTATTAACTTCCAAAGCTTGTCCAATTTAATTTAACAGCTAAATTGCTGGCCAACTGAATCCAATTTATACACATCACTCAAATCTACTCTAGTCACCTTGAGAATTGTGTACAAATTTGTACAACCATCATCTATTATAAGATCTTTTTACCATCTATATTCCATAGGCATGATCACACGGGAGCTTACCTCCATGTTACCGTAATACGGAGGTAGTGCAAGGTCATAACTTAACTTGTCCACATGATGGTCCTTCCTAAATGGTCTTTTAAACTCTTAAGCACTCCGTGTTATCTTTACGGCTCGGTGTTTGCTTCATGGTCCTGGAAGTTTATAGGCCGATTACCTGAATGCGTGTACGCTGTGGAAGCGATGTCTCTTAGTTTTAGGGCAATTAGACCGGGTATGTCCTACTCCTACATATGTTTTTTTAACCTGTTGTTTTCTTCTCCACTCAATTTCTTTGTCTTTCCAGACACTTATCTGCGCTTCCATAATTTCTTTTTTTGACCAGTTTATGTCATGCTTTTTCGTTTTGGAGGTGCTTCTTTCATTATCATTAAGTTCATTCTCGGTGAGAAACGGAGATAATTTATTGTGAATTTTATAGCCTATTGCGAAAGAGAATTTAAAATACTGCGAAATTGTAAGTGTTGTATCCATAAGGTCAAACTTACCACACCATCTTGTTCACACTGGCGCAAACACGGAACGGTTGCTTCGTGTTAGCACGCTACCACAGAGATTTCTCTGTGGTAAATCTTCCGGGTTAAGCTTCGTGTTAGTTAACACGTTACTTGTTCAGACGGGCGCTAAAACAAAGCTACCGGGCAAAGCTACATGTACCTTAGAGGTAGCTTCGTGTTAGCTAAACACGAACTTTAATACCTCTAAGTCCGTCTGAACACGGCTGATGATACAAAATACAAGGCTAAAGTGTGCTTGTATTTTTAAAGATACAAATTTAATATATGTGAGCTTCTATTAATTATATTAATATTCAAATCATCAAATTTTTGGTGGGTATATGCTCCCCTGGAATGTTGAGGTGTTGGGTCTTTGGGAGCTGATGATGGCGTACCATTTTGGAGCTGCTAACAGGTAGAAGGTTTTTTTAGACGCAAACAATCTAAATCAAGGTTCTTTCTTGGCTTTCTGGTTGAAAATCACCTGAAAAAACCCAGTAATGAGCATGTTAGGGTCTTTTAGAGCTAAAATCATCAAAATCATGGGTCTGTTGACTCTGTTTTGGTACAATTCAGGTTTTTTTTCGGAGCTATGTGGTCCAAAAACGGGGGTCTTTCCTGGGTACCATTTGTGTTGAGTACCCTCCCTCTGGTACACCGCTCTTGGGCAAAGTATGTACTCAGTTCTTTGAGCACTGACTTAATTATTTTGATTGTGAAATTTGTCAAACCGTTGTAAAAATAATTCTTAATGCAAACATAAATGCTACATTAGCTACTATTAAAAGCACATTCTTGTATGAAAAAAATGTTGACTAGTAATAATAAATTGGTTCTCCGATTTTGACCATGCTGACCCCACGCTGACCGTTTTCATTTTTCATGTAACATGACCTATTGATGCGTAATAGGCACGGGCCTGTGACTTCTAATATTAAAAAATAATTTTCCCCACCTCACAATTTTCGCTATTAATTATAACGCCTATTTTGTTTGGATAAAGGCAAAAGCTACATTGAGCAGGGCAGAGATGCGGGTAACCATGGCAGCTGACATTGTTAATTAGATTCTAATGATGACTGGAAGGCTCAAAGTGTTTGGTTTAATACACTTCCAGAGTGAATTTAATGGTCTGTTGAAATTTACTTTCTATTAAAATGGCAATGAAGACAGCATGTGCCATAGATACACTATGAACCACAATGGCCTCATCCTAATGGCATAGTTCAATAACCTCACATTAAACAATCATAGTGCACAATTTGACCTCAAGTTGCAGAATACAAATTTTTGTATCCCAATTTTCAAAGGTCATTCAATGAATATACAAATGTATTGGGGTTAAAGAACTGCACCCTGATAGATGAGCATGTTGTGGATCCTAAATGTAGAGTCTAGTTTGCATTAGAAGCCAGCTGGCATTATAAGACTTAGCACTGAATAACGTTGCATTGAATAATATACAGAGGGCAATTCCATGCGGTGCTGAACTTGGGGAAAATGCATTTGTCCAATTGTTTTACACAAGTTAGAGACTTGCGGAAAACCGCCCTGCTGACTAAACATTCGGAAGGTTCAGAAAGGGGTCTACAGTTTTTTGCCTTAGATCTACAAATGTAGATCCAAAGGAAAGTCTCTTACCAAAAGACCCCATAATTTGTCACATGGGACACTCCCATTTTAGATCAAGCAAAATCAGTAGGAACTGGGAAATATTGATTTTGAGATACATTGTATCAGGGATATGAGATAGGCAAACAAAGGAAATAATATTATTTCCTGTTGTTTTGGAAACTCGTTAATTGCTAATATCTTTGGAACTGGTTGTTCAATTTCGATTGGGTTTTCTGCAAAATGCAGCTTTGTAAATGACTCCCTTTTCAGGTCTCCCCAATTCCCATTCTTTGCCAAAATGTTGGTATTTTCATTTTGCCTATTTTAGGTATGCACCAAGAAGTTGAGGTTGGGGCACATTGATTTTTGTGAAAAGTCTTTATTTTAGTGATAGAGAGGCTTTCTTAACCCTAACCGCCTAAGGGCTTTTTGGCGACGGGGAAGGGAAAGAAGGAAAGAATAAAGAGAGAAAAGAAGGAAAGAAGTTGTTTGCTCTGGGTGGGATTCGAACCCGAGACCCCTCGCATGCCAAGCACTCGGTCGGCGACACTTTGCCACGGGTCTTGGGCTTCACTGGCCAGCGAAACCGTGCCTATATATCACTTATGGCGATAATGCGTCATCACACCACGCGGGATGCATGCACAAACAGCGCATATATCAAGTAGTATTTTGTAGTATTTAGGAGGGTTAGGGTTAAGGAAGCCTATACCGAGTTTCGATAGTGGTAACCTAACCCTAACCGCCTAAGGGCTTTTTGGCGATGGGAAGGGAAAGAAGGAAAGAATAAAGAGAGAAAAGAAGGAAAGAAGTTGTTTGCTCTGGGTGGGATTCAACCCGAGACCCCTCGCATGCCAAGCACTCGGTCGGCGACACTTTGCCACAGGTCTTTGGCTTCGCTGGCCAGCGAAACCGTGCGTTATATATCACTTAGGGCGATTGCGTCATCACACCACGCTTGAGATGCATGCACGAACAGCGCATATATCAAGTAGTATTTTGTAGTATTTAGGAGGGTTAGGGTTAAAGTGATATAGTGTGGAAAGTTTTTTGGCTCATAAAGGGGGGAAGTGTTTTTTTTTTCCAAAATCTTCCACCCAGGAGGTCACATGGTGCATCCCTTACTACACTCCTCAAAGTAATTAAAGGATTAAAAAATTTCATCCAGATTATCTTGACCATACATGTACTTGTACCTAATCAAAATATCTTTATATTATGTGGCCTTGCAGTGGCGTGCGCAGCACATTGAAAGTGGGGGGGGGCAGGTTGTTCAGTTCCCCCGAATGGAGTCTGATTAGGAGCAAATTTGGATGTTTTTAACGTTTTTCGTGACCAACAAAAGTGGGGGGGGGGCATGGGGCCCCCTTCCCGCACGCCACTGTGGCCATGTCCATGCTCAACTAAACACTGTAAAAAGTCTCATCATGACTGTTTCAACTGGCACTTACATCTTATTTTGTTTTTGAAAAATATTGAATGAAATTTTTTGATCCTTTAATTACTTTGTGAGGAGTGTCTTTATTACTCCTCCTGCACAATAATAAGTTCTAAATTTTTGATAATTACACAATAGGCCTACATTACACAAGCAAATCTTAATGCTCTGCGTGCTAGCCATGCGCTTCAACGGACAAAGCTGAAGTTTTGAAATATTTTCTCAAAATATCAAGAGCTATCTTAACAACTACTGAACCAATACTAGGCTTGTTTGTACTCATTTTAATACATTTTTCATGCTGATTCCAAATATGGTCATGAAAATTTATATTTCTGAAATTTTTGAATGTTTGAAAAATGTTTGAAACATGTCCTCTGCAGTCGACACCCGCGTGAAGAGAGTTAATAGCTTACCGCTGAATGTGAGTGCATGGAGGTAGAAATTGTAGGAGTCATTCACTGCATCTGTTAGCAAGTCCATTGTGATAGTTTTTCTGCAAGAAGGAAAAAATGCATTCAATTCAATACAAAAAGTAAAGGCAACTCAATTTTTAAAAGCCATAATAATAATATTATTAATTAATATGCGATTTGCTTCACAGCAACGCCCTAAATTTAATAGAATTTGTTATGAGTGTTAAAATGCAAACATTAAGGTGGTACAACGCCCTAGATAAATTTCTGACTATTTTGCATTTTTCTCAAAAAATAATAACAAACTGGAAACAAAAGTTGTATATTATAGGGGCAAGGAATTCAGTTACTACACTGAAATTTCAGTGACTCAAGACAAGCGGTACGTTATTTATGATAAGAAAAGAGGTACCACTAGAATGTACCTCATTTCATAACTTTTAAGTTATGAAATTTAAAAAGTGCAGAAACTTTTTCTCATTTTGAAGCTATGTAATTCTTCATTTCAGGATATCATACAAAGTTGGTTGAAGCATCATTTTGAAGCTTCAGGAATATGATCTTGAAAAATTAGCCTATTTTTCATTTTCCAATTTTGAACGAAATAATATAAACTTTAAAGTTAAAAAGACACCCTGTTCTCATCATCAGAAATTTTTGAAGTGAGGTTTTATTGATTTTTAGATACTTTTAAAACTTGCTAAAACATGCTAATTCCGGGCATGGGGGTGTGAGCAGCATGCGGATGGATAGAACAGCAGAGAGGGAATGACATGGTTAGGATTTAAAAATAATTTTTATGTGACACTGCTACTGTTTTTAAAATTTATGCACACCCTTGGTTTATGCACCCTCAGTTGAGTTGTTTTTTAGACATTTGTGATGCCACCAGAATCTGGACGTCGATACCAATAAAATATTGGTCCTGTCCAGTATTTCTTTAGATGTACTTCTACTTCTACTGCAATTACACTTGGCATATAGTCCATCAGCTTGGATTTCCTGCCAATGAATAAAGTTGTACATGTGCGGTAAAGGTGCCATCAGTGCAGAAAATTGTAGTATGTAGATGATGAGTGCAAGGGTGAAAATAAGAGAGCTTGTACCAGGGGCCACTTTGGCAAAAAAGTGGTCCCTGGTTCACCAAGATTTGGAGGAACCAGGGGCCATTTCCAATTACCAAGGGGCCAATAAAAATAAAGATGTGCTGGATGAATTAAATAAGCATTAGTTGCTTTGAATTATATATTTTGGGTTCACTATCCAGGGGGCAGTTTCGTGAGAAAAGTGTCCCTGGTCAACTACAATTGAGATGAAATCAGGGGCCATTTCAGAGTTTCTGGGGGGCAAACGGCTCCCGTTTCCCCGCACTCCGTGCATCTGCGGGTATTCATGCTTGTCGGTGAACTTTAAAACACCCCTTTTGCATCTCATTTCGCTTGAAGTTTGTAGGGAAAATCACCCCTTTTTAGAGATTTCACGAATTATTTGCCCTTCGAAAATACCCCCATTTTCGCTAAAACACGAACAATATTTCTAATATGCCCTTTTCTGGCAAAAACGCGTAGGCTGCTCGATGAAAATACCTTTTTTTTTCAATTTCGCGAATACGTGGTTTGAAAAACACCCTTTTTGTGTGTTTCATGAATCGCGTTTCTTCATCTGAAAACACCCCTTATTTCGCGAAATTTTCGACGAGCATGAATACCCGCGGATGCACGGAGTGCGGGGACCGGGCCTGTTTCCCACTTAATTTCACCCTTGGATGAGTGATAAAATTATCCAGGCTGCATGCGTATGCCTGTTTATTTATTTATTTATTATTTATTTGGCAAAATTGACAACAATACAGAAATATGCAATCAATCATCATCACAAGAAACACACAACCAAGTCAATGAGCCAGGATAACCCATAAAGTTGGCTAAATATGCCAACTTATTTCCAATGGGGTCCAAAATGAAAAGGTGCCTGCAAAAGGGAGATGAAAACAGAGTCACAAAAGAGGGGACAAAAGAGAAATAAGTTAAACATATTCAGCCATTTCCTGGTTCATTGAGGTTGAAGATAAATGGGTTTTGACATGGGATTTGAAGGAATTCTTGTTGGTGATAGACCTGATGTGAATAGGTAAAGAATTCCAGTCAAGGGTACCCTGATAAAAGAAGGAGTTGGAAGCAAGGCCACTGACTCTGGGGACATGGAAATTATGTGAGCTAGATCTGGTACGGTGAGTGTGAGTGACAGTGGTTTTAGTGATAAAAATCCCTTTAAAAAGGGATGCGTCTGGTCCAAAGAGAAAATTGGGTGCGTTGTGGGCATGGAAACAGACCTGAAGAATCAGGAATCAAATACGAGTATAATTATGTACTCTCATGGCGTTTTATTAGTCGACATATAAAAATAAATGTAGTTGGTGGTAATTAAATATAAAAATGATAAGAAAGTTTTGACATCTTGACAATTATAGGGGTATTAGAGATATAAGATGCACTTGAGTTATGTCTGAACAATTATAAAATGTGCAAATTGTATTTGTCTAACTGATTGTATACTGTTTGAATAGTTTAGTAAACTGTTTGAATAGTAATATGCTGGTGGAGCAGCGACAGGTGTTTTCTCTAATTTGATAGATACTTTTTGACACCATTGACCCCATATGACCTTTGACCAAGGATGACCTCTGATTGATGACCTCTGACCTTGGATGACACGTAATTAATTAATTAATTAATTAATAATAAATAAATTTAATTAATTAAGTAAGTAATTATTAATAATTAAGTAATTAAGTAATTATTAATAATTAATTAATTAATTACTTGTCATTAATTAATTAATTAATTAATTAATTTAAATTTATTTATTTATTTATTTAACTGAAAACTCTTTCTTTCTCCATTTATTAAGGGTTAATATATTCAACCAATCCCTGTCACAAAATAGGGCCACAAAAATGGTTGTGTACTTGAGGACAACACAACAATATATTTTGGCCTAGTTTCATATCGCCAGTCTATTAATGGTAATATGAGCTCTTAGCTCATATGCATGTGTGGGATGGAGAAAGTTCACTGGCATCGACCTAGGCCAGGTACGCTCTGCCGTCTCTGTCTCAGTATGTCAATTCTCACTGTATGTATATCTTCAGCTGAGTTATAACAGATAACTTCTAGAATGTGTCACTGGAACTCACTGGGGATTTAATTCCAACACTATACATGTATCAGCGTCAGGTCCCGTGGGACCAGACGCGAAAAACTGATCAAAGTAAGTGATCAAAGTAAGTGGGACCCATTGCATAGATGCCTGTCATCCATGACTATGAGTATGAGTGTCAAGTCTGCTTATCAGACATCAGATCATCAGATGGATGCATAAAAAATCATGGTCCACAAATACAAGGATCATGATTGGAATAATTCAGGCTGTATGGATAAAAAAAAGTATGATAAAAAAAAAAAAGAATCAACATGTGCAATGCATGAATGCATGCATGATGTGATGCATACACGTAGACTCGCTCACCAGTCCTATGATACGCTGTACCTACTGACTGGCTCACGCCATTTTGTCTGTCTATGGTCGCATGTCACAAATAGGTCACCCAAAAATGGAGGAGCCATAACATGAAAATGCTTTCTTCACATTTCAAGTTTGGTTTATTCTAAAAGTATAATACCTATTGTAGAAAGTTTGGTGTCATTTTGTAGATAATTATGTTCTTTGTCAAATACAAAAAACCCCAAGTCGATTGGACAACTACTTTGAGATTATACTTCAATATGTAAGATGTGTCAATGGAGGAGCCGGGGCGGGTGAGCCCAATACATGTAGGGTTGTACACAAAATTGTGAAAATAATAACCTTTGTATCTTAAAAAGTACAACTAGCATGGACCTCAAATTGCACATATATCATCCTGGATTGTAGATCTACCCCATAGTACATCAATTGTAACAAAAGATGTACGGTAACTAATTAATTGCCTAATTAAATGCTAATTAAGACAGTTTACAAAGTTTGCATGTAATGCTCCAACATTTCTAAATGGCCTAGATCTCTTGGCTGAGTCACCCTGATTATTCAAAAGTTCACATATATCTTTAAGGAAATTTGATGAGTAATTCAACTATGCTATTAGTTTATATGTAAGTGCCAGACATAGAGGAAAAAAGTTTTGATTGATAATGTCATAAAAAACGGTAAAATTATTTTACAATTTTGACCACCCTGTATGTTTAATGCAAGAGATACCAAACTCTTTCTTCCTGATTTGTTTGAAGGACCCATGCAAAGTCTTTCTGAATCCATATTTATTTTGAGCTACATAGCTTTCAGAAAAGGAAAATATGGGGTGTACCATGACAAGAAAGATGCTAATTTTGTTGATGTTTCACCCAGTATATTTCTTACCCACCCTGTATTATGATGATTTACTAAAATAATTTGGCATCCTTGTAAGTTACAAGCTTTAATGGTCTAAAATGTATTCATTAAAAGTTGCGTTGAAGTGAATCAAATTTGGTGACATTTTTATCATTTTACAATTACATTACACAAAAGATGACCAATTCATGACATGCGACCCTATGGGAAATACACACTTAATGGTTTGCGAGGTCAGATATTCAACAATTTCTTCAAAATTTAATCAATGGTATAAAATTGGTACCCACCTTATTGTGCTTACTAATTTAAGACTCGGTTGAAACAAAATTAAGGATCTATCATCTATGCATTTTAGTGTCCAAAAAGGCAAAATTATTGTCAAAGATCTTCTGAATCCTGCACCCTTGCGAAGGGTGCAGAATTGGAATTTGGGATAAAAATATCCGATCTTTGCGATCAAAAACACAAAATTACAACTTTGGACGTACTATTTTTTAGCAAAAGACATTATTGCCAAACAATATAGAATAGAACATTTGATGTCAACTTGTCAAAATATTGAAGAAATGTGCTCCCCAAACTTGTGGCGAGTTAGACGTTCGCTTTTCGGATCTCTTTCCTTGTTGAAAAGGTATAACGTTGTGAAGATAGGACATCCGGGCCCTACTCTGCCATGTTTGGCTGAGTAACGGTACATGAACACAGCCTTTTGTGCCTATGATGTAAATTTAATTTAAAATTAGTCATTGTGTAGGGGTGTGTTTATATACTCATAGGTTACTCTGAATCATTTTTGTTTACAACTGCACAAGTATGGCCGAATTGGTCAAGCTGGGAGATTCATAGCGCCCTCTGCACTTGTTGATCGAGAGACAGCCAAGGCTAATAGAAATTGGCACTACTTTCGTGGTGGTTGTTGTTGTGGATCAAATAATAATTAAAGTATTCATAAAACATGTATATGTCCGGCACTTCGACAGGGTGATTCTTTGTTGGATTATTTGATCCTATTTGTGACCTCTTCTCATAATTTATTAGTTTCTTTTTCTCACAAGTCTGAAAACATAGAGCGCTGTAAGGGCTGACAAACTATGTAAGCTTATCATGTGTGTGTACACGTTGACGCAAATTCAAGAAAGTAGAAAACTTGGAAGTATGACTATATATCTCCTTTAATTTTTTTTTAAATTGATTTTATTTTAAAGGTTTATAATGTTTTTCCTACCCTTACACAAACTCTAACCCCTTCCAAAACCTTACTACATCATACAAACCCACCCAAGCCCAATTCTAGCCTAACACCCTTGCCCCAACCCCCAAAAGGGAACCCCCTAATCGGACCTGTATTAGCATGTTTAGCACCCTGAGGGTAAGGATAAACACTTGTGCTGAACGTCAAATTGGTCACTTATCGCTCACTGTTCAAAATATGACATCTACACCAATTACAGTCCCTGAAACTGTCTACTTTTTATAATTAGCCGACCTCAATTCCGAAACATTTTTAGTGATAGTTAAAAATGCGATCCCCAACCCTTTGGTCACCTTTGGACGAATTTGTAGAAATCTCTGCGGAGTCTCCGTGTCTGAAATTCCCCGGTACAAACATCGAAAATGTCGCATTTCTCAGTTCCGGTGATGATACTATATCCGTATCCCTGTTTTCTTACATGAATATGCATATCTCTGAGTCTGACCCCTGTAAGGTCAAAAACGTGGCGTTGATTTCAACCAATCCGATCCACCGATTGTGACCACGTGGTCGGTTTCATGAATATTTAATAAGCAGCTTGATACTGACGTCATATCTGAGGTGACCAGGAGGCAGGAGATACCATTTTGGTCAACTGAACGACTCATGCGTTCTTTTGGTTGACATAAATCGAACAAAATTCTCAATAACGGGTAATAGTAGGATTTCAATTTTTTATTAATGAAGTTACTTGTAGTTTTGAGGAATGACCAAGTTGTTTTTGGAAACTTAGATGTTTGTTTCAACTGATGATGTAGGATCGCAAGGTGAGTGAATTCGTGAAGAGATTTGCTTGTTTGAGTGATAGTAGGATACAGGATGTAGGCTAGTCCTCTGTGTTTGGCCTGCTCCGATGTCTCAATTCATGCGGAATTATTCGTACCTGAGTAACCAGACAGCAATACTGCGTATTGCTGTATTGAACCAGACATACACATACAAGTAAAGTAATTAAATTTAAAACATTAATACATTCATGCATTTAAAAACAGGTCAGATTTTCAGGTGAAATCAATTTCTCCCCTAATTCCCTTTTTGGGTAAGGGCAAATAATGGTCTTGGGTTAGGTTAAAGGTTAGTTGGGCTAGGGTAGGCTTGTATACATGTAGTAAGGTTTGGGTAAGTAAAAGAGTCCAAGAGTAGAAATATTTGGTGTCAACCACATTTGTATATTAAAATATAAATTTATTTGCGTAGCAAAATTAAACACGAATTTTCGGTCATAGACCTTTGTCAAGTGATGACCTTAGTAAGGTTTGGGGGTGGGTTAGACTTTTTGTAAGGGTAGGAAAAACATTGAAAAACTTTATAAATAAAAAAAAAAAATTTTTTGCATTTAATGGGCGGTTACACGTGAAACGTTTAAACGTAGACACCCTTAAATACTACATGTATGTCAATTAATTTAGATGCCAAGACAAACTGATATCGTAAAAGTCACCGGCGCTTGCAAAAGTTATGAAAAACTCTGTACAATGGTTTATACTCATCTCATCACATGTGAGCTCATGTGTATCGCCATGGTCGGGTCATGTAGGCCTATTTGCATGCTTGTTGTGGGTCGACCTGGCTAAAAATCCTGGGCGTTTGTGGGCCGAAAGTGGCAACCAAAAATTTACGGTCGACCTGGGAGAAACCGATTTACGATAACTTAGGTGGTCTATCATGTGCGATACGTTATTTTGGGTCAACCTGGGATTTTTTTCTCCCAGCTTGTGTAATGTAAACTGAGCTCAAAAAGAAACTTATAATTTTTCACAAGGTCATATCTTGAAATCCTGTCCATCAAATTGAACCAAAATTACACACAGATTTACTTCAATACTCTACTTTTAACACATGTCAGTAACCAAGCAGTTATCCAACTGACACAACAGCAAAATGCACTGACATTAGGGTGCATCAAATGCCCCTCATGTCAACCATATTTTTTGTACCTAGTGTCAAACTGTGCCATATAACTAGAAAATCATCCCCTCCAAATTTAAATTCAATCAGAGGTCGGGAAGGTGGTCCACCGTGAGCTTAAAGTTCGGACCGAGGTAACCAGTAAAAGTCCGGCCGGCAGCTATTGAATTATATACACAGTTATACATACATATTAATAGCTGCCTTTAGTGAATGTTTTTATAGTACCTCATATCTCAGACAATACTCAATAAAATGCAAATCCATTTGAACTAAGCAAAAAGGCAGCTATTTCAGACATATTTGAAGTCATAATAATAGCTGCCATGTGCACGTTTCTCTAATTACAGCCATTTCTGCATGAAAATGGGTCCATCGTGTTCTGCGAGCTTAAAGTTCATGCATGATAGGTGCCTTTTACTAAATGACAAATCAATCAGGCAGCTATTTAGTTTTCATTACTTTATACTGAACATCACTGTGGCTGCCATATGAATAACAATTAATAAATGTACTTATCTATGTTGCTTATCAGTCCATATGATATTGGTAAATTAGGTAGCATCAGTTTACGCTCTCCGTGTCCGTTTTCTATCTTGCTCCACCACTTGCAAGACATTTTGATAATGTTCCTAACTCTGGGCAGCAGCTAGGAAATCTGCACTGAGTTTCATGCCACATTCTGCTGCATCATTTACCACATTGACAGCTCTAACATTGCTAAGCGATTGCAGATAAACTGAGGACTCTGGCCAAGTGTCAACATTGTCTGCTAGGAATTTGTCATTGATCATGTTGATCTGCAGGATGTTCAGTTGTTCACAGTGAACCTTGCCTGCAAAATCAGCTTGGATGACTGTTGACTAAGTGATATTCTCAGGGTCAGGGAACTTTGGCTTTCCAAAGCCTGCGCCAAGCGAATACATATGGCTTTAGTGCTGCTGCATCAGGTTTAAGTTCAAGTAGCCTTCTCGTTCTCGCTAAAGCTTGTCTCTATTGTACTGGTACCTTTCCACTGAAGAGAGCAAGCAGTGCCATCTCTTTGGTGAGATAACACATGTACCACAGATGTCTGTTCAGGGCTTTGTGGGTTTGCGTGCACTTGTTGCAACACCGAAATTGATATCGGCATATTGCAGGAGGCACTTGTACAACTGAAGATCGTTCCATGGCGGGTCAGAAGCAACACTGCATGTTATCCAGCAGGAACTTTAGATTATTGTTGCAAATACAACAAATTCACATATTTGGTAGCTGGTGCTTTGTTGTCACAGTGCCTTGCGGAAGATGTTCAAAGTGATTCTGCATTAGAGGGATTTTGATACTATGACAGCAGTTTGGACATGTATTATACATGACTGCTTGAATGTAATTGATTGGCCCGAGTCCTTAGCTTTACAGCTATCGCTTAGCAATGTTAGAGCCGTCAATGTGGTAAATGATGCAGCAGAAAGTGTCGTGAAACTCATACAGATTTCCAAGCTATACTGCCCAGAACATAATCAAATGTCTTGCAAGTGGTGGAGCAAGATAGAAAACAGAAACTTAATCTGAGAAAGCATATCATATAGACTGATAAATATTAAGCAATTTATTACTTTGTTATTCATATGGCAGCCACAGTGATGTGCAGTATAAAGTAATGGAAACTAAATAGCTGCCTGATTGATTTGTCATTTAGTTAAAGGCACCTATCATACACAAACTTTAAGCTTGTAGCACATGATGGGTCCATTTTCCATGCAGAAACAGCTGTAAATAGAGAAACATGCACATGGCAGCTATTATTATGACCTCAAATATGTCTGAAAATAGCTGCCTTTTTGCTTAGTTCAAATGGATTTGCATTTGATTCAGTATTGGCTGAGATATGAGGTACTTTAAAAACTTTCACTAAAGGCAGCTATTAATGTGTGTGTAGAACTGTATATAATACAATAGCTGCCGGCCGGACTTTTATTGGTTGCCTCTGTCCGAACTTTAAGCTCACGGTGGACCCCCTTCCCGACCTCGGATTGAATTTAAATTTGGAGGGGATGATTTTCTAGTTAAATGGCACAGTTTGACACTAGGTACAAAAAAATATGGTTGACATGAGGGGCTTTTGATGCACCCTAACTGACATGGGACAGCTTCCTGGACCACATTCACAGCCCAGCCCTGTTTCATGAAAAAAGTGTATGAAAAGCAGAAAGCAGCACCGTTTTATCATCTGTGCAAGGATCTTGTGTGCATTCTCACAGATGTTTTGTTCTGGGTGCCACATGTTGGGCTGTGAAAGTGAAGGAAGTCCATGAAGCTGTCCCATGACAGTGCATTTTGCTGTTGTGTCAGTTGGGCAACTGCTTGGTTACTGACATGTGTTTTGAGTAGAGTATTAAGGTAATCCTGTGTGTAATTTTGGTTTATTTTGATTGACAGTATTTTAAGATATGACCTTGTGATTCACAAGTTGTAAAAAATTATAAGTTTCTTTTTGAGCTCAGTTTATGTAAAAGTATGTGTGTAATTTTAGTGAACGTTGACCGACAAAAGCAAATGTCAAATAATAGGCCTACGTGTCGCTTTTGAAAAACAGCGAATCATGCGCATGCTCAGCATGCAAATACAACGGCGATTTAGTACACTGATCATGCGTGCAATTCAGATTTCTGCAAAAGCGATTGAGTATAAATGCATCTTTAGAAATGACCGGCGATTGTGTGTTCTCAAGTGGGCTTTATCAATATCATGTCATCGACTCATGTTTATTAGCAACATTTGTTTTGGTTCGAACAAGCATTTTGAAATACTTTCAACTTTTGTACTCAATCGTTCAAGCATGCTCAACAAATTTTTCAATGCAAGTGCCTCTGGACCTAAAACTTTTTTGTAGAAGTAAAAACGGATACTATGGCCAGAGTTCTAGCATGGCGAGTAGAAAAAATAATTCCCATTTAAACGCGGCAACAGAAACTGAAAGTGCATTTTAATTAGGGATGACCAATGAACCATCAACTTGATTAGAACACTCCCATAGACATGCAGGGAGCTCAACTGTGCACTGCTTGCACAGACATTTCTAAATTGAGCTCATTCTTTTATTTTTCATAATTTTTCTGTAAAAATTGGAGATGTTAATGCCAATTATGTTTTGTAACTATCCTGCAAATTACAGCATCATAACTTATTTGGTTTTTCTGTAAGTGTGAGTCAAAATTGGTCCATCGCCACAGTGCGCTTAATTGCCAGTGGCCCAGTTAGCTCGAGATACTCTAGCTAAAATACAGGTTTACATTTACTATCTTACATTATCTTGCTGTATTTCAGCTAGAGCTCCAAACGACAAGCTTCCGGGTTTTTTGGAGAACAATACTGTTACGTAAGATGAAGAAGAAACCCGCCTCGAGCCCGCCCTACTCATTATTTCATTGTACTTATTGCAATTTGCCTCCACACATTACGTAATCAACACAAAGCTTTTGTGAGGATTAGTGAGTGGATAAGAAATTGACAGGAGGATACGAAGTACACGCCGATTGCTAGTTGTCAATCATGAATTGCCGCAACGTTTTAATATTTTACTGCATGGCATTCCGCAAGCACCAAGACAAATTATGCCGTATTTTTTCCAAGATCATCTCATATGAAGTAAGCTGAATGCGATCTGTACTTTTGTAACATTCCGATCGCTTTTGATCACCTATTATCGGCGAATTTGCTTGAAAACATGTGAGTTCATGTTGTGTAAACATAATTAGCATAGACACAAATGAAATTACGATGCAATACAATGCAATTTGAATGCGCAGCAGATCTATAGAAATAACGCTGCCCGGTTTTATGCAGAATTAGACCCTGTCTGGGCCCAGTGCAGCACTGCTCAGAATGGCACAAAATATTCAGATGAATAAGATCAGGTGAACACCTTGACCTACTGAGCTGTAATTTGGCAGAGTTGTTGTTATTAATTACCTCTATCATACCCTCTGTAAAAAGGAAAAAAAAAAAGCGGACAAGTAGATCTCGAGTTAAAAATTAAATCACCAGCTTCCCTTTGGAATTTCCAAACACCTTTCGAATCATGTTAAAAATAGACACCTTTCTGAACATAAATGTGAAGTTTCATGCTCATTTGTTGTATTATTCACCTGATCTCAACCCTAAACATTTTCTTATATTTATCATGTTTATACCATCTGCACTGACTTGCTGCTATACACGCACAGGAGCTGTACTTTTAAAATACGCGCCTAATCAATAATGAGTCTTTCACTCCATTGTTAAAGTACTGTGCTCCCTGTAGCATATGGCGTGACCAGTCCCTGGAGTGTGATGGTTTTGTAGCACATGACAGTATTCATTCAAGCCTATCGAGGTCAGTTATTAGCCACTTGCTGAATGGCTGGGCATTATCAGCTATCAAAGAGATACCTTATGCTGCTGCCAATCACAATAGAGGTTAAACATTTTGTTAAAACCCCAGAAGTGATATCAGGACAAAGCTGTGCATGTTGGTACTTGATTGTTTGGATTCCTATGTTGAAAATCCCTTGTAGTACATTAGTATTTTTCTTACGTGTAGTGTATATTGTTGTGGAAAAAAAGTTCACCTGGACTTTTGATTTTGTGCCACTTTGGCCATTAGGCCAATGGAACTCGATTATTAGTTTCCGATTGGATGTTTGAAAAAAAAGGACGAGGTCGCTATTTCATTATTCATTATTCGGTTTCTTTTCATTATCCATTATGTCAACAAAATCAATGATTTCATGAACAGCTTTCTCCAAATTTAGGTACCCCACCAGTACCAAAGTATATTGTTGATGAAAGACTATCTCAAAACCAGTATTAATTAATGCTTAGATCATCTTTACAGACATTTTGCAACAGATTGAGAAAAGATTTGAATTTGTTTTCATTAAAATGAAAAGAAATTTGCAATTTTTGTAATCACTAGAAATATGATGAGGTAATCCTTAAATTTCCATTATTTGCTACGGTACATATATCCAAGGCATTAGCCAGGATTTGAAAGTAGGGTGTCCAAAGTACAAAAAGTAAAGTGAAGTGAGCGAAGCGAACGTGGCGCCCACCGACCGGGGTCCAGGGGGCGCTTTAGGCCCCCTGGCGGGGGATCAGGGGGGAAGCGCCCCCCGAAAGCTCCTGGATTTTAGCAATTTGAAGGGCCCAGGAGAGGCTTTTTAGACATAAAAATCCAACTATTTGTATTAAAGCAATTTGCATCAATACCATTCAAAACTTACTTTTCTTGACTTACTAAGGTAGGGACTGGTTCCTGGGAATTCGAGTCCCGCCCGGGTAGCCTAGTACCCGGGCGGAAATTCCATGCCCGGATACCCGAAATTCCAAAAAAAAAAAAAAAAAAAAAAAAAAAAAAATTTTTTTTTTAAGTTATTTTTTTTTTGGTTTTAGTAGTTTCCTGGACCTAGACCTAAATGCTAGGAACACTACAAAACAAAAAAACCAAAAATTGCATGATGTTTTGTGTTTTTAATATGAAAATTGATAGTGTGTATTCATGTCATACTATATTAATGATATCAAAATGCATTGAATTTGAATGCATTTTGATATCATTGATAGAGTATGACATGAATACAAACTATCAATTTTCATATTAAAAACACAAAACATCATGCAAATTTTTTTTTTTATTTTTTTTTTAAGGTCAACCATGAATGATCCTAGCATTTAGGTCTAGGTCCGGGGACACTACAAAACCGGAAAAAAATAACTTAAAAAAAAAAAAAAAAAAATTTTTTTTTTTTTTTTTTCGTAGGCCGTCCTAGGCCGTCCATTTTCGTGACAGGGCGTCCAAATGACGGCCGGACGGGTCTCTAGCTAAAGCCTTGCATATATCCTCTACCCCTACAACTAAGAAAAACTGTTGATTATGATCAGCAAGGGATGTCAGACATTTTGAGAGTTTCAAATTTTGATTATTTGCATTTCAATTTTCAGATAATTGACTTTTTTATGAAAATAATGAAAGTTTTTGTCAAATTGAAAAAGTGATGAGGGCGGTCAATAGGAAACTAACAATCGAGTTCCATTAGCCTTATGGATGATTTTTGGCAAATGTTTTCTAAAAGCATGATTTCAGTGCCTCGGGGGTGAAGAAATACTTAAGGTTTTACCGTCGTTACTAAACCTATCGACGAAATTTTTTTAAATTGACATATTTTGTACATTAATATGTGTAGATAATAAATCAGGAAAAAAAACAGGGGGTGCGGGACCGCACTTTTGAGCTACAGCCGTTTTAAAAGTGGTGTACATTTCCAAAAATCTCTGTATACTTCAATGGCAAAATCAGCAATTTGTCCAAAATATACCACCTTTTGCGTTGTATAAAAAAATTGTCGAGACAAAATTTTTTTAATTTTACATATGTTATGAAAAAGAAAAAGCTCTGTAAAATCGCGCAAAAAAAAATTGGGGGTACCGGACCTTGTTTTCGCGTAAATTGACCAAAATTGGTCAAAAAGCATTTTTCTGCGACACCATGCGTAGTTAATTGCGTAGATGGATATTTTGAATTAAGCGTACCAGCGCTGGTATACACGCGATCTGATGCCGGATCAGCGTTAGCTTACACGATATGGCCACATAAAAGGAATTGTCTGTTTACGCAGGAAAGTTTTCACTATAAATAAAAGTTACCTAAAATACTTCTTATAGGCTAAGAAGTGTCCATATTAAATTCAGCTTTATGATCACCTGACTCGAATGAACAAAAAGAAAATTTATTAAACATGTTACAGCGAAGCGTTTGACACCATGGGCGGAAACGTTTGACTATAATAGGCCTACAATTATTATAGGCATAGGCCTACTTAGCATGCTTAGTCCCGTTTACCGAGAGGAAATCTTTTTGGTCACAAAACTAAAGGCCCTCTGAAATTATCTCGAGGTGGATTCATAATCAATGGTTGCAGTTCAATTAAAGCGAAGTTAAACATTGTAGAAAAACGTTTGGCCAATGCTCATTTTTGTAAATGTATGACCTTTTTTGTGAAAAGTTTTGATGGTGTTGTCTATATCGCATGCATTATGAATTCAGTGCACGAGGTCTTTACCCAATAACACAAAATGCTTTAAACATTTAAATGTTGGATTATAAACTTTTAAAACATTTTTAAAATAACAATCAAAAATATGAACACTTGCTGCAAAACATATTCTAAATTGGAACAATGTTGCCAAAATAATATGTCTACAATGACATTTTTACAACATGTTTTTAATTTTGTTGTAGTGTGTTTCATTATGAAACGTTCTACTAACGTTTAACCTTTAATATAGGCCTATAATATAGTGCTTACCCAACATTTAGGCCAAAAAATTATTAAAACGTATTAACCAATTTAACCAACACTCGTTTAGGCCTAATGTTAAAAAAACACACCCTGATTCTGTATAGGTAGGCCTATAACTTCATACCATCTATTGGACACTACTGTCGTAGGCCTACTTTGGGGAGGGGTCCAGGTCCGTTATCAGTGGAAGCACGCTGGCATTTGGTTTGTACATGTTGTATTTAATATTATTAGAAGCTGCCACTTTTTATTGCGCTCAGCAAACATTGTTTTCTTTATTTTGTGGCCCTAGTTATCGCCGGTGCGCAAAAATAGCATAGACACGCACAACACGCATCGTTCTCTGCGAGTGTCTGCAACGCAACGCCGAGCACGACGCGGAGTACGCTCGCGTTGAAAACAGGCGCAATGGTCAAGTCGAATCGGGTGACGACGGTAAAACCTTAATGCTATTGATAGTCAGGCTCACATCACACACTATAGGTGGCGCTATTCGTCCATAGGGAAGTGGAATGTGCCTGTACGGTCCAAAAATGGCTTTACTGTGGGGCTCAATGGAAAAAATTACTAAAATTATTACTAAGTGATGTTGACTTATGTTGGTACTGGCATGATACTGGATTCATAAACTATCACATAGTGCAATCCATGTTCCACCAAGTCGACACTCGATTTAGCTCAAAAGCAATTTGTGTGTAAATCAAGACCATCCAAAACAGCTTTCTTACAGTAAAGAATAGGAGGTCATCTGGGGTCACATACAGTAGTGTGCATTGTACATGTGCCTGCTGTCACAATTTCACACACAAAATTTTGGGCAATTTGATGACACTATTTTTGTCTGTAACTTCAAAAGTATATGCACTAGAAATGATTGACCCCTTATTGTTTAGGTAATTTAATTCTCTTTCAAATGAAAGAACTTTCAGCTAAAAATATTGAACTTCAAAATTTTATGAACATCCCTACTATTGACTAGTAAAGTGCCATTTCATAAGAAACCCTTTGATACTTTCACAATATGCTTGTTTCATGTTTGCATATATATTAAAATAAAGAAATATAAAAAGGTAAATATATGCTTATACCAATTTTGCTCACATTGCTATATTTAGACTTTGTCAATTTATTTCGTTCCAATGACCGGTCAGAATGGGAAACTTTGAAAATTCATAATTCGAAAAGTTTTTGACCTATTTTGACCATTTAACCACCAAAATACTTCTGTTGATGAGTTCTTTCCAGAAAACAATCTTTTGTAGCAAAAGGGGCAACATGAAATTATGATTGATGGTCATCCCTATTTTAATGCTAGACATGCATGCATGCATGCCTGTTTGCAGAACGAGAATGAGAATAATAAATTATAAAGCTTGAAGCTTACATGCTTACCGATCTGTTCTGTGCAGTAGCTAAATAGAATCACGATAGAATCTAGTCTCCTACACAGCCAGTTTGCGTCGGTCTGACACTCGTCGATCCTCCTAACAAACAGTCTGCAAAAGAGCACATATAACGACTCTTCTGATTGGTTCCCCATATTTCGGGGAAACGGAAGTGACTGTTGACCTGATCAATTTGATTTGACCTTTGAACAGCTGATTGATTTCGTTCGCCGCAGCACGATCTGTCAAGCAGATTTGATTGAAAATTGAACGAATTTTCAACATCTATTTGGTAATTTTGAGCACGAAAGAAAATCTCAAGACGAGAAAGTAAGTACTTAACGAACTGATTTCTGTTGATTTTATTGATACAGCTCGACAGGCGCAGGCTAGGTCCATAGTCCCGTCTAAAATTCCTGCATGATACCTGTACATTACAATGTTTACATCATTTCACATTTGTACATGGCACACATACTATTGCTATTACACTGGAATATTATAAATATATTATAATACTAGCCATTGCATGCATGCATGCATGATACTCTACATACTGATTCTGTCTGATGGCATGGCGTTTGGAGTACATGAGTAAACCTTTGACGAGAGTGTACATCACAAAATTTACTCAGTCATTTGTTGGAACACACTTGTCTGATTGTTGTCTGCAGAGGTGATCTGCTGATGTGGAGTCAGTGGAAATTTACAAATTAACTTTGTGCCGTACATAACACATTGTTAGCTCTGACTTTGCAACATCACGGTACGTACGGGCTCATCAAAGGTTTACTACAACATATTATACTTAGGGATTCTTTGTTCGGGATGTGGTGCGAGGTGACTGCGGCCTTCAAACAGTGTTAATTTATAAACGTTTGATTGTGTGTGTAATTACACAATACACATGAACGCTTGTGCGAGAAGTCTAGCTTCGAATTTGTCACAGATAGCTTCACACTATTTAAAGACGAGTCCTGAGCTATCAAAATCTAGTACTTAGAAATCAATGGCTATGGAAGCTGTAAGTAGGCCTAAATACAGCCGATCACTGCTGGAGATCGTATCAAAAATGTTGCTAAAATTGCAGTTTGCACTTCAACTAAATATTAGACTGTTAAAAATAGGCAGCATTTCCTTAAAATACACAGTTGACTCAATCAGCAGAAATATTACACGTCAGTGCTGATTGGCAGATCCACTGAAATAATGATAGCAAATGGACTCGAGCATGATAGCATCGAATGCGTACAAAGCTGTACATGTAAAACTACTGTGTGCAAATTTGAAGCTAGAGTTCTCAAGTAAGTAGTAAGCAAACATTACTGTCTCGATTCTCGAATGGTACAAATCCTGGTCCCATGGGAGTATGGTGGGAATTTTTTTCACTTGTGAAGTCCCCGATTTTGGCATTCTGAATCTAACTCAAAATTTAACAATTTTATCTCAGTATCATTAAATCGGATATTGTACCGTGACGTCGGCCAGATATTTTTGATATTGGTATTGGATCGGATATCAGTCCAAAAAAAAATTTAATTATTTTTTTTTTTTGCAAAGTTTTCTGCAACTTTGAAGAACCACTGGACCTATTCTGAGGTGCTAGCATAGTTAATTTGAAGAAAAAAATTTGGAAAAAAATTACGAAAACATTACAGTTTGTTATCCAATATGCAAACTATCAACAAATGTTTACCTCTTAGCTCTTCATCTATTAGGCCTACATAATTATTATAAATGCATGGAAAATTGTAATTGTTTCTGATCTTAGCACCTCAGAATAGGTCCAGTGGTTCTTCAAAGTCGCTGGAAACTTTGGGAAATTTTTTTTAAAATTGAATTAAATTTTTTTTTTACTGATATCTGATCGGATCAGATATTGGCGGTATTATTTACATCGATATCCAATCGGTAGACAGTTCTGCCATATCGGTTGAGGCCTAGAGATAAATCAGGTTTAGCTAGCTCAAGTTGAGTGCCGGTTAATATACCATATCCAATTAGAGCGCCAGCTCAGGGCACAATTTTTTAGCAAACATGAGGAATTGGTAAATGGGGATATACCCCCTAAAAAGTTTTTTACTCATTTTATGATGAAAACATCATTTGTGAGAAAAAAACTGCTATTTATTAAATCATTAATTTGTGTATTTGGTTTGCAGTTGACCAAGATGACATCTGATGAACAACAGTAATGGAGATGGCTTGATGCAACACGATCTTGGGTTTCTGACAGACAGTGACCTGTTACTTTGTAAGTAAAAACATTGTTAATGTCAACTCATTTTTTCCTTTAGAATCATGCCAACAGCAAAACACCATAGAGTATAATGGTGAAATTAAGAATGGTGAAATATAAATAAGCCTAGATAAGACAAGCAACTAAAAAACTGGAAGAGGCTACATTACGCTAAACAATCACAGAAAGGCTTGAAAATGTGAAAAACATAATCTATGGCAGCACATTAAAATGGCTCTTTTTACTTGTTTTTGATTTGAAAGAAAAAATACTAAATCCCCATAATGTCACTGATTCAAATCAATGATACGTAATGAGACGTCTCAGCACTCACTTTATTGGTGAACAAATCTCCATGCAGACATTTATCAGACCCATTTAATATATTATGTTTAATTGTTATTATTGTCTTACAGGAGCATGCATGATGATTTGGAAATTGGACCTTGTGATGGCCACCTTGAACAACTGATTTTTGAATCAACAGACAGAACAGAACTATTATTGCTGATTATTCAGTGGATTATGTAGCCTACTGATTTGTCACATACTTCTCAAATAGCAATTAGATGTAAAGTTACAGCATTCAGCAATTGAGAAAAATCAGACAAAAACACTTGTTTGGCCTGTATGAAAATGAATTGTGCAGAAACACAGAACACAAAATGATTGTGTTCATGGAGAACAAAACTAAAAGGGCTCCAGTATTACTCTAAAAATTACATAAACAATGTACACATGTATAACTCTCAAAGATTATGACACAGGAATTTGATTTAATACAGGGCCTCTGAAAGAACTGCAGTCAGAAAATTTAATTTTTTAGTACCGTAATTAATTTTGCTACAAAGAAATTAAAAAGGTTATTCTGTTATGAATGAAAAGTGTATTCCTGAAAAGCGTATGAGTGATTGGAGTGATTTGGTGGATGATCTTGAAGCAAGTTGTGATTCTTGCGAGGATTGGGAAATAATTCACCTTAATAATTTTAAATGTTCTATTGACACTGTCTCCGCTCATTTTATTTCAAAATATTTCACAAGGCTATCGCCTTCAATGATTTTCTTTTTAAGATCAAAAGAAAGGATTCCCCAAATTGTTCCTTTTGTGATAAGATGTCTGAGACAACTGTTCATGTGTTCTGTGACTGTGAAGTTGTTAAACCAATTTGGAATGAGCTTATTTCTGTAATTGTTAACAAACATGATATTGATTTTTCCTGCTCAAAATTTAATAAAATGTTTGGTGTCCCAGGTGATAAATTCCTTACCCATTTATTCCTGATTTTAAAATATTATATTTATATTTGCAAATTTCAAAATAAAAAGCCAACTTTTATTGGATTTAGGGCCCATGTTAAATTTAATAGGAAACAGAATACTTTATTGCTAAGGGTAAAGACAAGCTTTCTGCCCATTTCCGTAAATGGAGATTTGATTTGTAATTTTAGCTGTATCTATTTTATAAAGTTTTGAAGGCTGCATGATCTACATTGTATGCTATGAGGTATGCTATGATTTTTCAACATTTGTTGCTGGATTGTATCATTGGTGTTAAATTTGTGTGATCTTTGTGATTGGTTTTGATTGCTTTGTAATTTTTTTTATGTGTGATATCTTGTAAAAATAAAAAACACAGAAACATAAAAAAAAAAGAAATTAAAAAGGTGTATGTTGTTACGTGGTAAAGCATCTGTCACTTACTTTTTAATTTTGAAAATCAACGGTTTGGTTCAGGAACCAAACTAGGAACAATAATTAAAGTTCAGAGAGTACAGTTCTGTATTTAAGTTTTTATTGTTTTGGTTTTGGAGTGTCCCTGTACTAGAGCTAAATGCTAGGATCAGTCTTCATTGACATTTAAAACAAAAGATAAGAAAAATAAGGCCCCAGTGTTTTTGCAAAGCTATAATTCGGTGTGTTCATGAGATATTTATTAATGATTTCAAAATGCATTTGTATCCATTTTGAAATCATTAATAGAGTATGACATGAACACATTATATATAACTATTTGCATATTAAAAACACTAGGGCCTATTATTTTTTTTCTTCTTTTTTAAATATCAACCATGAATGATCCTAGCATTTAGGCCTGAAAAATTGTTTGATTGACATTTGAAAAATTAGGGTAGGTCGGTTAGCATTTTTTCCCTTTTTTTTTTTCTTCGTTTTTGCACCCGCTTTTTAAGCTGTAAATTGCGTATGATAAAGGCCTTGGAAAAGGTTTTTTTATTATTCTTTTTTTAAGGTGTTTAAGTTTAGGGTCGCTCGGGTTACGCCAATTAAACAATTTTTTAAGGCCTTAGCTCTAGGGTCCAGGGACACTCCAAACCCGAAAAAATAAATAACTAAATAAATTAATTAAATGTTTTTTAAATAGCCCGACGGGCCACATGGAGATAAAACCCAATAGCCCAATGGAAAATATGGTAGGCATGGCTATCGGGCTATCGCTTATTCCAACCCCTTCAACTTGCAGTTTCTTGTATTCACAGTTTCAAACATTTACAGCCTACGGGACAAAAACATTTTTGCAGGCAAAAATAAAACCCATGATCTTTCATGATTTTTATTTTTGTCCCATAGGTTTGTAGGATTGTATATTAAATTGCAGACCGCGATGATGCATGAAAAGAGTACCCTTTCCTGCAGATTGTTGCTCGATGATGACAACACATTTATTCTGAGTGGTTCCCCAGGTATTAACACTGAAGCAAATTCAAACTAAAATAATTATGCTTGTAATTATTATTCTTTCTTTCCATTGTTACACATACAAAGTCATGAAATACAAAGTCATGATTGTTATTAAATGCCATCTGTAATTACCAACAGTATTACCAGTGCTTGTGTTATCAAATATAATTATAGTTTCTTTCAATAGTGTATGAAAAGTAAATCTTCAGATACCATGAAAAGAGGTTGAATAAAATGTACTTTTTATATACCATGGTCATTTATAAGTCAGATTATAGTCATTCATCTCTCATCAATGTCCTTACTAGTTCCTGACAGTGACAGACCTCAACAGCATGTACATGTGATCACAATTCACTATAAAATATTTGGCTGACCAACTGAGAGTTAATTCCAGGACCTATGTTACCAGAAACACATAAACACATTTAAAGTCTAAATGAAACAAGTGAACCTTGACCCTTTTTAAAAGAGATGAAACTAAATTTCCTATCAAGAGGTGGAAATTACACATTTCATGTAGACCTCAAGGCCATCTATTGCCACACAATGAGTTAGTGGAAGTATTTCATAGGGTATGAAAATACTTGCATTTTTCTGACAATAAGTTGAGCTGTGAACAGATGTAAGAATGGCCAGATGATTTCACTGTGAATTTTGTACCAATTACATGCTATTAAGGTGCACTGAAAGTGGTACTATGGTGTAATTTAAAGAGTTCACAGTGGTGCACTCATTGGAGATTTGAGAATCACTAAATAAACATGATTCTCAGCTTCTGTCTATCCAGTCTAACAAAGCTTCATAATATCAATCCTTATTCATTTGTTGCCACAGTTCACTGCATAAATTTAGTTTCTAAATTGGAATGTGTTAAATTAAAAGTTGTTTGTGGAGTGCTTGTTGCCACACCAGTGTACATCGGACTAATAACGCAGAATGTGGAACCTCATATTGCTGACTCCCAGGTGGCTTCTGTAAGTTTCCCAGGCTTGGTCAACCACTCGGCTTACCACCTCAACCTGTAAATTTTAAAGGAAAAAGAATAAAATATTTTTATTGTTTAAAATCAAACAATTTTTTTGGTAAATTGAAAATGATACACTGTGACTGGTCACATACTGGTTGCAGATCAGGTGGACTGTAGGTACATTTTTATAGCTAGTCAAACTTTAAAAATTGCCCTCCCAACATTTGGTTTACTCAGTGGCATTCATTTGTAAACTTAAATTGTTTCCCAATTTTGGAAAAATCTCAGTAGGTCAGCCCCCTAGAACAGGGTTTTATTTTTTCGTCACCTATTTTAAAATCAAACCTCCTTTGGCCTACCAAAAAACTTTGCCCCCCCAATTCACCACCCTGCGGTACATATAAGGGGCTGTGCAATAATTATGAGCCCTGGAGGAGGGTAAAATTGGGGGTGCTAGGAATTTTTGGCACATTCATGTGGCGCCTTTTAAATAAAACGCTCTAAAAAGGCTTAGGAAAACAGTACGGAAATACTTAAATACGCAAATATTCCTGCTTGCTGCGCTCGCAACATGTATCTTGTAAATTAGGATCCCAAAAATTTGGCATGCGGCCATGCACAAGGGGGGGCAAATAATTTTGGCAGGTTGAGAGAGGGTGGGGCAAGCAATTTTTGCGAACTGCTCGGAAATTTTACCTCCCCGGCTCATAATTATTGCACAGCCCTAATTATTAGACGGAAGGTCATCAGTTCAAATCATCCTCCAGACATGCTCCAGAAGACATGCAAATGCATTTGCATGTCTTCTGGAGCACCGGTCTGGAGGTCAGTGGAGGATGATTTGAACTAATGACCTTCCATGCAAGCACCTTACACCCATCGGATGTGTGTCATCGGCCCTCAGACTGTAGGATTCAATTCATGTAAAGCACCTAGTATAAGGGGCTGGCATTTTCTTCAGAAGGGGGGTCCCAAATATGTCAGTGACCAGAGTCAATTTTTTATGATCGTGGCCAAAACTTTTTAACAACCCCTTATCTTGGGTCAAAAATTTTATGACCAACACCACCCCACCCCCTTCCACCTACACGCACTCAAGACAAATCATTCATTGCCGGAACTAAAGCGGAGTGCGCCAAAGGCTAAGAGCGATGAAGACGCGTGAAGTGCATAAAAAATTTGCATTATATAGCTATAGATTGTATGCACATTTTGATTGTGAAGTTAAAGAATGCGCACGCAGCGCGTGAAAATTTTTAGTCGCCAGCCCTTAAGGGATCTAAAATGAGCATTTATTGCGTTTCGACAATATTTTTTGTGGGACATGAGAGAGCACCTCAGACCTATCGAATTGCATTCTGAATCGAAGCATGTCTTTCTGATATCAAATAATTTTCATTTTTGAAAATCACAATATAATACAAATTTTATGACAAATTATAAAATTTGATATTTTTCAAATTTTTGATATATAACAGTCCTCAAGTAAATTATATAAATCTAATGACATATTCTTAAAGTGTATGTAGCAGGGAGGAAAAGCCGACGGTCAATTGAAAATTTTGACCTTTCATATTGAAGATATGGATTTTTTCCCAAAAAGACCTAATTTTTTTGGTGTTTTGGGAAAAAAAATCCATATCTTCAATAATGAAAGGTCAAAATTTTCAATTGATCGTCGGCTTTTCATCCCACCTACATACACTTTAAGTATAAATCATCAGATATATAAAGTTTACTTCAAGTACTGTTAAATATCAAAAATATCAATTTTTAATGATTTGCCATAAAATGTGTATTAAATTGCGAATTTCAAAAATCAAAATTATTTGATATCAGAATGACATTCTTCGTATTCAGAATGCAATTCGATATGTGCTCTAATGTCCCACAATAAATACTGTCCAAACGTTCATACCCCAGCCCTTAATAATTCTACAAACCCCCTATTTTGGGTGTTAAAAAAATTATAACCCCCTATTTTTGGTCTAAAAATTGTATGACCCCCCCAAGTATATTTGAGACCCACCCCTTCCGAAGAAAATGCCAGCCACCCCCGCAGCCACCGTGACCTAATTATTTAATTAAATATAAATATACTCACGTCACTTTTAAGCTTTTAGACTCATCAGCACAAAACTGCCCTGTCTCTGTCGCGATCGTGCTTCAGCTGTCTGCCGTGCCGCGCCGGTCACGGTAAATCCATACAAATTGTATCCATAAAGTGTCACTCGGATCGCCACACAGCATTTTAATTATACTTTCTTTTGTTCATGTTTAGCACCTTGTTTGTTTACATAAAATCCTCGTAAACATAACCGTAAACAGTTCCCGGGAAATCCCCGTAATACACTGCAGCCAGCTGACGAACGGCTTCCGGGGTTAAATTACGTCATGGTATCTTGACCAATTGCGAACGATGTTATATCAATTGCGTGACTTGACACTCAGAATCGACTGTCCAATCACAATCACGTAGATCCTTCAGTTTCCCAGACTGTATGTTCGTGATAGCCACATACAGTCTGGCCGCGAGACTAGATAGAATCCTGTTGATGAACTTTGAACCTCAATGTTTCAGCTTGGTTCCAAATGTTGCAGCACATGCACAAATACCGGTATTTACAAAACAAACACACACACCCACGGTCCACACATGCATGCATGCATCACCATCGAATCAGATGGATGATGAAGAATGAATGGAGTCAATCAATTATCTGATCGATATCGACCATTTGCCGGTTGGGCGGAATATTTAATATAACGGTTCTGAAAAGTGTAATTTTGGGTGCTTTGTTATGCAGCCCATACATGTTGTGCACCAGCCCCGTTCCATAAACCGCGACGCCTCTCGAATAGCGAGCGGCGCCGGACGCCTCTCGAATAGCGAGCGGAGCGAGCACCGAGCGTAGTACCAACAATTAATAAGGAAATATCTGGAAAAGAGAGACCTGGGAGATACCCCACAAAATATATTATCATAATCAAGCCATTTATCTCAAGTGTGTTATCGGCATCTTCATCCCCTCCTCTAATATTATTCAGGTATCATTTTGATCAAACCATAAAAGGTAATCCAATAATAGGCCTATCACCAATTCTGAGATTTTCTCTCTCCTCCTTATTGTGAAGGGATCAAAATGTATAATCCCAAAATTATGTTAATTGGGATTATGAAACTAACGTTGGTGGCCGCAATTAGGCCCTGGGATCTTTACCCTATCGTGATTGGTCGAAAGTGATCAGGAGATGGCCTGACACACCCTGGTCTGAAAAATCAGGGGAGATCCCAGTGTCTTTGATTTGTGACCACCATCGGGAGAGGACTTGTCTTCAACCTTACTCTCCACCAACTAATCTAGACCAGACTTATCATTTCGTTTGCCATCAAGAACTTATATTATTCAGCCATTTTCATCAGCCTAAATAAATATATATTTAACCAAAAGTTATTGGTTTCCTGCTTATGTGTTTTCATCGGTGCTCCTCCAAAAGAACCTGCCCATTACTCGCTCACCATCTTCATTCAGCGGTAACATTTTCTTCGGGGGTCCCAAATATGTTGGTGACCGGAGGAATTTTTTTGTGCCCCCCCCCCCCCCCTATCGCGGGCAAAATTTTTTTACGACCCCCCTATTTTGGTTTCAAAATTTTTTATGACCCCCCCTTCCAACTACACATGCACAGACTCAAGACAAATTATTCATTGCCGGAACTAAGGTGCGAATCACACCAAAACTCAAGTCAAAGAGTGAAGAAAGTGCGTGGAGCGCGTTAAATTTTTTATTGTAAGTGTAAAGAAGGGGCGCGGAGCGTGTACAAATTCCCCAATCGATTTAATATTTTAGAAAATCTCTGGGGGGGAGGGGGTACTTTTTAAAATGGGAGACGGGATGTGCGGCCGCATCATACTCCCATTTTACACCCAATGACCCCCATTTTTCACCACGGGCACGGCCCTGCCCGTCTCACCCAATCAATGACCTCCTTCATTTTTTTGTTTTTCTGTCACCAAAAAAACCCTTATCAAGAATTTTAAACAATATTGATGACTTGTTGAAACTTTTGTATCAATGGAAAGATTTCCCCATGCATTCTCACGGTGTAGGCCTACCTACCCATTTTTCGGGCCATCTCACCGAAAGACCCCATTTTGGTGTCTAGGCTCTAAGCAGGTGGTGGCGATGGCGGATGCGATATCGCCATTTTTTACGTCGCCATTGGATTAACACATATACATGAGTTTACACTATATCCTATGGCAAAAGGGGGGAGGAGCGGCTGAAAATAATTTTAGGTCCGAAATTGGGGCCCTGAAAAAATATGTGATTTTTTTTCTTTTTGCATCAGGCCTCCCTGTTACAAGTGTTTGTGGATGGTCCCTTACTTCCCTCTGGAATCAAGCCTTGAAAAATCCGTTTGACAGTGGGAACCTGAGTAAACAAACAAACAAACAAACAAACAAAACATGGTATGTTTTTTTCAAAGACATTTCTTGTTTAGTTTAAATTAGTTGGGTGATTTTTATGTGAATTAATCCGCCCAATACTCATTTTGGGTGTTTATCGACTATCGAATCATCAATCACTTTCCTCTCCATTGACGGCGCGAAGGACCGGTGAAATTCCAAATTGGTAAGCATCTTAAACCGAATTAAAGGTATTTTCTTGCAAAATTTGAGCAAAAATGCATTTGTAGAGGTGTTGATGTAATCCTTGACCATATGATCTGCGCAGTTAATGACCTCACAAATGTGTAGACACTGAAAATTATGCATGTTTGCGTGCCGTGCTTGTGCCAAATTCAGTACGGACGCTAGCTCTGTCAGCTATTGCCTGGCATTGTAAATGTACACAGCCAGGCACACACTCACAGTACGGGGTGTACTCTCTGGAGTCTCTCTGCATGTGTGAGGGTCGGACTGGGTGCATGGGTGTGACGTGTGTACAGGTTACAGTTTACAAATTTTGAATATTTAGAGACTTCATATTCTCAAGTTGAAGAACGACACATGCAGCTGCACACTGCGATCTATTAGTACACCGTAATTAATTATTTATAAGTATTAAATTTCATCGAAAACTCAGTTTCTAAAATAATAGAATTTTATTGGAGCGCATTCATCATGTAGGTATGCTAGGTGAATTCAAATTTGCCATCAAACTGCATCATTTTATATATCAAATTAAAGCCCTTGAGTAAACAAAGCCAAAAATGAAAACCTTTTTTTCATAGCACTTTCCGTAGCAAAGTTACATCTTGTCAAAGATTGACTTTCATCAAACAATGTCAAAAAGATTCAGCTAGCAAAATTCCCCAAAACGGCATTTCGGGGGTGTTTCAAAATGATGTTGCTACCTTAGGCCTACTTTTTTCACCATACAAGTTGTGCTCAACTACCCTGGATTGTATATACCGCAGTGTTCTCGTCCGGATTATTCGTCTTGAACTTGTATTTTCCATCATCCTGCTCTCGGATTTTCGCGGGGTTGGAATACTTGGCAGCCATCTTGGACTACCTTGTTTTTGTTGACACGGAGCCTTGACGACCTTGCACTAAAGGACCACTGATACGATTGCTTCTTGCACATGCTGCATCCATCTGAAGCTTCTAGTTTTAACGGTCTTAGGACCTCTTCTTTACACAGTGTGACCCAGATGCTTGAAAATCTCCAATGGCAGTCGTTAAATGAACGCCGAGCACATTTCAAAGTCACCATGTTATACCGGATTGTTCACGGCTTAGTCGCCATTCCAAGTGGTCCACCCTACTTCATTCCAGCCACTAACACAACCAGAGGCCACCACCTGCAATTTAGACAACAACACTGCAGGATCCAGTCCTACCAGTTCTCTTTCTTCCCGAAAGCGTCATTTGCCTGTGGAACACACTACCAGCTTCAGTCGTATCTGCCCCGTCTTTGGAGACTTTCCGAAGCCGGCTGAGTCCACTGTCGCTTCGTTAGACTGGATGAGGACTTTTTTACTCGCACAACAGCACCACTTCATCTGCACTCAGCGAATCCGTGTTTCCGCTCGCACCCTTTGCACTGCACACAGTACGACTATACTCGGGAGTGAAAACTTCTAAGAGGACTGTACTTATTGGAAGATAGATAGATAGTGAACTTTAAAAGCACCTCCTTTTGCATCTCATAGCAAAGTTTTCAGAGGAAAAACATTGCTCAAGAAACACTAGACTTCTCCGTAGTCCACTTGCCATTGTGCATATTCAGAATTACCTTTGCATTTTTAAAAACTCCGATTGTGTGCACAATTGATAGATTTTCCTGATCTATTCAGTCACCGTACGCCCTCTGTTAGCTTGATACCCAAGTGGACTACTGACATTCGATTGCGGTTAAAATGCTTTACACAGGCCCCTATGGCAAGAATGTCGGATTTTTGGCCTACTAAGAATAGCATGATGTAATGCATTTCATATAAATTAACCAATTGTGATGCAGCATTTGTGTAGGCGGGCCTTACCATTTTCCCGATAGTAATCAATTTCATTTGCATTATTGTGACCTCATTTTATGCTGTTCCCGTGGTGTTTGGCTCTCTTGCGGTAAAACTTCAAAGTTTGTTTATATGTGATGAACCAGTGGAAGAAATACGTTCATGCACGTGTCATGTGTGGTACAATGTACGTGTGTGGATAAATCCTGATCGGGTAAATAACTTCAAAAGTGTGTCTCTACCGCTATAAAATATACCTAAATTAATTTATAAACATAATTATTTAGCTCCGCTGTTTAGAGACGGACCATGACATGGCCAATATCACCCGAGACTTCTTCAGGGAATTCTGCTGATGAGGCCGGGTGCGATACAAAACAAACTGCGATTCATCATGCATTCTCACTAGGATGTGAAAATTGTAAACTGGCTCAGGAAGAAGTCCTTCCTGAATTTGTTGATGACCCATTCTTTAGGTCAGAAAATTTTGCCAAAAATACCTAGTTTCCTGGATTTTAATGACATTTTTTCACTTCACCTGAAATTATTGGGGGGCGAGGGTGAAGAGTATTCTAGCCCCCCCGGTTCCTAAGCTACCAACTAGATATAATATGGGAAATATATTTTCTACCAAAGCAGCACCGTTTGCTAGGACTTTTTGTCGGGTGGGAAATCCCAGACTAGAAGAAGCACACAATTTGAGTTTACCTTGGGAAGCAAAATATGAACGCATTTATATCGATAGTTCTAGCCAGGGACAATATTGTCTTCCAAGGAAAGAAATTATTCGCGACACATGGAGAACGATTGTGCGGATTATTAAATTATTGTGGTAATCATTTTTTAAAGATAAATATTTCATAATAACGGGAAAATTAGTTCATGCCTCTCTTAATCCGTCTATATTTGTAGCTATTTTAGAATTTCGGACATGAGGCTCTTTCCGTCTTTTCGGCATGCCATTAAATATCAAAAGCACCTGAAGTAACTAGTGCTAATTAAGGGGCGCATTTTCTTCCAAATTAACAAAACATCCGCGTCAATAAAATTGCGACCCCTATTTCGGCAACAAAATTTTATGCCCCCCCACCAATACACCTTAGCCCTTAAACAAACTAAAATTGTATTGAAATCAGTCTTTTGAATTAAAAATAAACAAACTATCTCACCAAATATTTTATGACCCCCCTATTTTTCTTGCCAAAAATCTATACCCCCCTCTTCCGAAAAAAAATGCCAGCCCCCTAAAATAACAGAAAAGTCAACATTGTATTGTGATGTGATCTTGCCGGCCTATTTTAATAAACAATGTCCTGTCTCATGCCAATATTTTGCACTCAGTTGTGGGCCAAGATAGATGCTATATGCAAATTAGGGGTATTTTCTCCTGCTGATCGATTTTGGCAAATAAATTGCTGCACTTTCCCGCGGGGATGACAAATAGTTGGCGTTGTATAATTTGACTTTTCCATACAGGTATTTCTTATTTATTTGGGTTATTATTCGATATTTATCACAGTAAATACAAAATATAATCTTGATCGATTTGTACCACCGCTGATTTTTCTTTAAATAAATTGTATTATCTTTTGCCAAATGCAAGAACCCTGTACAATTATGGACCGAGACGGAAACTATTCGCTGTTTCTGATTGGTCAAGGGGTGGAGCCAATTTTATTCTCATCGTAGCGTCACTGACTTAACCGCAATCGTTTGTCCATAGTCGTATTTTTCGTGAGTAACGTGGGCAATTCTCCAAAATAAAACAGACTGCTAGAAAATCACTGGTAGGCATGAAGGAGCCCTCTTTCAAAAAAAATATTAAAAAAACAAAAGTAAGGCAGGACACAAATGATCACTTAGAATGCCTACATCTTGGGCAACTAGATTTGTTTATAGACTATTTATTACATTATAATATCGAGATTGATAACATAGGCCTATTTCTAAATTTCTCAAAATTCGACTATGGCATAGTCTAAAGAAACACTAGCAGCTAGCTACGAATTTGTTCACCCCACGGATGCCCTCGCATTCGCAAAGCAAGCTTTGCCGTTTGAGAATATTTCAAACAAGAAAAACACCCCTTTTATTAGCAATTTCGCGAATTCTTTGCCCTTCAACAAATGACACGATAACCCCTATTTCATGTTCATGATTTTCGCTAACGCGAACAATATAGTGAATATTTTTATATACCCTTTTAAGGTAGGGACTGAGTCCCGAATTCGAGTCCCGCCGGTGGCAGTACCGGGCAGGAATTCCATGCCCGGATATTTGAAATTCAAAAAAAAAATTTTTTTTTATTTTTTTTTTAAGTTTTTTTTTTTTTCGGTTTTGTAGTCCTGGACCTAGACCTAAATGCTAGGATCATTCATGGTTGACCTAAAAAAAAAAAAAATCAAGATATTTTGTATTTTAATAATGAAAATTGATACTTTGTATTCATGTCATACTCTATTAATGATATCAAAAGGAATTCAAATTCAATGCATTATGAAATCATTAATAGAGTATGACATGAATACAAAGTATCAATTTTCATATTAAAAATACAAAACATCTTGAAATTTTTTTTTTTTTTTTTTTAGGTCAACCATGAATGATCTTAGCATTTAGGTCTTTTTTTTTTTTTTAATTTTTAATTTCAGGTACCGGTACCGCCTGAAAATAAACGGGTACCGGGCACAAAATTACCCGAAAATCCCAACCCTAACCTTTTCTGGCAGAAACAAGGAAAAGGTTGGCTCACAGCCGACAGGCCCCATGGCTAAATCTATGAACTTCAATCACTTGTTGGCCGGGTACGGTGCACACCGGATGCGCCCAATGGAAAATTGTGAAACTGCGATATTTTCAGATTAAAACCACAAGATATAATTTATATTAGGCCAAGTAAAATAAATAATGTGTATATATATCTTCCCCACCCTCACCGATTTTTGGAGATTTTCAAATATTTTTGTTATTTTTCCTATTTGATTCCTTGCGTGGTTTCTAAAATTGTTGTGATAAAATGACATGTTCAGAAGGGCTTGGTTATCATTTATAAACACATTCCAAACACTTTTTCAAGCTGGGGGTATACGGTACTAGGGCTTTGGGGAAATAACAAAAATATTAGGGAGCTTCTCCGATTTTATGATGTGTTGACAAACACTTCATGCAATTGTGATTTTACACAGAAATGAATGGTGAAAAATAACACAATAACAAATAATAAGGACCTCCCTCAGCGATTTTTGAAAAAGTCTGGACGATACACATGTTATTTTTTTTACTTGGCCTTAGGGGTGTGATTTTCGGGTAATTTTGTGCCCGGGTACCCAGCGCATTTTTCGGGCGGGTAACTGAAATTGAACACCCGGTTCCCGCATTCCTTGCAGCCACGGCACGGGTCGGGTATTCAACTATTCATGCTGGATTGCTTGGGTTTTTTCGGTTTTGTAGTGTCCCAGGACCTAGACTTAAATGCTAGGATCATTCATGGTTGACCTAAAAAAAAAATTGCATGATTGTTTGCGTTTTTAATAAAAGTGATAATTTGTATTCATGTCAGTAGGCCTACTCTAATAATGATTTCAAAATGCATTGAATTTGCATGCATTTTGAAATCATTAATAGAGTATGATATGAATTCATACAAATTTAATATCACTTTTCATATTAAAAACACAAACAATCATGCAATTTTTTTTTTTTTTTTACCATGAATGATCCTAGCATTTAGGTCTAGGTCCTGGGACACGACAAAACCAAAAAAAAAAACCAAAAAACTTTTCTTATTTTGGGAAATTTTGACGAGCAAACAAGCATGAATACCCGTGGAACCCAGGCGGGCTCAATTTAAGTCTTTGGCTCTGTGCATACGTAGAATTTTGCCTGTGTATGCAAAATATTGTGTTATTTAGCTCATTATGATGGGGAAAACCAGAGTTGTGCATGTAAATTTTGCTTTCTAGATCGACCCCTCCTAATCAGACCAGTTCATCATGTTCATGATGAGATATGGAGATGGTGATTTGAAATTGCATATGACAAGGTGTTCTGTTAGCCAGTAAATTTACTGTATTACTGCGCTTAGAAGGAGGTTAGTGTTAGTGTTTAGGGTTAGGGTTGTATTAAAAACCTGACCTCCTTCTAAGCACAGGAAAACAACAAATTCCCAAATCTGCCCCCAGGAGACACGATGCATGATATCGCTTCTACTGGGGATTTATTCTGTGCTTTATCATGTCTTCTGGAGGCAGATTTGAACTAATGACCTTTTGTGAAATCGCCCTATATTAGCGTGAGACTTTGCAAACAAATTAAAGGTAAAACTCCAGGATACTTGAAATGGCCAATTCATCATATATTTACCATTTTCTGTGTGTTGCAGTGCACTAAACTGTGAATCATATTGACGGTCACTCCTATTAATTAATATATGAACCCCTAAAACTATTATGCATGTACCGTACTTTTGCCAATTGAATGGCATTTTAGGTACTTTAGTGGTGTGCTCAACTGTGAACCCATTGACTATCACCCCTAATTGGGCAATGAGTACTTACAGGTATAAATCAGTGATTACTGAACCAGAACTGTACCTCAACACTATGGACCACAATAGCCTCATCCCAATAGCATAGTTCAATAACCTCAATTAAACAATCGAGAGTGCAAAATTTGACCTCATGTTGCAGAGTATGAGTTTTTGTACTCAAATTTTCAAAACTCATTCAATGAATGTACTTGTATTGGGGTTATAGAACTAAGCCCTGATAGATGAGCATGTTGTGGATCCTAGTGCAAAATGTCAATTTTTTGTATTTTTGGAACAATGTGAACAGGTTGGTTCCCATGATTTTACCAAATTTGTTCTTTGAAATTTTCACAGGTAAATACATGTTTTGATTTTATTTTGAAATTTATACCTGATAGGATTGCACATTATGTCTAGCATTCCACTGGGCTCTTTTGACTTAATATCATGTAGTATTATAGCAGTCCTTTGAATTAAAACATCCAATGAGCACAAATTTAAAAAACTAATTGTGATAATATAAACTCAACCAATAAAGTATCGAATCGAAACGATTATAGATGGTTAGATATATCGGGAACTGAAATATATAGCAAAAACTTCTTTAATGTATATAAAGCGCGGTTTTCTCCTCGCATTTTGATACCTCTTTGTTGCTCTACGATAGCATTTAGTCGAGTTATGGGCGCTTGAGTGGCTTCAAGTCGGATTTTGAAAGTTGCACTTAGTTCCTATTCAACAGCGTTCGAAATTTTGGTTGTCCGGTTGCCCGGGACAACTAAAAAAGTCGCTGGACAACCAAAAATACTGATTTGGTTGTCCGCCGGACAACCATAAATGTGTAGCCAAAACTCACCTTTGTATGTGTATCTTTTAGCTGGTAATATACGGACAACCAAAAACTTAGACGGACAACCAGAAATTGTAACCTGGTTGTCCGTGGGACAACCAATTATTTTTCCTTAATTCGAACACTGCTATTCAAGCCAAATGCTTTCGTCGTGTACACAAACACGCACAAAATCAAGACAAAGGACACTGATGTGCTCTGTTTACTTAACCATGAACTTTACTTGATTTTACTCCTTCGACTTCCAACTTCAATACTTGCTACCCTTTACTTATTTCTGACTTATCTCATGAACTCTTTCTGCTGACATCTCAAAGTTTCTCAATACTTGGTGTGCCCACCATCAATGTCTACCACTGCCTGGATTCGTCGTCGAACGCATTAGGCTTGAATAGGAGCTAAGTGCAACTTTCAAAATCCGACTTGAAGCCACTCAAGCGCCCATAACTCGACTAAATGCTATCGTAGAGCAACAAAAGAGGTATCAAAATGCGCAGGAGAAAACCGCGCTTTATATACATTAAATAAGTTTTTGCTATATATTTCAGTTCCCGATATATCTAACCATCTACAATCGTTTCGATACTTTATTGGTTGAGTTTACTTAAATGTGTAATGATGTGGACAATGCCTACAAAATATTTCAACAACAAAAAAGATGCATTCAAATTCAATGCATTTTGATATCATTAGTAGAGTATGACATGAATACAAAATATCAATTTTCATATTAAAAACATCTTGAAATTTTTTAAAAATTTTTTTTAGGTCAACCATGAATGATCCTAGCATCTAGGTCTAGGTACAGGGACACTCCAAAACCGGAAAAAAAAAATTAAAAAAAAAAAACAACTTTTTTTTTTTTTGAAATTCGAGTATAATCCCACCCCCCAATTGTGAAAAATGTTCACCTAAAAAACGGGTGGGACTATACTCGGACCAATACGGTAATATCTGTGGTTTGAATTAACTTGGTACTATTGGTAGCCATGAATTAGTCACTTTAAGTTTTTAATGTAGTTGTTGATTGTTTTTGATAATTTTTATTTTACAGATTAACGTGGAAGACCAGTTGGTTGTGAGTCAGAATGGAGACAGTCAACAGTGTTGTTACAAAAGTCCAAGACTTTGCCACATGGGCAGACAGTGTCAAAGGTGAGATGGAGCATGGATAACCAACCTCTTCAATATAAAGTCTACACGGAAGTACAAGGCTTTATCCATGTTCAAGGGCCAAAAGTATATATATGAGGTTTTTCCCGCCCAGTGATGACATATTTAGGGTGGGAAATACAGGGCAGGAAATACTGCATTCGGCATGTATTTAGCATTACTCTGTGAAATTTCTGTTAAATGAAAAATTTATATCCAGTGTGATGATGTGAATATTGTGTGTGTATTTTTAAATGTATTGATTTTCTTTTTTATACCTAGATCCAAGAACACAAGAATGGCCGCTTGTCGCCAGTCCTTTCCCACTTCTGGCATTGGTGGCGCTGTACCTATTTGTGGTGTGGTACGGACCCAAAGTTATGAGTGGTTACAGACCTCTGAACTTGAAATACCTCATGATTTTGTACAACGCAGGATTGGTGGCGCTCTCAGCCTATATGTGTGTGGAGGTGAGTCTGAATAAAAATTCCTTTAAAAAAGGAATGGGGCGCCGAATAGGAGTTGTGGTGTGATGTGCTGAAATAGCTTGAAATCATTTCTGTAACTGTTTGTATAACATTTACTTTGTTAAAACAATTGTAACATTAGCATAGTAAACAGAGAAAGATTGAATGAAATGCAAGGCATATATACATTTATTGCAGTGGGAGAGGTGTAAAATGGCACTGCATGGGAGGCAATAGGATTGGTTTCAAATGAAGGAATAAAGCTCAGGTTACCATCCCACATGGTAAGCCTATCCCACAACTCAGGTTACCATTTCGGTTACTATTGTTAGCTAGGCAATCATGTTTTATCATGTTGTGGGGGAGGGAGGTGTAATTCTATATAGATTGTTTTCCAAACAGAATTGGTCAATTGGTCAATGCATAATATTTGAAAATATTGATCTTTCAACATCAACATTTCCTTTTTTCAGTAAATATAACAAGATAAATTGAAAACAAAACTTCAGTTGATTCTTATTTTATGTTTGCGAATTATGCGAGAAGACTACTGGCCAGCGGAGCGGGCCAGAGGCTAATTCGACCCCTGATTTTCGGGACTTTTGATATGTTTTTGTGTGAGCTTTTGGGAGATGGATACATGTGAAATGAATTCTATTGCAATTAGTGGTGGGTGATTTCATATTTTGACTGGAATCTCTAATGATTTAACTTGTGCAGTTATAATTTGTTTCTTTTGTTTGTTTGTTTGTTTCAGTTCTTCATGGTATCCTTCATGAATCCTAAATTCAACGTATACTGTGAACCAGTCGATTATTCAGATGATCCTATGGCTGTCAGGGTAAGTTGAATAGTTCAGTCAAGTTATACAACGTCACTGGGCGGGAAAAACCTCATATGTGTACATCCATATCAAAAGGATGCACTTGTCGGCTGCTACATGTGTCTCTTTTAACATAATAGCTAGAAATAAATATCAGACTCTTTTATAAGTGGAGGTCACTTCAAATCATCTCCAAGTTACATTGTTTAGGAATATAGAGAACATTCCTAAACTATGTGACTTTGAGATGATTTGAAGTGACCTCCACTTATAAAAGAGTCTGATATTTATTCCTAGCTGTTATGTAAAAAGAGCCACAGTGTAGCAGCCGACAAGTGCATCCATTTGATATGGATGTACACATATGTACTTTTTGCCCTTGAACATGGATGAAGCAAACCATTCAATATAAAGTCTACACCTACAAAGCTTTATCCATTTTCAAGGGCCAAAAGTAAATATGAGGTGTTTCCTGCATGTACTTTTGGCCCATGTACTTTTGGCCCCTCTTCTATATAAAGTCTACACCTAAGGGTTTATCCATGTTCAAGGGCCAAAAGTACATATTAGGTTTTTCTCGCCCAGTGACGACAAGCTGATTCAAAAAGAAGTAAACTCATATTTGAGGGAATGTAACTACAGATCTATAAGGAAAATGCTGTAAATGAAAATATCATTGGAAAGAGAAAATTCTAACTGTCTAAATAAAAAAAGAATTGTTGTGATTGCTCACAGCAAACCCAAGTTATACTCATTTGAATAAATCCACCCATTTATTCAAAAAGCATCCTTTTTATATATTTTCAACATTTTTTCTACAGTTAGCAGCAGTTGCCTGGTGGTTCTACATTTCCAAGATCCTTGAGTTCTTAGATACTGTAAGTATAAATATTGAGTACTTGCCATTTTCTAACTTTAATAAAAATCAATGTATACCGTGTGCAAAAAGTTTGTTCCGCCCTTACGTCCAGTTTGTTCTAAGCATATCATCTGACGGAATGACATGCATCAACTTGGCAACATCGGCGCTGGTAGTAAATTCCAATATTCTTTGCTTTACCTTAGTTGTTTGGCTTAAAATTAAAAGTGTGGACATATCTGATAATAAAAGCTAACTTTTCACGGCAAAGAAATACTAATCTATTTTGTATGGAAAAGTTACAATATGTGACACGATCAAGGGAAATGAGTCGGATGTCGCTAATATTGATTTTGAGATATTGGCAAAAAAAGTGTTAAAATTCTTTTGTTTTATATTGTTTTCAGCAATTGATAAATTGACGTAACTTCACAAAGAAAAGTCATGGGGTTTTCAGTTTCTGAAAGCTCTAAATGTCCTCTTTAGAAACATATGTAAAAGGGTCAACATGTGACTCATCCCCCTTGATCATGTCACATATGGCTTTTTAAAATATAAAGAAGTACACTGCAGATTTGAAAACAAAACAGGATGTTTGACATTAATATTGCAGGTAATCTTTGTATTGAGGAAGAAGGATGAGCAGATTAGCTTCCTGCATGTATATCACCATACTACCATGCCATGTTTGTGGTGGATTGGTGTACACTGGATTCCTGGCGGAGCAAGTAAGTAATAGTAGGGATATATGAATCATTTTGATTGGTTGCAAAGAGGGCTGTGTTGTGTATTGAGCCAATCACATTTATTGGTAAGATATAGTCAGTAGGGATGAAGGAGATTAAGCTTGAAATGGCTAAGAGATGTAAAAGCTGTATTTTGATTGGTTACTGAGATGAATATATTATGAGATTAACCAATCAGGGGAGCTATAACCTCTTTTTAACCAATCAAAGTAGTTACCAAAGAATTCAGCTAGTAGTCCCCATGTGGTTCATTTGAAAGGTGCGGTAACCATATGAGACCTGCTCCCACGAAATGAACATCAAGTTGGGAGTTTCGAGACGTTCCAACTGTTGAGTAACTTGAGTTTGATGTTCTTTGTTTGAAGACACCTGTACTGGCAGTAGTATGCCCTTTGTGAATGGGGACAGAATTGAATACAGAGTACAGCATAATATGTCCCCATTCACAAAGTACATAGCACTGATAATTGTACAGTGTCTTCAAGCAAAGAACAGCAACGTAACAATTGGAAGGTCTCGAAACCACCAACTTGCGACTTAACACACATGCGCGTATTTCATGGGTGCAGGGCACATATGGCTCTGGTTTTTTTAACATGTATCAAAAGTGTGAACTGAGAGGGTAAAAATGAAATTGACAGAAGACACTTAAAATATGTCATTTCTCAAAGCAGATGACTTGAATTTTATGAAAATACAAAACTTGGAGCTTAATTCTGTTCATTTGGTCTGTAAATTTTGTAGACCCTTTGGCCAAATGAGATTTTTTCATAAAAAAGCAACTTGTTGCAAAAGCTAGATATTGCTTACTGTAATGGACATTAGTTACCAAATTAGTTGTCATAGGAAAATAATGAGTCCAAGTTACTATTGACCAAATATGGCCATTCTGCGATCACTTTTAGGTAACTTTTCAGGCATATGAAACTGAAAAATGGGCAAAATAGCAGGTTTGGTGGTCAAAAATATGCTCTAAATGTAATTAATTTCATCCACATATATTGCTAATCCATATGTGAACAAGGTAATGATAACCAAGTACTGACATATCAAAATAAGTTTGATAATGCCTTTATAGTAAAAATGTAACTCTAGATACTCGTGGGTATCGGATGTTACATTATTTTGTTAACATGCATTATTTGCAGGTATCTGGCCCTATTTCTAAGCACATATTAGTTCAAAAATGTAAATGATAATCACTGTCAGATGATTAAACCTATCACTTGAAAATCTAATCATCATTAAATGATATTTTCATCTTACTGAAGAAATTTTTAAATTTAGATGTATATACATGTACTGATATGGCATTTATTCTTATACATTGTTACCCACATCCTTATTGTAAATGTGCACTGGACATCATAATAAAACAAATTAATTAGCTCCCTGAAGCATTAAGTTGATAATACAAAGGGCTACACCTTTCTTACAATCATAATCAGGCTTTCTTTTACGTCTTCCCAACTTAAGAGTGTTTCGGATGTTACATTACGTTAACATGCAATTGCAATCTAATTGAACTTATTGAGGGAAACATTTGGGACATTTCATTATTTTAGCATAATATCAATCACTTTGAATCAGAAAACCTGTTGAAATTATTCAAATGATTCAAAATATGTACAAATATGTGTATAATTAAAGGCAGTGATTCGGATGTTACATGATGTTAACATTTTTACAAAGTTTGATGGTTGGAAGTTGAATTTTAAAAATGAGATCATTGCATATACAACAGGTATGTTAGCATGATGGACACTCAGAAATATTTTAATGCAAGGCACAATCATTTATCATTTGCACACATATAAAATATGCAAAAACTGATCGTATTAAAACAGCTCATAAGTCTGTGTTAACAAATAATTCCCATGAAACTTGTTCTGTTGTAAGAGTATTTTTCTTAGTGGTTAATTTGTTTCCATTGATAATTTATTGTTTTATCGGACATAATGAAGCTGTATGAAGCATAGTAAGTATTTCTCCTGCTTCGGTTCTGGTATATGTGCATAGTGATTCCAATATAGGCCTAACACATGTACATACTTATATATTTATGTTAAAATGATCACTTTTTTATGAAAATGCAGCTTTTTTCAATTTTGAAATAAATGATTATGACAAAATTGCTACTTAATTATTTTCAATAAGTTTTAGATATCATCTAATGCTAAAATATTATAAAGTTTATTGAAATTACAACTTCATTTTGGACTTGTTAACAAAAATGGGTAACATCCGAAACACATTTTAAATCAAAGTATTTTGCTAGTGTAATGGAGAAATAGTCAGTGTAAGTTGCTTTTCAAATTTAAAATAAATTTCTTAGGACATGTGTATATGTCAGCAATGAAATTAATTTGAAAGGAGTGAACCAAATTAATTATGTTGCTTTTTATCTTATGTGTTATGCATAGAGACAATATATATTGTAGAGCTAACAACTTGTAATTTTTTCCACTAGCAAGGTTTACAAAGGTGAAATGGAGTCAGGAATATTAGGAAAATGAGGATGTACACCATATTTACTAGAAATTCACATTCATTTAAGTGTATATTCTAAAATCTTCTTACAATGCCCTGTTATTGGCCTCACTTTCCGTTAACATTTTGCCTTGTAACATCCGAAACAAACTTGACATGTTAACGGTTTGCACACTCAAAGAACAAACCTGGGTATGGTAAAAAAATATTTCTACTATGGCCTTCCCATGATTTCCAATCCATTTGGCCTTTTTATTTCCCCTCTAATTAAATTTCTTCAACAAAATGTCACTCTTTCTGTCTCGGATGTTACATTTGATTCGGATGTTACCATTGTTAACGGAAATGTTGTGTGGCCAACATTTTACATAAAGTCAAGAGGAAGTGAAATCATTTTTCATTTAGATACTTGTTGTCATGTCTACTTCAACTTAATAATAAAAATTCAAAGCTAGTATTGTTCTTCACATAATTATAAGACAATATGTATTCTTTCGGATGTTACAAAACTGTTAACGGAAAATGAGACCCATTTAAGTAATGCTTCACCATAATTTGAAAACATTCAACCGATACAAAATTTGCACTTGCAATTATTTATATTGCCCTGAGGCAAACATTTAAAGTATTTGTGTATGTTTTACATGATAAAACAATCACTTAGACCATGTTAAAAATAACGCAAGATTGTTAACGGAAAATGTAACGTCCGAAACAGAATTTTCAAGTGCTCAAAATTTTTTCATGTTAGAAATTATTTAGGTAAATCTTGGATTTCTTGGATCTTGTACTAACATGTGTTCATAAAATATTGAACAGAATAGTCAGAGCTGATCTGGTTTTATTTTGTAAACAAAACAAATTTGTCACTTTTGTTAGGTTGACAAATTTCCGTTAACAATTGGACATTTGGTCTTATCACAAGTAAAGAAAGAAAACTGGGACAAATTTTGTTAAGCTATGGGAGATTGGCCTAGGTCTACACTACATAAAAATATAAAAAATTATCCAGAAATAGGTCATGTGTTTCTGCTGGGGTCTCCTAAAGTGTCATTTAGCCTTTTGATACATGTTAAAAAAACCAGAGCCATATGCAAACTCTGTGTAAGAGATATTAATGCTTTTTAGCAGTGTTATGAACAGACACAGAATTTTTGTCCCTTGGAGGATAAGCCCAAATTTCCCATATACGTAGCAATATTTCTTATGTATTTCTTTATTTGAGGAGCAAAATTTCCCTCAAAATGTCTAAATTTTCCTCCAAACACCAAAATTTCCTTGGAACATTTTGTCCAGGTATGGTTATAAGGCCTGCAGGGATAGAAATCCTTTTATTTTTTTTCATTTAATACCTCAATTTACAAGAGATCTTAATTTTTTATGACTAGACATGTAAAAAAACAACAAAACAAAACGACAAAAATACAACTCAGTAGAATTTACACTAATTAGATTTGAAATATATAAAGTGTAAATTACGGTAGATTTAATTTTCCTTTGGGGAAAAAATAAGGACCAAATCATGTGTACTTTCAAAATGATATGATAATATTCAAATATTTAGTTCTTGGAATCTAATACAAGAGAATTTTTACTTCGCAATATGTATAACAGGCTACTTTGGCGGGATGATCAACAGTTTTGTACACGTGATAATGTATGGCTACTATGCGCTAACGGCGTTAGGGCCCGCTGTCCGACCATACCTATGGTGGAAGCGGTACTTGACTAGTATACAGTTGGTAAGATGTTAAACTATGGCTCCCTCCCGGTAGTGGTCTAATTTCTTCATGTAATGCTGGTTTCATACTTTCTGCCGCTTGCTACTGAGCGGTGTGACGCTTCATCATGCCGCTTGCACTTGTCTGCAAGCGGAGCGGCACACCACTGGGCGGCAGTGGCATGACTCTGAAAGCCACTCAGCACCGCTTCAAAATTGTATTTTGTTCTCATACGTCAGAGTGGCACTGCTCCGAGTTGATTTGAATTCAACTCCCAGCGGTGCTACCGCTGCGGCGCTACCGCTGCGGCATAGCGGTGGAGTGATCGATATATTGGCTTGCCGCTGGTCACCGCTAGCGTTTCTGGTGCGACTGCGCAGTGAAATAAAATCATCTTCAGAGCGGCAAGCGGCAGGAATGTATGAAACCAGCATAAGCCTACACCAAATTAGCCTATTGGCAAGACGTCATTGAGGGCTAAGTTTGTGAAGGCTTACTATGAAGGTAATACCCAGAGGTTGCCTAAATGGGCTACTCCATTTGAAATCTACACCCCTGTGCGGGAGATTAAGGTTATGTCTTCCACAGGGGTGTATGGATTTCGACTGGAATAGCCCAATATTCACCTGTCACTCATCTATATAATTTTGCTACCCATCAGCATATGATTTCATTTTGGTTTCTATTCTATTCATAACAATTTCATTTAACCATTTATATATATATATATATATATTCATTGCACTCTGGATTCCACTATTCATTATTCATGGTAAATATGTATACTGCACCAAAAAGGTATCCAAACACTTAAGACAAAAGCCCTATATGCTGAACTGTGGAACAAGATAACGTACAAGTATGAACAACATCATGGTCTTATTTTGAAGCTTAAACTTGCTGGTATAAACTGTGTAAATGGCATCAATTTATTTTGTTATATGTTTGAGATACTGCAATTCGCCAGCCAAGTGTTACGTGTAATCGATTATCACCATGTCAACTGGATCACGCTTTTGAGTTCTGCACCACGATCGAAATGATCACAACACAAAGTCTATGGCATGTACTAGAAATGTCAAATGGTGTGTGATCCAGTTGTCAAGGAGTTATGTAACCACTTTGCTGGCAAATTATATCTGGAATATCAAGGGTGGGGTGGCGGCAGTGGAGGTGGCAGCAGTGGTATGTGTCTATGGGAGTGACAAAGAAATAGACCTGTATCATTATAACTTAAATGCACAGAACTTTGGACAAAATAACCCACAAGTATGAACATGGTCTTATTTTGAAGCTTAAACTTACTGGTATTAACTGTGTAAATGGCATCAATTTATTTTGTTATATGTTTGTGATACTGAGCAATTATATCACGGGTGGTGGAGGTGGCGGCATTGGAGGTGGCGGCAGTGGTATGTGTCTAATGAAGTGACATAGAAATGCACTCATTTCATTATAACTTCACAAGACAATGAGATACCAGGTTAATTTTTTCTTGTTTTGAAGCCTAAGTTGTAAGGTGTAAAGTACACAAAATTCTCCATATATCGACTTCCGTAGGGCTTATGCGCTTAACTTTTTTAACAAATGGCCTTGTGGGCCAGTTTTATAACTTTCAGCTGGCCCGCCAGAATTTCAGCTAGCCCATAATATGAATGGCCAATCACACCAGTCAAATCTGATTAATATTCATCCTACAATGTACACTAGGCCAGTATCATGCTGAGGATACCATGATACCGCTCCTAGAATTCAATTGAACAAACAATATATAAGGGGAGGGACAAATATCCAGCATGAATTAATTAAAAATGTGTAAAATATGCAAATTGGCTCATTATAATAAAACGGCCCTTGCTTAAATCAATTTATCAGACATTTAAAAGCTGATTTAAAGAGAAAGAATTTAAGTGCATAATAGAGAATCCTGTGAAACTTAGACATGTATTGCCTACAGGGTTGTCACCAGGACCAAAAAAGACTGGTTAAAATATTGAAAGTGTAGCGTAGCGAGCGAAGTTCTCGCGCCTCGCCTTAGTGAACGCTAGGGATCGGGGAATAGGCTTTGAGGGTACCACCCCCCTAAAAAATTTTCTTGCTCTTTTATGATGAAATATCATCATCCACTTCCTTTGTTTTTATATATTTTTTTTCTTTGTGAGTGCCGTCGACCCGTCCAGCGCCGTCCCGGCGTAGTGACAACCCTGATTGCCAAAGTACTTAGCACTTTCTGACAGCACCTCACATGGGCCAGACAATACAATGTACAACAGGTCCGCTGAGTTTTTAGGTGGCAATGGCCGCCAACCCATGCCAAATGCGATCCCTGGACTACCAGTACTTAGATGAAGATGTTGCTTTTGTTTTAGTGTTGAATACTTTTAGGCGCAGTATATATATGTATCAGTTTGGGGATTTTATGACTTTGATGACTCTGTAATAACATCATAATAATACATGTTAAGCATGCTAATTATAAAGGCTGCATCATACTTTTATTTGTCTAATTTTATATATCATGGTGGAATTCATAAGGTATGATTGTAGCAAAACAATAGCAATGCCTATATTGCTGGATTCAATCCTGTCTTAGAATTATGACCAAAAGAAATCCGGCAATGTGCCGTCCTTCATGCATGGCAACACAAAGTAAGCTCATTGTCAAGACTACATTGACGGATTCAACAACTTTATTCTTATAGCTGTATAATCCATGTCTTAATACGACACTTACATGAAAGTAAAAGGTAGTCAATGCTGACAGGTAGCAGAATTCAACAGCCGAGATGTGTGGCTAGGTGACCAATTGTTTGCAGTGCTACCTTTCTGATGTGTCAAATCTTATTTCATATATTTCCGTGTGTTCCACCCCCCCCCTATCCATTCCGTCCACCCATCCCATTGATTTATTTTACAGGCTTCTTTGGGGCCATGGTCAATTCCTTCATTCATGCCGTGATGTATACTTACTACGCATTATCCGGCTTTGGGCCGTCTGTGCGTCAATACCTCTGGTGGAAGAAATATCTCACCAGTCTGCAGTTGGTAAGTTTGCATGCCTGTTAGTGATGAAACGAAAAAAAGGTTGGACGTTTTGCAATCTTTAAGAGAATCTGCATGCTGTGGGAGATGTTCTTGTTTTGGAAACAATATCAGGCATAAGAATTTTCAGGTTTTTGCCTGAATTCAGGCAGTTTTGTTGTCCAAATTTACACATTTTGATTTTTTTTCAGCCTGTTTTGGGCCTTTTAAAGTCGAATTCATGCGCTTTTTCAGGCAGCTTTCAAAAAAGCCATCTCATGCCTGAAATATTTTTGTCTTTCATAATTTTGTACATTATAATTCATAAAATCCCATCATTATTGTTCATCAAAATCATTGTCGCCCGTCAGGTCTGTAATGTACTCAATGTTAACGCTTTCACATTGTGTTCTGCTTCTGTGTTTAAATAGTTTGTGAATCATAAGTATTGTAAAATTAGGCTGAAGGAAACTAACTTTATCATCATATTTTTGGCCGCATCAGATTAACTTATAGGTACGTACTTGTTCAGAGGATTTTGGGCTGTGTTTCATTTGAAAGGCCCAATGCAAGAGCCAGGAATTTGGTTGTACACTGTTACATCTCTGACTATACAAGCTGCATCAAAATGATTGGTACCCATTAGGTTTCATTGATAATGGATGAGTCTGATACATCAAAATTCAACATAGGATCCAAAAAATTTGCAGATTAACTGTATAACAGTCATAAACTATTCATTCTGAACGTTTCAAAAGTATCCAATGTTGCATTTGGAAGAAACATGCTTTTCATTAAACATCAAAGTTAATGGGTACCAATCATTTTGATACAGCCTGTATATACGATTACAAATGTAACTTTTAATACTTTTTACTGATATTTATAACTACCATACTATTAACGTAGCATTTCCAGTAGCATCTTAACCTCTCTCATAACCAACACATTAATTTTTCACTTTATTAATCCTTAAATCCTCTAATATGAAACATGTCTTTATTCAATAGGTCCAGTTTGTAGTGGCTATGTCGCAATGCGTACTGGTCCTCTGCTTAGATTGCGGATTCCCACGTCCATTCGTGTGGGCCCTCATGGCCTACGCATTCTCTCATCTCCTCCTCTTCGGTAACTTCTTCCACAAGACATACATCGTCAACGGCGTGGACAAGAAGAGCCAGCAGAGAGGTCGGGTGGAAGAGACGCATACGTAGCACGGCAAACGGACGCTACAACTTGAGAGAAAGGAAGAGAACACCGAAGGTGTAGAAGTGGTATCTGTATGAGTGTATAGGATGGTTGAGTGAAGTCAAATTATGATGGAACTGGTATTAACTGAATCGGCATTAGCTTAACATGGTTTAACTATGAATCAGGGGTAGAGTTGCCTCAAACTCACAAAAAATATTGTACCATATTTTGTGTGAATTCAAACTTGATTCTCATAAATTTTGGACGCTACAGATATTCTGCATGCTAGAAATATTTTCTGCAAAATAGCAATTGTTCATCATGTAAATTATAACCCTCATGATAACAACATGAGTTTAACTACTTAATGTCATCATGTTAAACTATGTTAATCACATGACTTTAAACATGGTCAACACTTGAGTCTAATCCTGTTTAACCATGAAATAAAACCTGTTTAAGTCATGTTCAGTTACGAGGTTCACAACAAGTGGCTAGGTGCTTCATCCATCCTAGTGAATAGTGTGTTTTTATTAGAGGCTTTCAAATTTTGATAGTGTGTATAAATGTATTATTAGTATAGTAATGGGCTGATCCATTTGATCCATACAACCCCTATGGAAGACATGACCTTTTAAATCTCCCACACAGGGGTGTAGATTTTAAATCGAATCACCCATTCGGGTAACTCCCATTTGAAATTCACACTCCCTGTGTGGAAGATTAAGGTCATGTCTCCAATAGAGGGTGTATGGATTTCAACTGGAATAGCCCATTGCCCAAAGTACCGACAGATGGAGTGCAAACTAAAGTTTGTTCAGTTTATATAAGGTGGAAAAAATACGACTCATAACACCGTGTATTGATATAGGATGGCATGAATGCCACGCTTAGTTGTGTGTTATGTAACTGGCGCACGCTTATGTTAATTTATGTGAGCGTTAGTTGGGACTTAATTGATGCGCGCAGTAACAAAAAGCCGAATAATTTCCGCCTTATATGTTTCTAACAAACTTTAGTTTACCTCTGGAGTCTGGATGGTTTTGATTATAAAAGTGCATGGTAGTTTGTATTGTGAGTGCAATGCATTGTGTCAGCAATAATGCTGAGCATTTATGGCTTCGAAATTCAAATTTTCAAGGCACTCATTTCAAAGGGTATGAAGGCCACTATGTACTGAAGAATGCTTTGATATTGAGGGCGCCCAAGTCTAATCGGCAACAGAGGCCATGGCCTCAGTGAATTTTGAGGTCTGAAGCAATAAATGCTGCAGGTACACTTTTTTGGTCTCTATATGTGACAAGCCAATATGGCAGATTTACCATAGCATTAGGCACAGGATCTCTTTGATAATGTCAGACAAGGAGCTAAAATGCTGCACAATTACTGGTTTGGTACTTAACAAATGCTGCACAACTACCGGTTTTGTATGTACTTAACTATGAAGGCCATTTATGGTATTCCAATGTTTGTTTTATCAGGAAAGTTATGCCATACGTGTACTAGAAATATGTGATCAGATTAGTGGGTTTTATTCTGTTATAATTATGATAATCTTAAAACAACAATCTTAAAAGTTGATGTATATGTCAAAAAGGGTTTTAGCGTGAGAGAAACAAATAGAATTTAGACAGTGTCCAGGAAAGCGAAATCTCGCAATGGGCTGTTCCATGTCCAGTTGAAATCCATTGTACATGCACCCCTATGGAAATCATGTTTTGATTCTTTCACACAGTGGGTGTGAATTTCAAATGTGGTTTACCTGAATGGGTGACTCCACTTGAAACCTACACCCACAGTGTGGGATATTAAGAACATGTCTTCTACAGGGAGTGTATGGATTTCAAATTGAATAGCCCCAATGCATTGCCAGATTTGAGCAGGTAAAATCAAAATCAAATTGCACTGAAGATTAGCAAAGTGTGTGGAGTTAGTAGCTAAGTTGTGAAATTATTCAAATTCAAGGTGTGTTAAAAATTATTTGCACCAAAATTTAGTGAAGTGTACAATATGCATGGAGTTAATAGCAAAGTTTTAAAAGCATTCAGATTCAATGTGTGTTAAAACTTCATGGAGACTGTGATGTGAGATTTGCATGTCCTAATAATCAAAGTTGCTATGAATAGAAGTGACTTTTCCTTGAAATGTTGTCAAAAGAATAGAGATAACCTGGATGTATTTTAATGAGGTTTGTCCTTAAGGGTCACTGCGGGGTCATTTTGAAATGCTGGTTTCAACCTTAAACCAAGCGCCAAGATTTTGGGCGTGTATATAGATGTGAAAAACAAAAAATATCAATGATTCAGTTGATATCATGTGCTGCATTCCAAATTTTCTCAGTATTTTTATACAATTTTTTATGTTTCTTATTTTGGTACTATCAGTATTTATGTTGCAGCTGAACTTTTTTCACAAGTGTTTCTAGAAGGAAATTGCGACTACTAACCCAAAGATATTTAATAGATATGTGATTGATCTCATTTATGCCAAATTAAGTTTTGCTAGTAATATTTTTTTATTGAGCTTTTTGGATATTTTTGAAGAAAAAAATTGTGAATTGGGAGAATCATACTATATGCTTGTGCAATGAAAATCTCACCCAATTTTGGACTTTTTATACTTTTTTAAGGCACGTCACTTGAATGTCGCTATATTAATTTATCTTTGATTATATTCTGAGTGGGATTTTGGATCTAAATTGGATATCAAGCAAACCAATTATCTTTCTTTTAATCTATCAACACAGGGTTGACACTACTGCATATATCTAGCTATTATATGTATGTCAATTTAATGTCAACCATATGACATTAATTGATAATGCTTAACTTATTTACTAACTTTCACATTTTAACAGGGTAATAGTGGGCACTTAACAGTGTAGGGTGTTTGTAAAACACCATAATTTTAATTTTAACTGGGTTATATAGAGGGCACTTAGAGTGTAGGGTGTTTGTAAAATACCATTTTTGTATTATGTAGTGTAAGTATTTATTTGAAAAGCAAAACATTCATGAACTTTTTATTTAGTTGTAGAGTCAATGAAAGCAAAGTACACTTTAACTTGATATGTGGCTGGGATTTGAAGATGTGAATTGTATTGTTCTAGATTTCCAAATCAGCAATTGAATTCTCTGTAATTTCTGAGTTTGCTTTGCTTTGGACCAGGGGTGGATTTTGCTACCATTTACAATGCATCATAAGTCTTCCTTCCTTCCTTGCTATATTCATGCTATATTTACTTCGCAGATCAAGTATTATCGCAAGCGCTTAACATGCGCAATTTACTATGAACTATACATAATCCTGTAATCTTGGATTGAGTGGAGACAGAAGATATCAGAACCGGGGATGATCCCCCTTCTCCTTTCGTATAGCTCTGACACAAGTGTTGACTCCTGTACACAGGACCACCAGCTTTACACAACTGCCCAAACCACAAGATGCTGTTCATACACTACCTGCATATGCTAGGCAGTGTATGGGAATGAGAAAGAATTCTACAAGTATGTTCCGCACTGCTCCACAACCAGTGAAATTATCAAACACTGATCAACTAACAATCCATTGTAGCTCTCTTTGTGGAAGGGTTCTAGTTATAATTGGTTTGGGATTTGCGCTGGGTTTAGGACTAGTGATGCATTGTCACTCTTAGTAAAATTGATCCCTGGCATGATAATGTTGCAGGAATGTTCAGTTCAGTGGTGTAGCAATGGAGGGCATGTGAACCTGGCACCATCTCGGTGGGGAGGGCACTGAATCATCCAATTTCGGCACTCCGTAGATCGATTCTGCACTCCTAAGCAAAGATCATTTTAAGACCAAAATTTAACTTGATTATAACCAAATTAGTATTTGTACAATTTGTGCACGGAATTGTTTTGGAAATTTGGAGGGGCGTCATTTTATATCCTTGCCCCTAGGCACCTCAACCCCCTAGCTACGCCACTGGGACTGTTAACCATGATTAGACATGTGTATAAATCTTTGCATATATTAAATGTATATTGTCAATCATAAAGGTAGATAGTGTATCAAATATAGACGAACCGATGGCTGAAATTGGCTCAAAAAGTAATCGGCAATTCTCGTACAAGAATGCATATGCTGAAATATGAAATAAAAATATGAAATACATAATAAAAATCACACAAGGAAGCCTTTTGAGATACGACATGTGAAGCAGACAACGATATGCCATCATGCATTGCACCATGGGAAGATTATAATGAGCCACAATGGCCTCAATTCAAATGGCACAGTTCACTAACCTACATTAAAGCCATATTATAACATTTCTGTAAAAATAGATTAGTTTCCAGAAAATGTTAGCTTTTACTGTCAGATATGTCCCCTTTTAATTTTGAGCCGAACAAGTGAGGTAAAGCATAGAAAATTGGAATTTACTACTAGCGCCCATGCATGTTACTCCCGCAGTTGTAATATGGTACGATCCTCGGGTGTGTGAGTATGTGTAAAACAGTACTCTGTGGTATGTGTATACTGCACGCCGCCATTCACGACTGTGCATACGTGTTTGACTAATATTTCCATCGTAATAATAAAACGCCGGTTTCATCATTTTATTCAAAATCTCGGATTTTGACAAAACTACAGCACCTAAAGTCTTGATTTTTGCAGAGTATCTTTATTAAGTACATTACAATCGTGTAAAAACCAGAATTTAAAATGTTTTTGAGGGCGTTCTCCTCAGCAAATGTTATAATATGGCTTTAAGTATTGTATTGTATTCAAAGGTCATTCTGTGAATATACAAACCTATAAGGGTAATGAACTGTGCCCTGTTAGATGAGCATGTTTGAGTCAGGGCCTAGATTTTGACGAGTCGATTCTTGTAATGATTCTGATAAAATTTGGTGCGAGAATCAACTTCTCTCATTGTATCATACAGTAAATGCAGTGACTGATGGATTTTGATTTTCGCAAACAAAGACGATATCTAGACCCTGTATATTTCAGGTTATCAGGTTCATCTGTATATTAATAATGCATTATTATGTGTATCAATATTTTACGTTGGTTATGTATTCAGTCTGGGTTGTACTGTGAAATATCACCACTGCATTCATACAAGTTTTTTGACATCAATATATGTATGCGATCTGTTTCATTTTCAGTCACTGGAAACTAATGAACTATACACAATCCTCGAACCTAGGATTGAGTGGTGATATCGGAACAGATTCCGTCAGTCGTCTTTATGTGTTCTGAACATCCCGTATGCCATGTACGTACAGTAATATGAACACGGTGGATGTGTTTGACTAATATTTTGATCATATTAATGAATTAATGTTTGCAAGGTTTGTTTAGCTGATTAATGTACATTATTATTGTGTACAAATCAGAATTTTGAAAAACATTGAGGGCGTCCTTGACGACAAATGTTACAATATTGCTTGAAGTAGGCCATTCAGTAGTGCATACACTTCACATGGCTAGGACTGGATATTGTCCATGCAAAACAATACTGGGTTTCAGGCAAGTATATACAAGTACCAGGTACCTATTCAACTTGAACTTGTACCCAATTCCTTGATACTGGAGTCACTGGTGCATGTTTTGGCAACAATTGACAGCCATTGAAGCAGGTCATTCAGTTGCATCAAAAAGGATATATTATTCATGCAAAACAATGTAATTGTTTCGGGAAAAGTAACTTTACCAGGTAAATTTTCCTATTCAACTTTTATCCAATTTGTTGATACCGAGTCACTGAAACATGTTGAGCAACAAGTTAGCAATCAGTAAGCCTATCAATGGTGCTATTCCTGTTAAAATCCATACACCCCCAGGAAGTCCCTCATTCAGGTAACCCCATTTGAAATTCACACTACCTGTGTGAAAGATTAAGGTTGTGTCTACCACAGGGGTGTGTATGGATTTCAACTGGAATGAATACCAAAATGGGTGACTGCATTTGAAATTCACACTCCCTGTGTGGAAGATTAAGGTCATGTCTTCCATAGGGGATGTATGGATTTCAACTGGAATGAATACCAAAATGGGTGACTGCATTTGAAATTCACACTCCCTGTGTGATAGATTAAGGTCATGTCTTCCACAGGGGGTGTAAGGATTTCAAGTGGAATATCAAATGTAACACAAATAAATAATGGGGATATTTCACTCTACAACTGAGACTTAAGCTTTAGTATTATTTATTTTTTAACATAGAAAAATGAAATATGTACATAGCTGTATAAATTAATCATGAAGAGTTTTGTTGTTGATGTAGTGTACTGGTATGTATAAAGAAAGTGATTTGATGATTTGCTGTGATTTTTTAGTGGAAATCATTCCTTATTTGGTATTTTAGTTCATTTTATATGCTTGTTTCTGTACTCTTTAAAATCTAGAAATGAAATGTTTTTACATTTGATAATGGAGCCATAAAGTGTGCTTCGTAGCAAGTTATCGGAAAAAAAATACCTGAAGACCTAAAGATTGCTGTGAAATTTTGAAAGTCTGAAAGGACCAATTCTTTTTAGGAAACAGTGAACAAGTTGTCTTGATATAAATAAAGGGTTAACAAGTTCTTAGTTTTTTTAGAATAAATCTGAAAGTTTTTTACAAAATTAGAAAATTAAAAAAGTTATTGGTAACTTATGGTGTTTGACACAGCTGGTCCAGTTTACAATGTCACAAATTGTTGCATTCGGTCACAATGGCTTATGTAAGAGAAGATACAGTTTTAAAAGTTGCACTGCGGTCTCTTCAGTTCTCAAAACAATGCAGTAGGCCTGACTTCTTCACATGTATGTTACTGCATGCTTTGTGAATGGACCAAGATGCAACTTTCAAAACTGCACCTTTTCTTACATATTGAGCCACTGTGACTGAATGCAGCAATGTGTGACATTGTATAAAACAAATGTAGGCTATCAATCACTTCTATAAATTTCCAATTTCATATAAAACTTTCCGATTTATTTTAAAAAGTGTTAAAAGGAAACTTCATATGAACTCTTTTAAAGAGCTTTTAGTTACAAATTCAAAATATAATCAAAAGTAAATAATGAAGAATTGAACTTTTGTTCACAACACATAAAGTTGCTCACCTGAAATTTTCGGTTGTTGAGACTACAACCTTCAGCAGATTGATTCAGTTCGTTGATCGATTTGATGATTCTTGACTTCAGAACTGGATCGTAGACTCTTGCTAAGTTGTAGCACCCCCCGTCCTGGCCCGGATGTGGATGGCCTCTAGTCTTAACAACCAAAAATTTCAGGTGAGCAACTTTATGTGTTGTGAACAAAAGTTAAATTCTTCATTTATTTGATTACCAACACAGATGAAATTTCATGATAGTATAATCAAAATTGTTTATTATGGTTGCTGTGGATCTTTGATATTTGTAGATAAAACACAGATACATATTTTGGTACTTTTATAATGTTGGCAAAGTTATCACTGTCAAAATAGTTGCATAAATGCACTAAGCGTATCTACAAACCCCCAAAATATGGCGTTTATTGGAAACGGTTCTGAAGTATTGATTTTGGAAGTTGATTAATTTTATAATTATTTTTTTGAAATTATAATTGACTTGATGAGAAATAAATAATCCCAATGCAGGATGTTGGATCATATTTTGTATTTTCTGTAATTGCGTAATTTTTTAAATCCAAAATTCTGCCTTTTGAAATCAAATTTGATCACTGCCTCTGGTAGGTGTAAGGACTATAATGAATATAAGATTTAAATTTCTACCTCCACAATTTGGAAATTCAAATGTTGAAAATAATTGTAAATATCGTACAAATTTGATACATTGTCTTTTATACATGCAACCTCCCCCGTAAAAGTAGATGACTATGTGTATTTTGTGCTAACAGTGCCAAATTTAGTTAACAGTAGTTTGCCACAAATAAGGGCTGTTCCATTTTTAATCCACATCCCTACTGTGGGATCCCTACAGTCCCCACAACTGGAATTGATTTCATTGTACACAGGGGGGGTGTGGACTTTAGATGGAATAGCTTAATTGATATTTTGTAACTGTCTGTACTAAATGGGTACAATATTAAAGAGGAAGCCCCGCCAGAGTTCTTCTGGGGTGAACCAAACCTGCCTGGTTATCAAATTAATCAGTGACAAGGTTATCTCTGAATTTGACAGGTTCTATTTGATGTTTTAATGTTATTGCATCAATTAGCACCTGTCAAATTCAGAAATAACCTTGTCACTGATTAATTTGATAACCAGGCAGGTTTGGTTCACCCAGAAGAACTGCACTGATGGTCTTCCTCTGTAAGCATGGTACTGTTATGTTTACAGTGTTTTTGTAGGGTCTCATGTTGAGTCTGTCTATTTGTTATACAAATTGAAATGAACTTTTCAACATCTATGTGTATATTTTGAATTTGCTACTTAAATATTACTCGTAATGTGCTCATTGGAAGACAAACTAATGTTTATCTTTGTTCTGGTTTTGTGTATTCTGTTGGAAGTAGAAAAGCTTAGGGACAGATGGATATTTTGTATTCAACTTTCCAAGTTGCTATCGTTGATCTTATTTATACTTCACCTAAAATGTCCTTTTTAGTTGTTGTAAACATAATGTTAAAAGTTGCCCCAAAAGATCCCAATTTTGGTTTATCCTTCATGTAAAAGAACAGGGAATTAGCCTAGTGCAGAAATCTTCTATTGAAGGATTATTTTTTTGGTCCCTCAGTGGAGTCTTACTAGTCATGAATATCTTACACCAAGGATTCACCAAAATTTGTAAGAAAAATAATTCACATAGGATCCACTTTTTTGAGTGTTAAAAATAGGGACCCAAGTTTTCAGTTTACACTCAAGCGGAAGGAAAATATGTGTACATCCATATCAAAAGCGATGCACTTGTGGCTGCTACATGTGTCTCATTTCAAAAAATAGCTAGGAACAAATACCAGATTCATCCCAAGTGGAGGTCACTTCAAATCATCCCAAGTCACATGGTTTAGGAATACAGAGATACATTCCTTAACCATGTGGCTTGGGGGCTATTTGAACTGACCTCCACTTGAGTTGAGTCTGGTATTTGTTCCTAGCTATTATGTGAAATGAGACACATGTAGCAGCCGACAAGTGCATGATATGGATGTACACATATGGTCATAGATTTAAGTTAAAATTTGTCATCTTGGGTGTAATTTACCAAATGAAAGTTAAGTAATGCCTTGAACAGCAAGTAAGTTTTAAGTACTTTGCTCCCTCCAGCAATTTGCAAAGAATAGAAATGATTAATTTGTTAGAGGTCAGTACTGGTGTGAAATTTAGACAATCTGGGTTTGCAAACATTGGCTAAAGGGGGCCCTCCAAAGGTCTTCTATTCTGAATACAATGTCACTGTAGTGTCTGCTACCCTTATCTGTAGGCCACTTGACATGTGATGTCATTTGCCTGGCAGTATGTGCGTGAATTATGGCAATTTCCATTGTTCATGGCCCTGCAGTGTGAGTACGCTTTGTAGTTTGCTCATCTCATGGCACATGCATTTTAAATCGCCCACCACATTTCGTATAGTACAAGAAAGCCATTGAACAGTGTAATGATTCGTTCAAGCATATCGATAGACCAGTCCCTCTCCTTGATTGATAAACAATGATGTGAAGTGGTCTATACTGCAGAACATGTGGAAGAGGTTGTTGAATCCTACTATATATCAGATTCATGGAATGAAAGCCTACCCTTTATGTCATTTTTTCTTTAGAAATATATGAATTTGTACACCAATTACTTATAACATAGTCTGTACCAAGCAAAGTATTAAAATAAGGTAGACTTTGACACAGGTGTTTCACATGTTTGTTTGTTTATTTATATGTCATTTGTCTTTTGTTGTATTAAAATATGCAGTTTGTTTATGCAGTAGTTGGATGAGAGACCTCTCTGTAATGAAATACTTGGGCACTATTTAAGTACTTCACTCACCCGCATCCTGGGAAATGTGGGGCACTTCTTGTAAGTTCCGATTACATAGTGGTTCAGGTGTGTCACAAGCGGTAGCTTGGCTTACTCTGCTTTCCGGGATCGTAACAACTTTGGGTGCCCCATTTATTGTCACCTTGATATGTGCTTATAGAGGTTAACTGGTTGGTGTACCCCAGCAGTGTCCGAAATAAGGAAAATATGGAGGTTGTCCCAAGGACAACTAATGTATAAATTGTGCTTGTCCTCAAAACATTTTGGTTGTCCCCAAAATGTGTCATATTTGTGAGTGCAAAACCTGTAAACCTAGGTGCAAGCTTGTCATCATGCAGATCTCAAGCACTGGCACTACTGGGTAACTCAGTGAAATAGTTAATTAAAATTATTCAAAACTGGACATGCTGTGGACATCACAGCATATTGTAATACTATGTGCTAGCAGTGGTCCGTAGATCTCTCTTTTATGAGGATACAAATTACAATCGGACATGACAAGTCAAAAGTTTTATATTATATAAATCATAATTTTGGAGGTAAAATAAAGTGGTTGTCCAGTGGATAAGTACATGCTCAATTATGGTTGGCCCCAGCGAATTTTGTACAAGAGGATAAGTGCTTATTTCGAACACTGTACCCCAGAGGTGGGGGCGTGCAGTGTTTTGTTAAATGTGTCATTTCTGACCCGGGGATGGGCAATAGGAGAGTTGGTCAGGCAATAAATACAGTGGTCCTTAGGGCTCTTGTGATGTACTTCGGTGTAATTAGCTCTGTAAATTACAAGCCCCAGCATTTCCCCACATTCCTCAGGATTTAGGGTGGAGGAAGAATGAACTGCAAGTTTGACCATTCAATTTGGATGCTTCAAAAGTTAATGATAATGAAAGAAGTTGATATTGCCAATTTGCCATAGCCCACCAAACAAAAAAGACATTTAAATGCTGTCTACTGAAGATAGCATTCGCTTATTTAAATGATAGCCGTTTCCACAAAATACATCAAACATAGGCTGATAACGAGGAAGTTCCTCTAAAGCGCTCCCGGTAAGCGAAAATATACAAGTAGTGTTGAAGTTTAATTTAAATTACTATCATTTAAAACGTTTTCTAAAAACTGGGTTATTAAAAGATCAAGAAAACAATTTTAAAAAATGTTTTGGGAAAAATTGTTATTAATACAATTTTTAATCTAACCTTGACCAGTAAATGGTTTCTGTCAAGCTTTGTGCGCCCTTCCTTTTGAAAATATTATGAAAATATTTTGTATTTACTCTTAATCTTGAATTCCCCTAAGTATGGCAATATTTTCATCGCTCTTTTCATGAAATTGGGTGGTGTAATTTTCTAAGAAATATGAAATTTCTTTTAAATTTGAAATAGTTCTTTCGATATGTCTCGGGCACTAGCGGACCAGTTCACACAGAGTATCATTCAACAAAAATGAAAGGGAATGTTGGTCTTGTGGTCATATTTTGTAATTTTTCACCCTTTCATGCATGCATGATTGTCGACCTACATTCATACTCATTCATTTTTTCATTCATTCGTTTTATTTAACCTTGGATAAAATTTTGTGAACTTCGAGTTGATTGGAATAGGGTATTTGTATAAATTGGATGAGATTCCAGGTATTTATCCTCTTAGCATGAAAGACCATTGGCTAATTTCTATGTTTGAACTGATTGAGTATGACATTTCGAGAAACAGATAGCCAAATTTTCTCCACCGTGTTGTCTGATCATCGCCTTCAGGAGTGAAACTCAGAGTAACGACTTTTATTCTGGAAGGTCTAAACTTTGAATTTGAATTTATATATCTATCTATATGTATGTCCCATAGCTTGGAGGCCATTGGGCCTACACACTGATGACCCTTGAAACACAATATCTCCAAAGCACTCTCTTCAGCTGTTCTGATGATGAAAGTCTAGGCCAGTCCAATCTTTGATGTTATTTAACCAAGTCTTTACAGATCTTCGTCTCTTTCTACAGCCGTCTGTGCCTCCCTGATGGTGTTTGCAAGGCTGCCCTTCCATCTGGTCATGCCCAAACCAATGTAGCTGCTTGCTATCTGCTTGATTGAAGTGTGCGAAGTGGGGTGTACCTGGAGGAGTCTGCGCATGCAGTTCACCTCAAAAGTGTGGATTCGTTTTTCCAGTTCCGCATTCAGCGTCCAGGTTTCGCGCCCATTATAAGAACACCAATGTGACCAGTGCACAAACTTGCCACGAAATAAACCCATGTTTTCATGGAATTGTTCTTGTCCCTCCATATGGGCTTCAGCTTTGCAAGCGGTGATGTGGCAATAGCAATCCTGATGTTTATTTCTTGCACTGATCTTGCATCCTATATGATGGTAGCTCCAAAGTATTTGAATTTAAGTAACAGTTTCTTGTTTCTCGCCATCAGTTGATATATCCAATTCCTTGTTGGATCCCATTCTCGTGACTTTACTCTTCTCTGCACTGATCTGCATGTCAAGAACTTAAGTTTTGCACTCTTCTCTCGTCTTGTTGTCAATTAGACCCTCCCCCCTCGGGTCCATGGAGAACGATTGTAATGTAGATTACATATTTTAGCGTTCAATATAGGTGTGATTAGTGTAGTGGCATCAATTTGTGTAGAAAGAGGAATTGGTTTTGGGCACTGGGAATTGGTTTTGGGCGCTGTGTATTTAGAATCGGGGGGGGTGAAGGACTGTGGAATATTTTGATAGGCTATTATGTAATTATGTATCGTTCGTGTCGGGGTCGTCAGCAAATCGAAGATTGGTGACGGTTCTTCAACCAATACTGACTGAACCTTCAAAACCATCCAAGGCTTTGAAAGCTTTCATTACATTCAAACGTTCTTCTTTTAAGTGGGGGAAGAGGTGAAGTGCCCTATGTAATTTAATTTGATCTTTGTTTTAGCTGTTTCTTGAGAAAAAGAAAAACCATCCAAGGCTTTGAAAGCTTTCATTACATTCAAACGTTCTTCTTTTAAGTGGGGAAGAGGTGAACTGCCCTGTGTAATTTAATTTGATCTTTGTTAAGCTGTTTCTTGAGAAAAAGGTATCCCCCTCTCAGGTAAACATATAAACAACATGAACAATGCGATTTATAAAGCGCCTTAAGTAGACAAAGCGCTAAAAGAGAGAAGACAAGAAAGGAAAGACCTATTAAGGGAAAGAGGTGAGTTTTAGGAGATTCTTGAAAGTGGTAATATTTTCTTGACCACGGACAGTGGTTGGCAGCTCGTTCTTAAAATCTCAAGTAAAAGTTGAATCACAATAACGTCAGTCAGACCTATTTATGGATCGGGAATTCCCAGATGGCTCAGTGGGAAAGAGGCGAGTTTTAAGGAGATTCTTGAAAGTGGTAATATTTTCTTGACCACGGACAATGGTGGGCAACTCGTGTTCAAGTAACAGTTGTATCACAATAATGACGTCAGTCAGACCTATTTATGGATCGGGAATTCCCAGATGGCTCAGTGGGAAAGAGGCGAGTTTTAAGGAGATTCTTGAAAGTGGTAATATTTTCTTGACCACGGACAATGGTGGGCAACTCGTTTTCAAGTAACAGTTGAATCACAATAATGACGTCAGTCAGACCTATTTATGGATCGGGAATTCCCAGATGGCTCAGTGGGAAAGAGGCGAGTTTTAAGGAGATTCTTGAAAGTGGTAATATTTTCTTGACCACGGACAATGGTGGGCAACTCGTGTTCAAGTAACAGTTGTATCACAATAATGACGTCAGTCAGACCTATTTATGGATCGGGAATTCCCAGATGGCTCAGTGGGAAAGAGGCGAGTTTTAAGGAGATTCTTGAAAGTGGTAATATTTTCTTGACCACGGACAATGGTGGGCAACTCGTTTTCAAGTAACAGTTGAATCACAATAATGACGTCAGTCAGACCTATTTATGGATCAGGAATTCCCAGATGGCTCAGTGGGAAAGAGGCGAGTTTTAAGGAGATTCTTGAAAGTGGTAATATTTTCTTGACCACGGACAATGGTGTGCAACTCGTTTTCAAGTAACAGTTGAATCACAATAATGACGTCGGTCAGAACTATTTAAGGATCGGGAATTCCCAGATGGCTCAGTGGGAAAGAGGCGAGTTTTAAGGAGATTCTTGAAAGTGGTAATATTTTCTTGACCACGGACAATGGTGTGCAACTCGTTTTCAAGTAACAGTTGAATCACAATAATGACGTCGGTCAGAACTATTTAAGGATCGGGAATTCCCAGATGGCTCAATTCCATGATCCATTGCATGTGGGAAAACACTGTAGCTAAAATAAGGTGAATGTGACTTTCCAGTTTTACAAATTTTACTTATGGAAACTGTTGTGTTGTGTCGTATAAATGTGATGAGTATTGCAATGTGCCTACAAAGAAAAGGGTGCCTGGGATGTGAGCTAGTCCATTTGCAAAGCTAATAATGTGTTATTAATCCAGTGATTAACAACAAAGAAGAATCAGAGTACGCCAAAGAGCTCATCTTTCACAGAACGGGAATATATTCTTCTGTCGACTTACTGAAATCTGGTTTATGAAACGAGACATATTCAATGTAAGTGGAAATAAGAGTGAAAAATGTCCGTTTCCTGAAAAAGGACCATGTTTTTGAATCGTTTTATAATGCACTATAGGCTAATTTTTTTAAATTAATAGTTTTTTGATGGAACACATTTTTTCATGTTGTTCATTACAATACAATATTGACTCCAAAACGTGATTTCTTGAAATACTTTTCATTATGATAAAGTGAATCCTCCACCTCTCTGACCTGTACGCGAAAGTATGTACGTAATCTTAAGGTCAAATATGTTGTGTGAACTTTCAGAATCAGAAGTTAATTGGTATTGCTTTGAAAAATTATGATGATCATAAAATGGCTTTAATATGTGACCTGAAAGACATGGGCATGAATTCCGGTTATTTCTTTTGGATTCAGTACTTTTTAAGTGAGCATTGATACGAATTATGACGTTATTGCTTCCAAGAGTTTCAGCATTCTGTTTATACCTCTACGCATGAAGTCATGAATATAATGCATTGAATTGGTTCACATTTCCTTTTATTGGTATTAAATCAGCGAAAAAGTAATGAAAACAATAAAAATGAAAGTGAACAACCATTGTGTAGATATATATAAATGTTTCGGAAGATTAAATCTGCGATCAGATTTATTTGGATTCAGGAGTAGGACGTTATTATACTGAGTCATATCACAGTCTTCAAGTGCGTTTATCGTCTCATTTGGGTATAGGAGCGATAAGGCATATATCATCTCATTTGGGTATAGGAGCGTTAAGGCATATATCATCTCATTTGGGTATAGGAGCGTTAAGGCATATATCATCTCATTTGGGTAAGTGATATCAATATCTTATCAGTTCTATTTTATCATTGTAAGTTTGATAGTTATTGTTAAGTATCCACTATAACATACTGCAGTTACTGTCCGTTTTTTTCCTTATACACAATAAGGGGGCTCATAATTATTGCACAGCCCCTAAACGACAGATAACACCAAAAATATAAAAAATTATTTCCAAACCGTGTTAAGTCTGCAAACCATTATGCTTCTCATTTTCAAGAACGCTGGTTAACAATAAGCAGACTATTGTCTCATTTCGTAAACAAAAGCCCACACAGTATTGTTACCTTGCGTTCGCTTTATAATCGTTCACCCAACTGAAACTATAATACCAGCTCATTGCTCATTGCACAGGTCAAACAGAAACATGTGTAGTGTGGATTTAACCAGAGAAGATCTGATTTAATCAGTTGAGCTGTTTTCAATGAGTGTTATCAGGTGGTGTATGACGTGCAGTCCCTAAATTCAGTAAATTTTCATCGTCAACCGTGTAATTGAATGGGATTATTTTGAAATTTTAAAACGCTTGAAATATCACAAAACAAATAGGCCTATGTTGATAAATAATATAAATACAAGCTAAAACCGTTGGGTTCGATAATGAACCCCACAAAACTAACCAAGTATATGGAAAATGCCATACGGCCGGGCGGTTTCACGAGTTGCCGGCTCGATCATGTCATCCGCCGCCTGAGTGTTATCTTGGTTTAATAGCATTTAATGGGGTTTTATTAGGTCCTGCAAAGGTCGTGGTGAATTCTACTGTAGAAATGACTGCATCATGATAATAGTTAAATTCAAGTCGTTGATCTACAATTTGCAACTCGCAGACATAGAAAAAGAAATTCGAATGACTCGTAAATGAATGATACCACCAGGTACCGCTACCCAACACGGCATGTCACATAATAGCCTAATATTATTGAATAATCAAATCTTAGATCCTCTTTTTATGGTATTTTTTGGCCAGCCAAAAGGATGGGGGAAGCAATTTTTGGCAAGCCGAGAGGGCAACCGATTTTTGGCACCGTCATGGGGGCTATATATATAAAACGCTCTTAAAACACCTAAATATACAAACTCTCCTGCTCGCTGCCCTCCCAATATATCTACTGTAATTATTCATAAAGTTGTGTTTCTTCTTTCGTGAAAAAGAGTGCTCAATCCTGTGAAGGAGAGCGTGTATACATAAAATTAAAAGAAACAATTTATTCCATGTTCGAACATGGAATAAATTGTTTCTTTTAATTTTATGTACTGTAATTATTCAATATTTTGACACAAAGTAGCGATAAATGTGAAAAATCATGAATCAAATGTTACTAAATATTGTCAGACCCAGCAAGCGATTTTTTGCAGGCCGTTTGAAAATGTGACCCCTCGGCACAACTGAGCCCGGATGTCGCCAGTGCCACTATTGAGATATGCTCCATCGAACACAACAATAAACAATAGGAAACAAAGGATTTATTGACTGTTTTATTGATTTTTCACTACTTAAATGTCAAGTACTATAGACATGATATACATCATTTTAAAGCTAATTTCAAGCAGAATATTTTGGTTGAATATCTCAAAAATGATGATTGGCGACTTCAGGGCTCATTTGTGCCGAGGGGTCACAAATATTATTACCCCCGGCTCGTAGTCATTACACAGCCCCTAAGTTGGGGGTGAGGCTGTAGAGGCTGTAGATCACAAAGTGCCCCGTTAATTATTAACTCGAAATCTAATTGCACTTATTCTGTTGAAACATAAACGTTAACTGTTCAAGTGTTAAATAAGTGTTGCTCTGATGTTTTTGCGGATTTTGGCATCTGAAGAAAGCTCCTCATTTTACTTCATTTATACGAGTATTCATAACCCCCTGCAAAGGTGTAGGATGCAACAGACATGACAGAAATAACAATGAAATGTCTCCATTAAAGGGCATTTCGTGATCCACAGCCTCATCCCAACCTTTCTCCAAAAACAGTTGAGATTTTTATACCACTGGAAACCTCTGGTTACATAAAGTTTCTTGCACATTAATCCCGGGGGGGGGGCACTTCCATGACAGATATGCATCATGTGCCTCGGGATAGACCCCCTTTTTCAAACCGGCTTGTACCCAATGACCCCCCTTTTTGTGTTATGGTCCCATCTATTACCCAATGACCCTCTTTAAAAAAATTCATGTACTCAATGACCCCCTTTTTCTATTTACTGCTATACCCAATGACCCCCCTTTTAATTCCCAAATTTAGGTGGTATTTGTGTTCTCCTCCAGAAATAATGAGATTTTTGACATTTCCAAGGTGGCCAAGTTGTTTTTACGCAGTTTGGCACTTATTTATGTGTACTTAATGATACTCTTTTGGCAATCCTGTACTCAATGACTCCCATTTTACTTTTTGTTACCCCAATGACCATCCTTTTTCAAAGTTTCATACCGAATGACCCCATTTTTATTCAGGTTGTGTACTGAATGACCCCATATTTTTGTAATTGTACATTTGACCTGAATGCCCCCTATACTTTTAACATGGCCGAGGCACATCCCTGCCATTTCAGATAGGGAGTGCCTCCCCCGGGACATTAATTCGTAAAAATTATATCGTAAAATTTGAATTACGTTCTGGTACACCAGAACGTCAGAGCAATGTAATACACATAAGGCCAAGTAAAATAAATAGCATGATGTATATCGTCCCCACCCTCACCGATTTTTGGAGATTTTCAAATATTTTTGTTATTTTTCCTATTTGCTCCCTTACAATTACAAAATTGTTGTGATGAAAAGACATGCTTGGTTATCATTTATAAACACATTGCAAACACTTTCTTCAAGCTAGGGGTAGGGCTTTGGGAAAATAACAAAACTATTAGGCCTACTAATAATAGTATTAGGGGCCTCCCCAATTTTATGATGTGTTGACAAACACTCTGCAATTGTAATTTTAAACATAATAATAAATAATAAGGATCTCCCTCACCGATTTCTGAAAAAGTCCGGACGATATACATGTTATTTTTTTACTTGGCCTAATCATGCTTTTACAAAAGCCCATTCAGTGATCCCAGCGAAAGTATAACAAGTACAAGTCGTTAAAATTGTCATTATAGGCATTTTTAAAATGAAAAATTTGGCCAAAAACAAGGAAACGGTATTATTGACAAAGTTGAAGCCCGGCCCATTGACATGTATTTATAGCTAATTTATATACTATCAGTATATAAATTACTGATTCATGTAAAATGTCTTATTTTGTCTTTCATACACGGCTTTCAGCTTTGCTACTACTGTCTGTTCAATTAGCTTAGATTCTTGAATTTTTAAGATATTTGAAAAAATAAAAACTTGTGGCCAAAGTCATCAAAGAAAAGTGTTAGCACAGCCTTAGACCTAACGTGATTTATACTTTTCAAATTCCAAAGTTCAATTTAAAACCCCATTTCTTTTCAATTTTGCCTCATTTTAGGCAGTTACTTGGGTCCACCGAAAGGGTTCGCGACCTTTTACAAATCGAGTGGGACGGTCCATTCTCAACTTAGGGCATACACCCTATCCAATTTAGCAAAACAATCTGTCCACCAATCTGTCCTGCCATTTCAATTGTTATACCGTTCCGGTTATTGGATAGGTTCTATAGGTGATGATGGTCTATCGGTTTTTGTTACACGAAATTATATGGCGCGATTACCTTTTACATGTTTTATGCATAACATTATTCTGAGCATTATTTTTCCCTAAACAATTACATTAAAATTATGGATTTCGTTCTTCAACTGGTTTACAATGTAAATTGAGTTTTGTTTAATACCACCATTCCTTCCCAAGAATATCAGCATTCGCTTGACATTTTCAGATACAGTGACTTTACAAGAATTGTTTTCTGTAACCTGATTGTTTTAAATTATATTTTCTTGTACAAAAGTTCTTTTGTTTCACGGTTTTTTCAGTTTGTATTCAACAAACAAAACGAAATAACAAATTGAAAATAAATGTGTAGTTTTATAATAGGCCTATAGGCCTACACCTTCTCAGACCAATTCTCAGACCCATACGCAAAATAAATAAATAAATAAATAAATAAATAAATAAATAAATACGCAAGGAATGTATTTATATAAGCTGTGCCTATTTTAGAAAACATTAGTTCATAAATAATAACGTATTGTTTCAACAGTAGGGTTTCAACACAAATTAGGCATACTGGCAAATATTTTTCTGAACAATACTTCCTGATGCGGATGGTCGAATAAATACTATCTCTGCGCATTGTGACATTCGTCCCCATTGCTCTAAATGGATTGGTTCAAAAAAGTTTATGGTACCCGACGTTCTACGGCTTTTTATAAAAATATCGCGGGAAAAGACCAAAATTGAAAAGAAATGGGGTTTTAAATTGAACTTTAGAATTTGAAAAGTATAAATCACGTTAGGTCTAAGGCTGTGCTAACACTTTTCTTTGATGACTTTGACCACAATTTTTTATTTTTTCAAATATCTTAAAAATTCAAGAATCTAAGCTAATTGAACAGACAGTAGTATCCTCTTTTTATGATATTTTTCAGCAAATATCCAAGAAAAAGGCTTATTCCCAAAAATTTCAGTTGATTCCGATGTTGCGATTGCGAGTTATTGGCCCATTCAGTGATTTGCTCATCCGGACGATCGTAAAAATCATCATTAAAAGGGCATTTCGTGATCCACAGCATCATCCCCCCACTTTTCTCAAAAAAAGTTGAGATTTTTATATCACTGGAAACCTCTTGCTACATAATGTTTATGTACAAAATATTTCTTGCAGATTAATTCGTTTAGCAAAGATATCGTGAAATTACAACATCTATGCAGCAGTGCAATATACATAATCATGCATTTACTCGCAAACGCAAGATCGGAAGCAACTGAAATTTTGGGAATAAGCTTTTTTCGTGGATATGTACTGAAATATGTCATATGGCATATGTATGCCCTAAGTTGAGAATGGACCGTCCCACTCGATTTGTAAAAAGGTCGCGAACCCTTTCGGTGGACCCAAGTAACTGCCTAAAATGAGGCAAAATTGAAAAGAAATGGGGTTTTAAATTGAACTTTGGAATTTGAAAAGTATAAATCACGTTAGGTCTAAGGCTGTGCTAACACTTTTCTTTGATGACTTTGGCCACAAGTTTTATTTTTTCAAATATCTTAAAAATTCAAGAATCTAAGCTAATTGAACAGACAGTAGGATACCCCTTTAAGTGATATGAAAGAACAATTTTGTTTCTTGACATTTTCTTGTTCAGTTGATTACGAAAAAAGTGGAGGTGAAAAACTAAAAATGGTTCGATTGAGCGTCTTTGTCATGTGTGTTGCTATGATGATGATGGTGGTTTGGGATCATTGCTTGGCCGACAATGAAGACGTGGACATGGAGGCAACACTGAAGGGTAAATATCAGATTAAAAAAAAACCTTTGTGGATTTTGGTTTCTAACAACAAACCTATTGAGACCAACTTTACTTTCTTTGTTTAACCAGTCGCACAGTGTCATCGCCCCGATATCTTCATGGCAGAAATCGCCATGGTAGGTTGAATCCACCGCCACGCATGGCCATTTTGTTCCGACCTGTTTAATAGTTTTGAGACAATAGCCCGGTGACTGACCTCGCTATGTGTGAGTGAGCATGGTACGCCATGGGTCATATGCTTTTGGCCTATACACTGCGCTATATATAGTTCGGCACATATAAAATCAGAATTATTATCAGTTTTTGAGTTCAAGACGCAAGCTTCTTTCTCAAGACGCAAGCTAACGACTATCATATCTGTTCAATGCATATATTCAAGTGCAAGGAACCACATCTGGTTTCTTTAGACGAAATCAAATACGGGAGATATTCATCATTTTCTACCCCGGTATCCAAAGATTTTCGTCTGAATATCAAAATCGTGCATAGCGCATTCACGTGTATCGATCCCGGGTATTGATTTTAGTATCTTTGCTGTACCAAGTAATTATTAGCCAGGGGATGTCGGTGTGAGTCGGTCCGAGCGGACGCGCGTTTGGGTCTTGATGGGACCAGGCTCTAGCATAGCACAATGCTCAAGCCAATCTGAAAAGAATAATCATGCTGACTTGTATTGGAGGGAAAAGAAAGAAACAGCATTGAAGGAAAACTGTCATTGTATTGTGATTTTCAAACATAGACTAAGATTACCATGATTACAGTCAGACCCAATGACAAAAAGGTCCACTTTTCAAGAAAAGTGTAAATATGTACCCAAGATGGTCCAAATTACAAAGAAATATTACAAAGGGACCACTTTTTCATGTTAAACCGTTCAAATTAGCACGACAATCATTGCTATTTAGGAGTTATGTCCACTTTTTGCATGTAAGCTAATTTGTTGAGGAAAAAGGTCCTTTTTGGAACTTCCGCATCCCCGCAAAAAAATCGAAGCGCCTTATCAGTATTTGGGTGCCGGCATAGACCGCGATGACGGTCTATCCCTAATCATTAATGGATTGGTTCTAGCGTAATTAATTATTAAACGTTCCATAACAACCTGCTTTCTTTTCTCTCTTTATGTCTTTTTAAAATATTTTTTATAGAAAACACGAAAATCGCAGGCTTCGGCGAAAAAGAACTTCAGGTGAGAGTGTAGAAAGAACTATTATTATTGCTATGAACATAGGCCTACGGGCGAACATCTTTCACAAATCACAATTTCGTTATGTTTACTTTTTATCATGATATAGTCCGAAAAAAATGAAACAAATCAATCAATCAATCAATTAATCGATCAATAAATCAATTAATCAAACACCTACAATCAATCAATCGATCAATTAATCGATCAATAAATCATTTAATCAAACACCTACAATCAATCAATAAATCAATCAATCAATCAATCGATCACTATAAAGTAGCCGGGAGGAAATTAGGGTACGGGGATGTGCGGCAGATTGGGGGTATATTTTCAGCCATTTAGTTTAGACTCGGTCGGGTGGTTTCATTTATTGATGGCCCTCAATTTCATGAAAATTTGGTTTAAGAAAGAGTGCTTTTCAAAATTTCTCGAAAATGTGCCAATTTTGTTTTAATGTGTGAAATTTCCGAAAATTGGAGCTAAGGCGACGAAAAACCCAACCTGTTCTACGGGCGGATAAACCTTTCAAGTATAAGGTCGGTCGGTTGGGCTTTTTTTTCTGGAGGCTAAAATTACCCTAAAATTTCACATGAAAATCTTCGCCTAAATTGGTATAATTTCGGGTCTGTGTTTTGTCAAATTTGGTTTAAAATGGGGTAGTTCCATCAACACATCCACACCCAAACCAAAGTTGAGAGGGATGCTATTTCCCCTCAAAATGATATGGTTTACTTCATTTTACAATAAAAATATTATTAAAACGAAATTCAATAATCACATTTCCCTTTATTAATGTTCTTCGTTTTCCAGAATTTGAAACTTATCCGTTCCAAGCGTTCACTGCCCACATTATGGTACTTGTTAATATGCAAGTGGGGCCCCGAAACTGCCCTTATTCGGACCTATCATTTGGTGTTTAATGCCTATGGTTGTTACTGTGGACCAAGCTTTTTGGGATTAATAGGCACGTCCGTTTCATCTGGTATTCCGCCCGTGGATCCAATCGACCAGTAGGCCCTAAGTGTAGTTAATTTACGTAAAATCATGCGCGATATAATTTTATTTTCTATTGAATGCCCACCAAAATGAGAAAACTATGAACCTACTTGTTTGCTAAGCCCCAGCACTTAAAGCTCTTAGCACAGGTGTGTTTTACCACAGATCCTGGTTTTACCCATTTTTATATTAGCTTATATGTGACGTGTCATGTCAAAACGAGACACTTTTGGGCAGGATCGTAAATGGAGAAATAGCCAAAAATCTGCCCGGGGGTGATTTTTTCACAATTTAGGTTTGTTGCGAATTTGTGATGTTATTAATGTTTAAAATATTGTCTGATAGTTTCAGACCGGAATATAACTGGCATCTTGTATTTTTTGAGACATTTTTCAAGGTAATTCCTACTCTCAACATTGTGAATAATATTTTTAAAGGCCGATATCTCAATTTCCAATTTTATAATACCATAACTTACAAACTCAATATCTTCGCTTAGGAATGCCCGATTTAATTGGGGAAAACGGCGCTGTGGAGCAAAATATCTCTATATTGAAGATATGTTAAAACCTCAAAATTGATAATCTGCCCAAAAGTGTCTCCTTTTGACATGACACGTCACATATATGGCCTCACACGCCACACTAACGTGCGAGAGACAGAAATAGAGAGAACCAATTAAGACACACACGAATACACCATTACAAGATATGTAAGCAATGTAGTTTTACCATTTCCCGGATTACAATTTCCCGCAGGCCATTACGTTCCTCCTCTGCACCACTACATGTTATTCGAACCCAGAACTCACCACCGCGCCGAACATTTGCTGACCGTGCTTTTACATGCTACGCACCTCGTCAATGGAACCGACTTCCGAAACGTATCAGAAATGCGAACTCTCTTCTCATTTTCAAAAGACTCTTGAAATGTCATTATGGACTGTAATTTTTTGTTTTGTTTAAGTGTTTATCAGCGCCTTAGTACAATTGTTTGGTTTTAGGCGCTATATACATTTCAGTTGTATTGTATTGTAGTGAGTATTAAGAAACAAGTTCAGCTAACAAGCACACCCGGCCGGCTCACTGAACATGGCAACATGCTCAAACAAAATCCATGTAGGCCTACATAGATTTTCGTTTCTGTATCAAATTATTCATCTTTTTCTGCGTTTTTGTGGTTTTTATTCTATAAACTTTACATTTGTGGGCAAATTGAGGGCACTATTTACATCTTAAATCTAAATTATCCAAATAATAAATACCTTACATTTGATGAAAAAAAGTTTTTTGAAAATATCCTTGTCATTTGTTAGTCATTTTGCTGATGATCTAATACCATTATATAAGTGTCTGTCCCTTGTAAAGATGCAAACAAGATTTAAGATAAATAGCACCCCTCATTGATTGTTCAACTTATCTTAAAAATGACTCAGTTTTACATGCCATCAAACAACCGTGCCTTTATTATTTTTGTCCGAAGACGTGAAAAATGACGAATTTTTTTACAAGTCCAAAATGTCCGGTGTCATTGGTGTGTTGTCAGGTCAATTCCTCAAAAAGTCGGTAATACCGAACGAGTAGTGTTCGAACGGTTAAAGCCTCGAGGACGTGAGCTAGAGGGGGTAGTAGGCTTATTGGGTAGTTTTCGGCGTTTTCCAAGGACTCAATAAGCCTTCAATATTTTGCGAGGACGCGTGAGATCCTCGCTCGGTGTGCCTGTGTGTTGTTATGTTGGAGTCCTCGAAAGTAATGGAATACACACGCACTCCCTCCCCCTCCCTTGCACACACAGAAACTCAATGAGATCATAACTTTATCCTATCTAACCGAGGACACACACATCCGTTTGTAATCGCATACCGAGGACCTAACGCACAAGTTCCATACTATCCAACGAGTCTACCAATCACCCCGCGTATTTGTACGGATCTTCTGAATATAGCCATTTCACCGAGGACGTCCTCAGTTGTTGCGTGTCCACGTTTCCCTGCATGCGCGTCCTCGTTTGGATGGACATGCAAAAGCGCACAACAGAAAAATCCTACAAACCACATTGTGATGTTGAATTTCATGACGAAATATTTGGCTTTGATTGACAGATGCTGCTTAGAGCACGACATCTGCTGGAACAATGCTAATGATGATACTAGCATCGCTTTCGAAAACATTATTTTCGGGTGGCTTTTCACCGAGCCATGTCATGGTTACTTCCACGACTATGACTTTGATTGGAGCACATGCGACTGTGATTGTAAGTATAATATATTAGGTACAGTCCGGTCACTAAACGTTTTTGTCTGTTTCAGCTTGTTTTGGAGTCTTTTTTGCGTTCTGAGACCACCAACTTTAAGAAACAAACAATACTGGCTATACACTCATAGAAATTACTTGTTCGCCTTGTTGGCGCAATTCAAAAGGAGTAAGTTTGGAAAACTCAAAAATAGTGTAAAAGTTCATTTTAGTTCATAGTACAAAATTCATTTTAGTTATCCGAACTTAAAAAATGCTGAAAAAGCTCAAGTTCCGTGAACTAATCAACTTTGTTGGCATTACTTAAAAAGTTGATGTAAGTCGTTGCGTCAACTTTTTAAGTAATGCCAACTTCTGAATTCAAGTTCAGGGAACTTAGAAAAATAAACAAGGTTCAAAGAACCAATTAGTTGAGTTATTGTAACTCAACATGTAAGTTGATTTAACTCGTTCATATTAAAGGGGCACTTCGTGATCCACAGCCTCATCCCCACTTTTCTCAAAAAAAGTTGAGATTTTTATATCACTGGAAACCTCTGGCTACATAATGTTTATGTACAAAATATTTCTTGCAGATTAATTCGTTTTGCAAAGATATCGTGAAATTTGAATTTCGTTCTGGTGCACCAGAACGAAATTACAACGCATTGTCTATGGAGCAGTGTAATACACATAATCATGCATAACTCGCAAACGCAAAATCGGAATCAACTGAAATTTTGGAAATAGGCTTTTTTTCGTGGATATGTACTGAAAAATGTCATAAAAAGAGGATGCTAGGATCACGAAACACTCCTTTAAGTTACTGGTACTTATTGTTTTTAGTTATTCCAATTTGGTACTTTGTTACTTAATTCACGTAATTGGATCATTTTCTGCACAATTAGCAGTATTCAAATATTTATTTTTGTAATCAGTGCAAAATTTTGTATAGCACACCTCTAGAAAATTATGCTAACCTAGGCTAGTTTCATTTTCTGAGTTGTAAATGAGTGCGACCAACATAATGATATCGAGTCAGCGTTACTCAAAATTGTACGCGTTGGCATTACTCGGAAAGTTGACGCAACGACTTACATCAACTTACTGAGTAATGCCAACGAACAATTTCTATGAGTGTAATTATGTCAGCTTCCCAGCAAACACAAAACGTTTTCGACATCATTTGCAAAAGGTTAGAAAAGGTTGCCAGAAAACGTTTAAATGTCGTGTTATATAAAGACATAATAAAGGGTATAAAACTTTTCATTACATTCAAAAACATTTGTTGATAACCTACTGCAAATATAACATAATGTTATTCAAGTGTTGACAAAATATTTAGTAAAATTTGCAAGAAAAAAAATATTTTAAAATATTGCTGTAGTGTGTTTTCATACATAATGTTTTAAACGTTTCAATGACCGTTATATAACCCGACATTTAATGTTATTAAAACGTTTTTATATAAACCAAAACCCAAAATATAGCCTGTTTTTAAAACGTTTTAAACCATTTTTGTATTTTGCTGGGTTTGGGCAATTGAGATGGCGTGTAAAAACTCAGGCTGACGGTCCTATACTATACACGAACTGTTTTTGTGGATGTTAAAAGCCTCGCAAAGTAATCCTCTTGTATTAAGGAGAAAGAAAATAAATGAAAAAGGTCTAGTATTGGCAATCTACAATTGTCAGGATGCTCTTTAAAAATATTGACTAAAATAGTTTCAAATTTTGAGTCCGCTTGTACAAACAATAAAACAAAAATACACCCTTCGAAAAAAAAAGGTTCTTGACTGTCCTGTATGTAGAACCCTCAAGAGAAAAGTGTTCTTGAAAATTTAACGATTAACGATTCTTTCTGGCCTTTCCAGAACATTTTTCAGGTCTAAAATGGTTCTTTCTGACCTCTACAGAACCCCTTTCAGGTCTGAAATGGTTCTTTCTCATACAGGACAGCGTAAGAACCATTTTAGGTTCTTTGAAATTCTTTCTTTCTTTTTTTTTTCTTTTTTTATTCTTTCGTTATTAATCACCTTTATTGTCTCATTTCTGCATGACATTTCTTTCTTTCTTTCTTTCTTTCTTTCTTTTTCTTTCTTTCTTTCTTTCTTTCTTTCTTTCTTTCTTTCTTTCTTTCTTTCGTTCGTTCGTTCGTTCGTTCGTTCGTTCGTTCGTTCGTTCTTTCGTTCTTTCGTTCTTTCGTTATTAATCACCTTTCTTGTCTCATTTCTGCATGACAGCTGACCAACATGACTGTCGAAGTACTCTGTGTAGATGTGATGCAGCGTTTGCAGACTGCATAACTGACGTCTGGGATGACAACTTTTCTAGTACTAAGTCCTGCCCCAAGTAGCCAATGTGGTATATTGGGCTATTCCATTTCAAATCCACACTACCCCTACGGAAGATTTTGGAAATATCTTCAACGGGAGGAGTATGAATATCAAATGGAATGAACACATAATAATAATAATAATAACACAAATAATAATAATAATAATAATAATAATGTCTTTATTTTCCACATCATTTAACATCAAACAACGAGCAAGAATATAAGTATTATAAAAAACACATAAGAAACAACAAGAAGAGTCTTTCAAAAAGACATAGTTCACGGATCAGGTGTATAGTAATTTGTTCTAACTTTCCATTTTCATATCTAACCTATACTCTGTACTGATTTTACAATAAATTAGTGATTTGAGGCATAATGATACCTACATCCTGACTCTGGCTTATACAACTTTCCAGCAAGAAACTTCGTGAAATACAAACTTTCAAATCAATATCACTATCATAGGCCTATTGAAATTCAATTATACCATGCAAATATGACCTTGACCCAATAATTATTAGGGTTCCAATAAGCAAACATTACTGGGTAGATAACAGGAACTAAATTTCGTCAGTTGGCAGTAATTGAGTAAATCGGCTGTATCAAAATTTCCAGTGTAGGGCCTATTTTTCATATATGCTCAGCCTTATCACAAAATAAACAATAGCACTTACCCACCAATCAGTAAAGCCTATTATAATCATGTGATGGCTCAATCCAATAGTAAACATGCGTAGAAAAAAGGCAAAAAATAGTCCCGGCTGCCATTGTCTCAATACAAGATAAGATGGGCTAAAAAGTCCTTTTCATGATTTGGGGCAGGATTAGATAAAGCTGGGATACAAACCTGGGTATGAGACATTAGGAATTATTTGCTAGCCTCTTAACCACAGAGTTGATGGGCTACAATAGCTATTCAAGACACAGTGTATGTAAAGGGATAAACTGTGCATATGAGATATGGTTTCAAGTGGCGGAAATGTTCACTCTGTGAACAAAAAGACAAAAAAAAATGACATGGAGGAGATGATCAAAAGGCCAGGCCAGAAGTGGTCATCCCCTGAAACATCTAAATCACCAACAAGATTTAAATAATGTTTTCGTCACCACAAAGGAAATTAGCACCGTACCAATGAAATGACCTTAAGCATTAATGTATAAACATAGAATTAGCATACAAAAAACTGTAGATAAAGTAAGACATTAATCGCTCTAAAGAAGCATGTACATGAAATTACAATAATTGATTCAATAAATATTTCTTAAATTGTTTTCTGAAAGTTTTAACATTCATAGTATTTTCGAGAGGAAGGTCATTCCAAAGGGTAGGACCTGATGTCCTGACACCTTTACTCGCTAAATTTGTTTTTCTTTTCTGAATATCATAATCATTGTTTTTCCTAGTTTTGTGACTATGAATTTCATGTCTTTTGTAAAAGTATTCATTAAATATGTGGAGCTCCTAATATGGGGAGCGTTGTCTTTTAAAGACACTTCTTGTTTTAACATGAAATGGGCAATTCCACCACGGAATTACAGAGACATATTTGGCCATAATGTAACATCTTAACTGATTACAAAAAGTTTTATCTGGTCAGGTGATACCCGTACCCCTGTTATTACATCAAAATGAAAAATTGGAAACTTTCTGCACGTGGAAGAATGTTGATAAGTTTTGGTAACAGAATTACGTCAGAAAATTTGGTTTTACTGTCAATAGAATTTCTAAGAAATCTGTAACACATTGACCTCGGGTTGACTCTGGTCTTAATTACATATACTATATCCTGGCATGAATTTATTGTGTTATATTTTCACGGATACTCCATACTCAATCATTTTTCCAAACAGGCCGCGATAAACGGAATTACACAAAAATGGTAAAGGAATAATTACTCCTGTTTGCATTTTCGAAAACAACATTTTGGGCAGAAAATCATGATGTTTTTTGAAATCAGTAGTGAACATATTTCAATATAACTGCAACATCCTTAGGAAGTTCAAATTAAAGATGTTGTGCTACTCTTTCATTTGATACCTAATTTGTGATTGTGGCACCAATACTTTTGGAGATATTAACAATTAGTACCATTTAGAATTTGCTCTCTGCATGCGGAATTGTCAAAATAATGAAAAAAAAATGTGTTCGCTGGGTGGTGTCAAATAAAAGAGTAAAAAGTAAGGAATACATTAAAAAACTCCTAATAGTTTTAAAAGGTGTGACCCTGTGTGGTGTCAAATGACAGAGAAAAATACAAAGAATACAACCAAAAGAAAACAAGAGGTGTTTTAAAGTGTGCTGAGGCTTGTGGATCAATGAACAGTGCGTAGCGTACTATAATAAATCACTGTGCTTGTTTTTTTTTCTTGTTTTTTTTACTATGAAAATTCTTAAAAAGCCGAAAAGTACCAATAGCTTTGCGGAATATATGTCAGGTATGCACGTTTTAATAATCACATTTGATTTATCGCCTTTCAAGTGAGCAGAGAAAATACTTTTTTACGAATTATGACGTTATTGCCTCCAAGAAGTACAAAATAATATTCTCTTTGTCCACATCCGATTTTTTGTATTGACATGATTGATAAATAGACCATGAAGTTAAAAAGCTATATGAAACTGAAAACGAAATGAAAAACCATTATGCACTGTCCCTAGTATTTGCCACCATTTTCATGCGTCATACATTTTTGCGGCAACTATACACACTATTTAAATGGAAGAGTAATAAATTCTGCGATCATATTTATTTGAAATCTGGAGTCAGTAGGACGTTACTGGTCATCACAGTCTTCAAGAGCGTCTCATTTGGGTAAGTAATGTCAAATGCACTTCTATTTTATCATCGAAGGTTGGGAATTAAGCATTGGCCGCATTTGGCGAGTAATATCTGGATATTTATAGAGCTTTATAGGCATATACATTTGCTGTATAAAGACCCACCATGCATCACAAAATTCCCGGGGAACATACCACCTAAACATTTACGATGTGCCCCAACCCCCTCCCCCAGGATTCCTAACCTAATTCCGTATATCAAAATTACGATTTTGGCATCGGCAGAATACCATTTTACCAAATAGGCCTACTAATATGCAAAGGTTTAGGCTGATACGGTAAACAACAACCGTTAACCGTAACATTGGAAATGTCTGTATAGCCTATCCTGGGGAGTTTAATAGGATAGGTTAATTAAAATGGCATTTCGTGATCCACAGCATCCCCCCACTTTTCGCAAAAAAAGTTGAGATTTTTATATCACTGGAAACCGCTGGCTACACAATGTTTATGTTCAAAAAATTTCTTGCAGATTAATTCGTTCAGCAAAGATATCGTGAAATTTGAATTTCGTTCTGGTATCAGAACGAAATTACAACACACTGTCTATGGAGCAGTGTAACACACATAATCATGCATAACTCGCAAACGCAAAATCGGAATCAACTGAAATTTTGGGAATAAGCTTTTTTCGCGGATATCTACTGAAAAAAGTCATAAAAAAGAGTATGCTAATCCTAAATATTCCTTTAAGGGGTTTTGTCCCGGTATTTCGTCGGTTGGTAAGGCCGACACCCAACCGTCGCGTTCTTTCATTTATGGGTGTCTATTCCGGTAAAAGAAATGTCAGTATGATAATATTCAATGTCTGTGTTGACCCCGGAGGGGGGGGGGCACTTAAAAGAAATGACCATACGGGTATGTTCCCCCCGGAAAGACCCCCCTTTTTGGATTTCGCATGCAGCTCCAAAAGACCCCCTATTTGAACAAAATAGATCTCCGAAAGACCCTTGATTTTGATAATTTCAGCTCTATACCCCAAAATTGCTCATAAAGCCAATAAAGACCCTTGATTTTGATTGTTCGCAATCGCAGCTCCAAAAGACCCCATTTTACCGGCGTCCGATGACAAAGTAGCCCGCCTCGGACGTGTATGGGCGCTATTTTACACACTGCATTAGTAGGCCCCATAGACCTATCCAGCTTCTATATCAAAGAAATGATCATGATTAAAAGTAGAATTATGCTTTTTGAAATTTTCTTGTTCAGTCAACTACGCGCCAAAACTGAGGAATCAGAATGCTTCGATTAAGGGTCTTTGTCATGTGTGCTGCAATGATGGTGGTTTGGGATCACTGCTTGGCAGAAGACGTAGACATGGATGCAATACTGAGGGGTAAATACCAGATCAAAAATTTGTATTTTTGAAGATCATGTTTTTTAAAGGAGACAAACTTTACTTGGCTTTACTATAATGATAAAAAGATAGATTGCCATAGGTTTTTGTACGTTTGGGTGGGTGAAGGTGGTGGTGGTGGTGGTGGTGGGGGGGTGTGGGGGTGTGCTTGTGATGCGGTGATCAGGCTAAGCCCATATATTGTATGCAGGCCTGCGGGGGGTTGCAGAACATCCAAAAGTGGATTTTTTTAATGAAAAGTACGCATGCGCAGATTTTTTTCTCTAACTCCTAAAAATTGCCCTTCATTTGAACGTCTTATCATCACCAAAAAGACATTTTGTAAATGTTTCTCCCCCCTTTTGGACCCGTTTGGACAAAATAGCAAAAAGCGGACCTTTTGTGAGAGGCGCTGTCAGGGGCGTAGCCAGGGTGGAGGAGGGGGGACTGCACCCCACTTAAATTTTTCAGGGAGAAAATGGGCACGGCAAAGAATAAAGTATATTTTAATAACTAAAAATGGGACAAACAATTTACAAATGGGGACGAAAATTTGGCTTTGCCCCCTCACACTAAAATCCTGGCTACGCTACTGTTACTCCTCCTGCGTACGGGCCTGTTGGTGCTTTTGCAGTGTTAGTAATCATTGTGTGATTGGATGTTGGTATAGGCATTTGTTTGATATTTGAGTTATTCTTTATGAATTGATTATCATACTAACCTTTTCATAATCACTTGATTTTTTTATATAGAAAACGCGAAAATCGCAGGAATCGGCGAGAAAGAAATTCAGGTGAATAAATAAATAAATATATATTAATTAAAATTAATTAATTAATTAGTATAATAATTGGATGCAATCAGGTTTTAGCCATTTAACTTTAAAATGGCAGTGTACATCTTAATATACATATTATAGGACAGGTCTTGCCGTTCTTGAGTTAAGGCCAATAAAGGCAATAATCATATCAAAAAGTTTTATGCGTTTCCCCCTTACGAGAAGAAGCATGCACATGGGGCGGAAATGACACTTAACATTAATCCTTGTGGGATCTCCTTTATAGAATCCATGCCATTCTTCTTGTGTGTCAGCTTTATTTGTCTCAATATTTGAGTGCAACCCAATAGGTCATGGCTTAAAAAAAACCCAAAAAAAAAACAAAACAAAAAAATCACAAATGCTTCAGCGCACAATATCTGAATTTCCATTTAAGGGGTCGAGCAATTAAGTTACCACTCTCCGAAAAGTTTTTTCGATAAATTCATTAATTTCTCAAAAAGTAAAAATCTCAGTTTAATAAATAACAGTTAAAATGAAAGCCATTATTGGGGGCCTAATTATCGTATCATTATAATAGGTCCGGCACCAATGCAAGTATTTATTTCGGTGTCCCAAGTTCATAGTCAAATACGGTCACGGTGTTTTTTACAAATCGCCTGGAATTGTATATTTAGGTTTCAGCGATTGCTGAAAAAAGAGTGGTATGTTTCTGAAAACCGTTTTCGCTTGGAATGTAGATGCCTATTGTGGAGCTTAACTGTCCGTGATTTTTTAATTTATAAGCTCTTTCATGGACAATTTGCAACGTCTTTTGCACACCATCCGGGTCGCCTGCTTGAATCCCGATATTTTAAAATTATCGTTTTTTTAAACCAAACAACCAGCCACATTATTTCTCTAAACTGTACTGCAACCGCAGATAACATTAGATCGGCTGCTATCGGTAGAATTTAAACGAGAACCAAAAGTGTTCGCCAAAGTCATGTAAATATGGACTATCGCGAAATATGGCGTTTTGTAAAAAGTTGCATTTTTACCAGTGTTTTTTATGTTCTTGCTATGAAGAACATTCTGAACTTACCTCCAATGTAGAATTTTGCTCTTTGTTCCAGAATTTGAAAGGCATCCGTTCCAAGCGTTCAACTGCCTCGGGAGCGGACCTTTTATATTGCAGGTGGGACTATAACTTTTGGGATTTCTACTACCGGAGCTATTACTTGCAGGGCTATGGATGTTACTGTGGATCAAGTTTTCTTGGAAGTGCGTCCGTTTCATCTGGTTATGCGTTTGTGGATCCAATTGACAAGTAAGTTAGTAATACACAACAGGTATACAGGTTAAACGGCTAACAAATATACACACTCCCACACCACCCCACCCCCCGCTCACCAGCACCCCTGCCCACGTAAATATGCATGATACACAATCCCACCATACACAAGATATGTTGGTCAAAACCAATGTAGTTTTATCACAACTGAAACTAAGGAATAACTTGACATTCAACTGACATCCTTCGAACACTCCAAGTCACACACCAACATAAATACAACATCACCACACCCAAGATGAGCAATCAATGTAGTTTTACCATTTTCCGGATAGCATGTTACAACTGCATGAGTAAAACACATCCGATATACAGAAAAGACTCTATAGATCATTCCTATATATAATTCCACTTTCCTGCCGTTGATAGGGTCGATATCAAGTAAAAAATAAAATAATGACAAGAAGAGTAAACAGACTGAAGAAATCACAAACAACGACTGCTAATTAATCCTTGGCGATAGCGTTTATTCTAATTTTATTTTCTTGAGTCGTAATTAGATGTACTACTAGGCCTATCCAGATAGGGATCTCCAGGTCAGTCCGAAACGCCGTCAGTCCGAACCGCCATCAGTCCAATTTTTTAAGGGTTAGGGTTAGGGTTAGCGTTAGGGTTAAGGTTAGGAACCCTAGAAAGAAGCCTTGGTACTTTAGAAAGTGTGTGGAGGGTAGAAAGTACCAAAAATATTAACATTTCCGAACACGTGTGGATCTGGAGTTTAGGTTTAGTGCATGGGGTCCTGCGTTTGACGTTTGTTTACCCGGCTTTTCCTCGCTTTCGTTATTTTATTATCACGTGATATGTCGATGTTCACCCCATCATCGACAGGAAAGTGCCAATTATAGGAATGATCTATAGAAAATACATTGTGATATCATAATTAAATTTAATGACGGAATAATTTGTCGACTTTGATTGATAGATGCTGCTTAGAGCATGACATATGCTGGAACAACGCTGCAGACAACACTAACTTGGAATACGACTACTGGCTTTTCACTGTGCCATGCACGGGCTATTACCACAGTTATGAATTCAGTTGGAGCTCTTCACAACAAACATGTGTCTGTGATTGTAAGTATATAATTCCTAAGTAAAAAAGTTAATCTATTAGATTGAGATGAGGGACACATCCAAGTTTAGATTAAAAATTCTTAATCTAATAGATCAAATTGAACTAATGTAAAATAGATCACCTTATAGATTAAAATTCAAATCCATAAGATTGACTTTGAAATCTTAGCATGGATTAATCTTGGAATAAAATGGACACTAATCCAAATTCCAAATGAAGATTAAAAATTCAATCTATAGGCCCTAAAATGAGCATTTTGGCCCAAATTTGACCTCACAGATGAATTTATCAAGTCTTTGCCATTCTACTAAATATACTTTTATGTACTTTAGACCAACAATTTATGAGGCCCAAAAGTTTCCATAATTCCAGGGTTAAGACCAATTTGTCCCTCAGCACAATCGAATTTAGATTAACTTTTTAATCTGAGGGATTTAGAGAGTATGATATAGGCCTACAGTTCGGATGGGAAACGAGTTTCTGTAGCTTATGGGGTCTTAAGTTGTTTGTGTTTGATGGATGTTGCTTCTGAAGATAACCAACTAGCCAAAAAAAAAACCCAAAAAAAACAAACAAACAAAAACACACAATAGGCCTGTTTGTGCATACATTGGCTGGGGTCTATTGAGAAAGCAGACTTTGATATACAGTTTCTTCAGGCAGCGATCGTTATTTATGACAGAGGGGGGGAATGGGAAAATGTAGGGGGAACACGAAAAATTTTTGGGGTCTTTAGGGGGAACCTGAAATTTTTAGTTGAACCAGGAGGGGGATTGTTAACGCGGCTGTGTACTCTAGCCATTGTTTCTTTCTCAAAATTGAGTTTTTATGATATGTTTGTACCTTGTTATGTTTTTTATAAATACAAGGAATGAAAATCCAGATTTGTAAACTCCAACTGCAATATTTTAAGGATTTTATTTCACTATTCCACTCGTGTTTGAAATTGAAAAGGAAAGAAAATCTTTGTTGTACCAGCAAGGTACACGCGCGCAACAACTCATCGCGTAGCGTATCGCGCAATTTGTTAACGCACAAATACACGACGCATACGCGACGCTTATCTGCATGCGCGGCGCATCTTATGGAAACACCACGGAAGCACTGATTTCACAAAACCTAGTGGTCAAATGGCTCCGTTTTAGCTGATAAAATGTGGGTTTTTCAAGTTCTTTCCCCGATTTAAATATCAAGTTATGAATGGATTTCGCTCAAACTCCTCAAGGGGCTGTGGATTTACCCGATGTTCACGTAATATAAGTTACAAAAACGAAAACTGTCGCATTCTCCTGTGAGATTCGATGAAAGTGCAAAATGTGACCACTTTAAACTTCAACGGCCATTATTTCAATGTTCATTTTCTCGGTAAAATGACGATTTAGGTACACGATAACTCAATAAATACAGCATCTATAGGTAAGCAAATATGATCATCGTAAAAAGCATGATCGACTCAAGAAACGGTTTTCTCATTTTTTTATATTTTGGTCTATTTCCGATTTTGGGCATCATTTTGTGCAAATAGGCGTTTTTGAATTTTAATAAGTTCATTTTGATGCCTTATATGGTCAATATCTCAAAAAATAAGGCCAATATCAAAAAATAAAAAACCGTTTTTGGAATGGAGCCTCAAGATTGAGCTAAAAACAAAATAAAATATTTTGGAAAGAATGTTTTTTGTTATGATGTACCTAACAAATATTGCCAAAAACTCACTTTTTGTGATTTTCTTCAAAATTGTTGTTTTTACCCCAAATCTGTATTTATATTAAGATTTATTGATGTCTTGCCTTCATAAAAATGTATACTTTTATATGTTTTGCGCGAATAATTACAAAGTTATTGCACTTTTACTACATGCATGTCTGAGAGTACACAGCCATTTTAAATGGAGAAAATTGGGAAAACAAGAGGGAACGCGAAAATTTTGAGCGGACGCGAGGGGGGAACGCGAAATTTTTTGTCGATATTTTTTCCAAAACGCCCACCCCCCTGCCGTAAATAACGATCAGTCCCTTATTTGTCACCTCATCCCTATACGTCCTCTTTCTCTCCAATTATTAATCTACCAAAAAACGTTTCAAAACGTAAAAAGCGGCCAAAGTTTAAAAAATCTTTCCTGTGTGGCTTTTCACCCTTTTTTAAACTTGGTCCCATTTAGTAAAGTAGTATTAACATGAAGAATGAGTCCTAATTTTTACATGCAACAATGTACTCTTATATGTTTAAGACTGTTCGAAAGCGGTGCAATATGACGTAGGCTACCGTATGTATTATCAAAAACATTTCAAGGTTTATGTTTTATTATATTGCGTGATCATAAAGAGTAGTAGAGTATTATATATACTTAGCAAATTGACTGTGTGTCAACCTGCTACATATAGGCCCTACATCTGTACATAAGGCGCAGAATCGCACATGACGATGAAGAATTTAACAAAGTGAGTATTTGCTACAAAATACATTATAACGTCTATACGGAAAAAAACTTCAATTACGCACGAACATTAATTCATTTGCTCTACAAAATAAACATTGACAACTAAGAAAACCAACAAGTAGCCTATAGATGACTTCGTATGGGTCTTTAAAAACTTTCATACATGGTACCATTTTAAAAAAGGGTGAAAAGCCACACATGAAAGATTTTTTAAACTTTGGCCGCTTTTTACGTTTTGAAACGTTTTTGGTAGATATTAATTCTTTTTTGAGGTAAAAAAATATTGCGCGCTAAGTGGTTCTTTGTAGCCATGCGAGGTGAACTAGTTGGATATCCATATTTCGCGGTTAATGGTGCTTTGTAGCCCTGCGGGGCAAACTAGTTGGATATCCATATTTCGGGGTGAGTGGTTTTTTTGAAGCTCCGAGGGGCAAACTATTTGGATATCCATATTTCGCGGTTAGCGGTTCTTTGTAGCCCTGCGGGGCAAACTAGTTGGATATCCATATTTCGCGGTTTGTGGTTCTAGTGGTTTTAACGACCCGTAACCACCCCAGTCAGCTGCATACCGCATCCAGCTATTTTAATTATCAAAATACTAGTTTTTTAATGCTATGGGGTAACAGAATTATTAAAAAATTAATAGCTGAACCCAATAGTTCAGCCAAGGACTGGAAACGACATATTGATGACTTTATATAGAGTGTATTCAATAAACCCAAGGCGGAACGAGAGTTGCTAAGTAACCGCTATCCGAACCATAAACACACATGCATGATCAGACAACGAGTATTCAATTTCCTCATACGCTGGCGAAGTTACGTAATTAATCGGATTAATTACCATAGCAATAGGTGAAAACAATTTTGAACATATCGCGCTGCACTACAAGCAGGTTACACTCATCACCTGTGTATGTCTGCAATCATAGATTGAATACAATACTTGTCTTTTCAAAGATACTAATCTTACAGGTGCAAGTAATCAGCATGATATGGTTCAATGAAGAGGTACCGCTTGAACGTATCAGTGCAGCGCGGTATATTCAAAAATTGTTTTCACCTATTGCTATGGTAGTTAATCCGATTATTACGTAACTTCGCCAGCGTATAGCATCCCACGTTGTACACACGTCAGTCGAATTTGGCGGTGTTGGTTTGTTAGCCCTCCAAGTTATATCATCGTTCACTTTGTGTTGAACATTGTATGTGGGCCTCGCTGTAATAACATAAAGATCAGTATGATCAGTGTGGTATCACAGAGCAGACCCTTGAGAGGGTCTGCTCATTTGGCTCATTTGCATGGCAGTCGGACTCGCCATTGTATTTGATCATTTGTGTATGGAGAGCAATGGCGACCCGTCATTGTATTTGTTCATATGTGTATGGAGAGCCACTCTTGGAGCCCATGGGACTTAGGCTAGGTCCTCAGGTAGAGTCAGACGCTGTATGTACTAGAAACGCCCATTCTTGATTCTGCGTTCATTCAATGTTAGCATTAAATTTTTATTGCCCGGCGGCCCCGCGTAATGGAAAAACCTGAATTTGTTACATAAAAAGAAATGAAAATTAAAAAAGCAAGGTTCCACCTGAGTACATATTAAATTGGTGTAGAAATTGTTTTCAAATATATATATGAATTTAGACAAACATACGGGATATAATGAACCTTTGACATGACGCCATGATGACATGATTTTATTAGTCGTTTTGTATATCATAATACCAGTATTTGTAATTTTATATTATATAGAACTAATATTTTGCATCATAAATGCGCAGTTCATATGCACAGACGATTACTAATCTTCAAGACTTCAAAATAACATGTTACTAAGCAGGTAATAGGTGCTGGCCTTGTCCTATTGTACTTGTTCATTTGTGTATGGAGAGCTCACTGACCTGTTAATAGAGGTCAATGGGATAGCTTCTTTATGGGGCACTTCTCCATCGGTTTCAGGGCGCAGTTCATTGAACTCAGCGGGATTCTATTGCAAGTGCTTTTATATTATTACAAAACGGATCGTGGTTATTGCCTTGACAAATCTAATACATAATTCATACCAGGGATTAATAAATCCAGGGGTGCGGACATTTCATTGGTCGCAAACCACCGGGATTCGATACAAGTTTGCGTTGTAAATGAATGCGTGAATAAGAGTGTCATCCCCTTGGCGCGATATTTGATTTCTGAAAATACTCAAGTTGCCGTTCAAAATGCTTAAAAATCATCAAGATATTGCAATACTGTCTAAAGTGATGTAAAATTGTGGCAAATTTGTATGATTTATCGCACATAATTTCTGCGTAGCGTGGAGAATCATTTACATAGGATTTTGGAGAAAAATGTGATAATTTTAGGGAAATATAGAATGGCGGAAGAAACAAATAAAACATTTTCCTGGAATGTAGACCATACTCTTTCTGTTCCTATTGATTTGGATACTGAAATAATTCTTAAAATGAAGCTGTTGGGTGATTTATGTTGGCGTTTCTAGAGTGTGTCATTATTGGCAAACATCTAGGGATATTGTTGAGAGGGCACTCGATTCACGAGATTTCTTTTGCAAGAACGCAAAAATAGCACGAATTTTGTTGGTTTGCGACTGAAGAGTGTCCGCACTATAGATTTCTGCCATGCAAATTAGCTAGTGTCAGTGGGTAAGAAAGTGGCATCTTTTGAATCGTTAAGACAAGCCACATAATCTTATGTAAAACTCTGCTGGGTGTTTCGATCATGTATTATGCGTGTTTGGTCAAGTGAGGGTAATTTGTAAAGCATCAACTTGTGAACAAGTCATAGAGGGTTTGATCATGCTGATGATGTTGCCATTTTGGACGACTTCTGAGTGTTTAAAGCCCAAAATGAATGAATAAAATCGTGTATGAGATATTTGCGGGGATATTTGGGTGCATTGGGCACTTATGGGTTGGGTATAATAGATTTCTATGTATACAATTAAGTCTGATATATTTTCGATGGAATATATATTTTCACTTGAAAAGTTAGTAGTTTTCCGAATTGCAATTTCTGAATATTATATAAAAGGTGAGAATAAGACTATAAATGTAAGAGTATGGGATAATTTTGATTGTTAATAAATGCGAAACGCCGGCGGTAGACATCAGCAATATCAGGGATTGCCGCGATTCTTGCAGTAGCTTTTATGAATAGAATACAATAGTGGATACAATAGCGGATACAATAGCGGAACAATAGAGCTCTCTTACGGGCAAATAAACCTCGTCGCGTTTTGCTAAATTTCACTTCTTCTTTTTCATGAACTAACCGTTATTTTTTAAAACTTGTGGCAAAACTTCGACCGAAGTTTTTAATCACCTTTCTCTCTTTTCATTTCTATCAGCTGGCCAAGGTGGCTGTGCAAGTGCCCTGTGTGAGTGTGATGCAGCGTTTGCAGACTGCATTGCTGACGAATGGGAAGACAACTTTGATTGGACTACTCCGGATTGTCCCGGCAGCAAGTAGCTCTCCGTGTTGTATGTCATATCATGATATATCCGGATCCGAGTGGCACCGTCCGGAACTGAACGCGCGATAAATATAATAAAGAAATTACATTATTTTGGGTCACATTTAAACTTTGTTAAAATAAAATCACCTTCGTGTTCTCTCTTCGTTAAATATATACATACCAATTTATTAACACGGAAATATATTAGAACAAAAATTAAAGAATGGTCTAAACTACAAAAGAAATATGCTTTTATGCAAGAAATTACAACATAAATACTTTCATATACATTATTATGTTAAAATACAAAACTAAAGCATGATCAGAGAAACGAAAATTTGATTTTATAAGGTACAACCTAACTATGGACAAATCAAATGTTATGTTACTGGGGAAACAAGTAAATAAATAAAATAAAATAATAAACAGTAATTTTGTGTTGTTGTTTGTTTGTTTGTTTGTTTGTTTGTCTTTTCATACGTTTTATTCAAGTGTTTAAAGAACAAGCAAAAAACATTGATAAAAAAATCAAGCTGCAGCACCACTATTATAAACAATAACAACAGCCAACAAAAACCCGAAAGTACTGCAGACAAAGAGAAAACATTTAAACATGTTAATGATTACGTTGAAAGGTCTCGTTAATGAACTCATCTTAGCCATTATTAGGTAGAAAGTTCTCATTGATGAAGTTATCCAAGGTAGGTAGCACTGATTGATAAAACATCACATACAGGTACACTCATAATGAAGTCATCTTAGGTAGAAAACACTCATTGATGGAGTCATCTTCATCTTATAGGTCGATAGAGCACTTATTGATGAATTCATCTTTCACTCATTGGTGAAGTTAACTTATGTAGATTGCGCTTATTGATGAAGTCATCTTATCTATAGAAACTATATAGGTAGATAACACTAATTGATGAAGTCAACTTAGGTAGATAACACTCATTGATAAAGTCATCTTATATAGGTAGATAACACTCATTGATAAAGTCATCTTAGGTAGATAACACTCATTGATAAAGTCATCGCAATTGGTAGATAGCACTCATTGATAAAGTCAACGTAGGATAGCACTCATTGATGAAGTCATCGTAAGTAGAAAGCACTCATTGATGAAGTAATCTTATAGGTAGATAGCACTCATTGATATAGTCATCTTAGGTAGATAGCACTCATTGATAAAGTCATCTTATAGGTAGATAACACTCATTGATGAAGTCATCTTAGGTAGATAGCACTCATTGATGAAGTCATCTTAGGTAGATAGCACTCATTGATGAAGTCATCTTAGGTAGATATCACTCATTGATGAAGTCATCTTAGGTAGATATCACTCATTGATGAAGTCATCTTAGGTAGATAGCACTCATTGATTAAGTCATCTTAGGTACGTGATATAGCACTCATTGATGAAGTCATCTTAGGTAGATATCACTCATTGATAAAGTCATCTTAGGTAGATATCACTCATTGATAAAGTCATCTTAGGTAGATAGCACTCATTGATGAAGTCATCTTCGGTAGATAGCACTCATTGATTACGTCATCTTAGGTACGTGATATAGCACTCATTGATGAAGTCATCTTAGGTAGATATCACTCATTGATAAAGTCATCTTAGGTACGTGATATAGCACTCATTGATGAAGTCATCTTAGGTAGATATCACTCATTGATAAAGTCATCTTAGGTAGATATCACTCATTGATAAAGTCATCTTAGGTAGATAGCACTCATTGATTAAGTCATCTTAGGTAGATATCACTCATTGATGAAGTCATCTTAGGTAGATATCACTCATTGATGAAGTCATCTTAGGTAGATATCACTCATTGATGAAGTCATCTTAGGTAGTAGCACTCATTGATTAAGTCATCTTAGGTAGATAGCACTCATTGATAAAGTCATCTTAGGTAGATATCACTCATTGATGA